>NC_138963.1:78222500-78822500 GCF_055761805.1 Camellia sinensis
GACTCTCTCTCTCAGCCCAACGAAGAGTTTTTCAGAGGATTTCGCAGGTTTTTTGCCTCTGCCTCAGCCTCAGCCTCCGTCTTGGTTAAATAGCCGAGGCAGCCACGCGTATCGCGCGCCACTTGACGCCAGACGACAAACGGGCGCGCCAGCCAAGGCGCTCACGTGCCTCGCCATCATCATGTCCGGCACACCTTTTTATGGATTGGGCACGCCTTTTTGATGGCACGCCTTTTGAAAGATTGGGCACACCTTTTGAGGGTGCGACTTTTTAAGGGGTCCGACAAGACTCTATAAACTGTCCCGGCATTTGATACCGGTTAGCTTTTTCAAGGGTCCGACAAGACTCTGTAAACTGTCCCGACATTGATTCCGGTTAGTTTCTACAAGGGTCCGACAAGACTCTGTAAACTGTCCCGACAGTGATTCCGGTTAGTTTCTACAAGGGTCCAGCAAGACTCCGTAAACTGTCACCACAACTGTCACAACATTGTCTGCTACAACGGTCCGACATGACCCCATAAACTGTCTTCTACATCGGTCTGACACCGCCATCCAGTGTCCTCTACACCGTTATGACACCACCATACAGTGTCCTCTACATGGTTATGACACCCCCATACAGTGTCCTCTACAACATTATGACACCACCATCCAGTGTCTTCACCAATGGTCTGACACGACCATACAGTGTCTCTTATCCTCTTTTTATTTTTATGTATTTTCTTGTTTTGTTCCTCTCTTCAAACTCAAGTTGGTTAGTTTCTATCCTCCTTGAGTTT
Organism: Camellia sinensis; assembly: GCF_055761805.1. NCBI lineage: Eukaryota > Viridiplantae > Streptophyta > Magnoliopsida > Ericales > Theaceae > Camellia > Camellia sinensis. Next base: position 78,223,283 of record NC_138963.1, read on the forward strand.
GCGGGGGGGTTGTTAGAATTTACCATCACCTACCACCACTACCACCTCACCTACTCCACTAAACCTAACCCACTACACCATTACCACCTCACCTACTCCACTAAACCTAACCCACTACACCATCCACTACACCTACATCTATATAAGGAACCATTTGTAATAGACAGAATATCAATATCAATATAAATCAATCAATAATACATACAATTTATTCTCTCTCTATTTCTCTTTATACATTAAATTTTACAAAAAAAAAACAAACAAAACAAACAAAACAACCACATCCACTGGCGGGATTTTTCTTCTCTACTCTGCCGCCGGTCTCTTCTTCTTGCCTCCGTCCTGAGCGGTCCTTGACGGTGCTGCCTCCGTGTTTCCCACGCCACCAAGCAAGTTGCCTTCTCCCTGCTCCTCCACTACAGCATATGGCGGACCTCCAAATCGGAACATAACAGTTGCCTTCCGCTTCAGCTCCTTATTTTCCGCCTTTAGTACACTTATCTCTGCTCGTGCATCCTTATACATGCGCTGGAGCAGAGCCAGTTGGGCATTTAACTGCTGCACCTCATTTGTTCTACTCTGCAGCCGGTGCGACAAGTTTGTGACCGCAGTCATGGTCTCCACACATGACTTCAATGTATACTGATTGGCCTCCACATCCGATTGCACTGCCATTTTTTGCTCCACAGACCGCATAGGAAAGTTCAACGGCGCAAAACCAGAGGCGCTTGGTTGCGGTTCAAGGGCCACCGCACCAGTTATTTCTCTTGTGGACTCATTCAGGTCTGGAAAGAGCGTGAGCAGACCACGGGACGAGGACGCCATGTTCTGGGTAGCTGGACGGGAAGAAGAGGCCATATTATGGGTTGCTGAGTGTTTCAGAGACGGGTTGGTTACAGAGTGTTTCAGAATGCCAATGTTCAGCGGTTTCAGACTGATTTGCACAGCCTCCGCCTCAACCTTGGTTTAAATAGCCAGGGCAGATACGCGCCTCGCGCGCCACTTGACGCCAGACGACAAAACGGGCGCGCCAGCCAAGGTAGTCACGCGCCTCGCCATAATGTCCGGCACACATTTTTATGGATTGGGCGCGCCTTTTGATGGCACGCCTTTTGAAAGATTGGGCACACCTTTTGAGGGTGCGACTTTTTAGGGGTCCGACAAGACTCTGTAAACTGTCCCGACATTGATTCCGGTTAGCTCCTTCATGGGTCCGACAAGACTCTGTAAACTGTCCCGACATTGATTCCGGTTAGCTCCTTCATGGGTCCGACAAGACTCTGTAAACTGTCCCGACATTGATTCCGGTTAGCTTCTACATCGGTCCGGTGTGACCTCGTCACCTGTCCAGACTTTATCTGCTACAACGGTATGACACCACCATACAGTGTCCTCTACCACGTTATGACACCACCATATAGTATCTTCACCAACGGTCTAACACGACCATACAGTGTCTCCTATCCTCCTTTATTTTATGTATTTTCTTGTTTTGTTACTCTCTCCAAACTCAAGTTGGTTAGTTCCTATCCCCCTTGAGTTTGCGGGGGGCTGTTAAAAAAACCTACCAAAACCTACCACTACACCTACTCCACCCACTCCACCTACTACCAAAACCTACCACTACACCTACTCCACCCACTTCACCTACTCCACCTACTACATACCTACCTCCTCTAATCTTCTATATATAGGACTCATTGTAAACATAAATTGACAATCAATTAATAATACAATCAATATCTATACAATTCTCTATTTCTCTTTACATTATATTTCTACAGCTTGGTTTGGCATCTTCAAAAAAAGTCAAAAAGCCAAAAAGCCACTATCCTATTTAAGTCACATCATCCTATTTAAGTCACATCACCTCTCTACCACATCACTTTAAACCCAACTCATATTTCATAAAAAGTCAAAAAGTGCACCTATTTAGATTATCCCAAACCACCCTTAAATTCATGATAAATTTGTGGATTCCTTTTACTCAGTAAGGGAATCAGGATCAGCAAGCATGAAGTTACTAAATAATCATGTTTTTTCATTGGTTTTACGCTTGTTCTAGTATAGACATGTTCCCACCAATCAATTCTAAAGCCACTTTGAAATTGAAGCACAAGCTAATCTAATCATTTCTCTTGGAAACCACAAATGCTAACTTTGGCTCCTTCAAATTTAAATACAAATTTAAAGCCATGCAACTTGAACAGCCAACCAGGTGAACAATTTGCAAGAACCAACCCACTGACCCAAGTCAGAGGCATGTTCATGATCAAGTATTTTTTTCGTTTAATAGGTAGAGTTACATGTGATCTTACATGACAGTGTATTTATAATTCATATACAATAGTAGTATTATTTATATATGGACATATACATACTTTTTATATCTTTTTATAAATATAAATATATATATATTTATATCTTTTTATAAATATATGTTAGTGTTTATATACATATATATAAATTTAATAGGTCCTCTCATGACACTCTACCTACACATGTTCATATTGGACACTCTACCCTACCTAGATCTGTGTCTCCATGACCACAACACTAACCCCTAGGGGGTTCCAAGACGCTGCTCCTGACTTAGGCAACCATGATAGAATCGGGTGCCTTTAAGAACAACTATAGATCATAGGGGATGTTTGCTCAGTTAGAGAATTGCTTCGCCAAGGCGATGGAAGACTGAGCACAAGTTTCATGTGGAAATGGTTGGGCTTGGTAAGAGAGTGAATGCGTCTAATGCTTCCTGGAGAGGGACAAGCATGGGATGGACATGCTCGGGTGGAGAGCAGGTTGACCAGGCTCAGCAAAGGGGTGCTTCGAGAATGCCTAGTCAAGTGGGCTAAGATGTACTTGTGGAGTGTCCCTTAATGGCCAACCTAGTAAACTAGTCTCGGCTGGTATTGCTCGACACTGCGGGGGAGTATGTGGAGATGTATGATTGGTCCACAAGTCACCTAACGAGGCTGGCATGTGGATCCAAGCACGTTATAGATGATAACATGGTGAATATGTGGCATGCCACGTAGGAGAGCAAATACATGTAGCCAAAGTTATGAGAACTATATTTTCGCAAAGGTAATGAATTATTAACCTTCAACATACAGCTTCAATGACCTTAACTCTTAAATGTCAGGACTCTAATTGACAAAAATGAAGATGGCTATTTGAAAGACCTAATTTGTAGATATCATTTATCATGTGTGAAATAGCACCAACTGTTATCCTGCAACTTGAGATAAAAATCAAGATGGGTTCATATTCAGGATTGACAATCCCCGGTAAGATTTGGTAAGATGTACGCAATAGAATTAGAACTGACATGTTAGAGGAGACTTTCATTTAGGGTCTTGATATTCAGTGAATGCATTCAAATCAAAATAAAAGATGTTCTAGAAGAACAATTTGAGGAGCACGTATAATGGAACGAAAAAAAAAAAGGAAACTAAGAAACATGGCCATAGTATGGAATAAAAAAAAAAGGATGGTAATTAGATGGCCTAGAAATTTCTGAAATTGATGAAGGTACCTGTGAAGTGGATGGATTAAATAATTGTGATATAAGCTTTAACAGGTTCTGTGGGAAAGCAAACATATTAATCAACAGTTCAACACCAAACTAGATATGTGGCCTGACATATTGAATTAAGAAAATAGTTTGGTTTCATGATGGAGCACTAAATCTTATTGTTTCAACAATTTAGGAAAATAGTTCTCTGATCTTTTGGATATGCAGATAGGCTATTCCAACATATCCGCTAGGGAGTATTGCCTTTTAGCACCTACAACATATCTGCAAGGAACCCCACTGCACCTACGTCAGGGCCGAAGCTTAGGGCCCCCGCATGCTCTAAGTGCTAAAGAGTACGTTTAATCTCAACAAGGGGTTATGAAGACTCAAACCCAAACCTTGAGCGAGGGATTCGAAATTCTCTGGGGATCTTTGACATGGTGAGTTCTTAAAGATTTTAGATTCTGCTATTCTGCTGTAACCTAGGAAGCACGGGTGCGGGTGCGCCGATTCGGCAAAATTCAAAAAAAGTATGATGCGGGTATGGCTGCGGCTGCGGCTGCGGTACTCCGATATATATATATATATATATATTTATATATAATTATGGTTAAAGGATCCAACCTACAAATTAAAATTAAACATCAAAACTAAAAAGAGAACTACTCATTTTCCTATAATTTAAAACCATTAAGCGTTAAAAATAATATTTGTGAAATCACTCACTTTGACATGTTATGCACTATGAATTTGTTATCATAATTTATTTTTAAAATCTTTCTTTTTGCTCATTAATTTGCTATTTTTATAGGGTGAGATCAAAGAAATAACAGGAGACCAAAGAAAGATTTAAAGTTAATTGCCGACAGTAAAGGAAAAAAATTTTCAATTGAGGCAGGTTGTCAATTGCAATTTGCATATTACATAAAATTGCATCATTCTCAACCACTATTAATCAACTAATACCGTATCAATTTTTAATGTTTTGTGCATAAACTTTAAAAGTTTGTTATGATTAAAGATTTTATAAAGAAATTCTAGGAGGATCTGAAGTAAAAGCATAATGCATAGTCATACACAGAACTGCCCTTTATAGGCCTTGTTATTTTTTTTGTTCAAATTGCTTTTTAAAAATATCAAAATCATTTGCTGATATGCTTATACAATTCATACAAATAGACAGGATAGCAGAGAAGCATCAAAATTGTTGATCTGCAAGGGAACCAAAAAAAAAATAATAAAAAAAAAAATGCTGATCTGCAAGGGCACAACAAAAAAAAAAAAAAAAAAAAAAAGGTCCCGGCGTACCCACGCCGTACCCAAATGAACCAAGCGTACCGGACCCCTTTTGCCGTACTCGGTACGCGTACCCACGCCGTACCCAAATGAACCAAACGTACTGGACCCCCTTTTGCCGTACCCGGTACGCGCACCCGCATCCGCACCTGCACCCGGTACTCGTACGGCACTATTTTTGGAGTAGCCGTGCTTCACAGGCTGTAGCCATGTCTTTATAGATGTGTATAAGCAACATTAAGATGGCAAGGACAGCAAACCAAATAGCATTTCCCAAGACAGTTGGTTATAGGTAAAATAATGAACCAATTCTTTCTTTTTAAAAAACCACACTCAATAGATGTGGAGTGGATGCAATTTTGTATAATGTAAAACTTCAAAAAGCTCCTAAATTTCCCAGGACACAGTTTCTAGTTAAAATACCATTTGTGGGCTGAGTGACTTCCAGTTGAATCTCAATTGAAGACCGCCCAACCCATATAACCGCACCAACCATTTTCAGATCAACATCAACACTGATTGGCTTCTTCAGCACCATCTTGTCAACAGAAGCAGTGACCAGCAAGAGTGGCCTTGTCATGCTATCATCATCAGAACAGTGCTACTCCACAAAAGAACAGATATATTACTAAAGGAAAGGCAGAATGTTGGCAACAATAAGTGCTATTTACTATAGAAAATATTTTTTAACAGCATAGGATAGCACCTTAAACAAGGATTCTAAGTTAATGCAAAACAACCAGAAGAATCTCCTTGCACCTGCAGTATTTAATTGAATTCACATAGACAATGTCTCAACTTTACCCGACAAAATGGATGGAGTAAATCAATTCATAAAGTCAGTTTCTCCAAAAATACGAAACCAGCATTCATCTACAACTGCTGTTATGGTCAGGTGTTTCTCTCAGGTCAGTGCAAAATAGCCTTGCAGCAAGACACCGCAAAATGAACAGGCAGCCCGTGTTACATTGACTATTCTACTTCCCCTAGCTAAGTAGCACATACACGGACACATGACACAACACAACACGGAAGCGCTGACATGTCAATTTAAAAAAAAAAAAATGGACATGACAAGCATTTTATATTTTTACAAGTTTATTATATGTCATAATGAATAATTTATTCAAAGATAATAAAAAACACGTAACATAACACTAATTACATTAAAATTTTCTATATTTCATAATTTAAACATCAAGATATCACGTAACAATTACATTCTAAAGAATGCAAACAATTATAGAACGTTATAATACATGTGACATATTCATCTTTTAAATGTTTTGAAACATATTTCAAGTGCATAAGTTGTGTTATGAAGAATGCAAACATTGTCATTATCAAGGGATTTATCACATAGGACGTGTTCAAAAGTTCAAGAAGTGTTGTTGAAATGTTCACGAAATGTTAGTAGAGTGTTGAAATGTCTAAATGTTCACGAAATGTTAGTAGAGTGTTCAAGAATTTAATTTTTTAATTAAGACAAGTTGAAGAAGTTTCAAACAAGCTTTTAGGAGTGTCTGAAGAGTGTAGGTCAAGTTCCAAAAAGGGTTGCAGTCACCGTAATGGTTGCGGTGACGCGGTTGTGAATGCGGGGTGTAAAGGCCGTAGTGTAACAGTTGAGTTACTAGAACCGTGAATTTTTTATTTTTCACACAATTTGGAAAAAAAAACTATCGATACACATATTTTATTTTTTCAGAATCACATTTATTGGGATTTAAAATAGATTTTGATCAATTTTTTTTAGTTTTTAAGTATGATTCAATATATTTCATATTTTTAAATTACTATAAAAGGAGCTTTCTACATTTTATTTCAATAGTTAATGACTTTATATGTCATAGATCCATATTGTACCTCTTATTTTTATTTATTTGTTTAAGAATAATTAATTTTAAATGTCTACAAATTTATTTTTTACCAATACTTGAATTGACTAAATAAAAAATATTTACAATTATTAAAGGAAATGATTTTAAAAAAAAAGTTGTGTCAAACAAAAATTATTTTTGAGCTACTAAATATTGCAAAATGTGTATAATATATATTTTGTATGTGCAAAATGTGTATGATGTATAGTTTGTAAGCTTTTTTTTCTTGAAAGAAAATTGTTCAAAATATTATAAATGTGTGTAACGGTGTGTACTAGGCCGTTACGGTACTGCTATGGCTGTTACGATACTGCTACAGCCATTACGTAATACCGAAACGGCCGTTACACATGTGAATTTCCGTCACACCACAAAAGCGGGTGTAACGAGTAGCACTTACCGCCACAACCGTTACGTAACGCCGCTTTTTGAAACTTTGGTGTAGGTGTTAGACACAACACGCTTCCTCTGTAGAGGTGTCCGTGCTTCTTAGTCCCCTAGTGTACGTGTGTCCAACAGATATGACAAGGGTGATGGTATGAGATATGTGTCCGACATCTGTACCCAATTTCGACACTTGGATCCTCTACCTTATACGATGTTTGAAGAAAAAGATGCTTATATTCGCTAGAAAAGAAACATTTATAGCTTCTCACACGAATAGGAAATATAAATACTATATTTTTCTTAAATCCCATTTAAATTGAAATACTTTTCTAAACAATTTACAATATATTAATCTAAAAACAATTATACAATATGCAAAATCTAATAAGTATCTGCACTTGATACTTCTACCCGAGTCCATGTAACATAGCGGACATCAACAATTTCTCTAGATCATTCGCTCCAATGTAATGTTCCTTTATGGCCTAAGCCTTGGTCCTTACATAGTTTATTTCAATCAATATATCAAAAGGAGGCAAGCTTAGGCTGTTAACTAAATTTTGGCCTTGATTTCAGCCTTATATTCTTTCCTTATTTACCTTATTTATTCTAGAGATTTGGTTGCTGTAATCTCTGTAAATTAGGAGCTGATTATAGGGATTTGTCTTGACCTTCCCAATAGCTTTTTATTTGTTTCCTATAAACACATGTAAACAAATATAAATGTTGTTTCAAGCTAATATACATGCAGTTTCTTTTCATGGTATCCGAATATTTGATTGTTTTTTTTAAGCTATTACCTCCTAGTATGGCTTCATCTTCTCAATCTTTATCTTCAATGTTAACTTCTACCCTCGTCTCGTTCTTTTGAGCAATATCATCAATTATGTCTCCATCATATTAGATGAGACTAATTATCTGCTATGGTGAAGTCAGTTTGTTCCCATTCTTGAAGCCAATGATCTCTATGGCTATGTTGATGGATTGATCATGAAGCCAGCACAAACCATCAAGTCCGCAGAAGGGAAAGATATTCATAATCCAGACTACATCACATGGAACAAGAGTTACCAATTTGTCTTGGGCTGCAACAATGCAACTCTCATACAAGGCATTCTCACGCAGGTTCTTGGGCACTCCATTGCACATGAATTTAGGAAAGCTTTCACTCAATGGTTTTGAAGCAAAATCAAGCCCGCTTTGACCTTTTTAAAGGTGACATTCAATTGATTAAAAAAGGTACATCATCAATGTTAGAGTACCTCAATCGGCTCAAACATCTTGCCGATTCATTGGCTGCACTTCAGCACCCAATTCCTGATAAAGAGCTTGTTGGACATGAAAATCAGGAACACCCACCCACTTTTGCCAAACTTTGATCTCGACTTTTCAATCATGAACAACGTCTAAAACACTCTCCTCAGCATGCTCCACCCATGGGAGATACAACTTTCATGTCAACCAATGGATCTAGCACACGACAACATACATCATATGCACAGCCTACAATAAAAGTCATAGGAACGGGTTCCATAATTCTGGTTTTCCCTCTCAACAAAATAGATTCAATGAGTGTCAACAAGTACACAATGTATTTCCATTGCGTACTTGTTGAGGGGGTGCTTTGCGTTTGTCTCAGGATTAGTTGAGTCGTGCCTAAACTAGCCTAGACACCGGTCATCAAAAAAAAAAAAAAAAAAACAAGTACACGACGTATTTCCATAGTCTCCGTCTCAGAACTGTGGTTGTGGCTAGAACTCTAAAGGCAAACCATCTAAGAGGCACAGACATTGACACACGGACATGTTGACAGGCTAATTTTCAAAAAAAGCAAACACAATACGTTGAGGACACGCACGAAATATATAATTTTATATATTTATTATATGCAACATATATAAATATATCATTCAAAGATAATTATTAAAAAAAATGTAATATAACACTTATTTCATAAATTTACATTGTTTTTTATTTATTTATTTATTATTATTGTATCCTAAGTTATATAGTTCAAACTTATAATTAGTTTCATGTATGTCTAATCGGTGGACACGTGTGTTTAAGCAATGGCCACGAGTGTCTGGATCTAAATTTTTTTTTAAAATATAGGACACGTTTTGATGAGTGTCAGACATGTGTCAGGAAGTGTCCAATGAGTGTCGTTGTCCGACACAAACACAGCATGGATACGCCACCTTTTTACAGGTGTTTGTGTTTCTTAGCAAACCATACAAGGGAAAATGTCAGATATGTCGTTGACAAGGACATTGGCTGCCAAACGTCCATTTCCCTTCACACAAAACTATAATCCAAATCGAAGGCAGCAATCCTTTGCAGCCATGAACATTTCTAAAACTCCTTTAGTAGTTCAAGCTCAAAATTCTGATCCATGATGGTATCCAGACACTGGTGCAACCAATCATATGACAATAGATATGCCGCTTATTCAACAACCCCAACAATATTTGGGTTCTGATTCTGTTACTGTTGGCAATGGAGCTGGTCTTTGCATTTCTCACACAAGCAATATTTATTTTCACAAATTTGGTTCTCAATTCAAACTTGAAGATGCGATTTGTTTTCTTGCCATAAAGAAAATCTATTATCACAGTTTACTATTGGTGATAATAGCTCCTTTAAAAAAAAAAAAAAAAATTCATGGGATTATAGTGTCAAGGATTTTGCTATAGAAAATTTCTTCTAATGAGAACCATTAAAGACAATTTGTATTCACTTCCTCTTTCTAGAGCACAATTAAGACATTTATGGTGCTTTGAAAAAAACTTGGCTAAATTACACCTCTGGTCTCCCAAGTTTGAGTGGAATTTCACTTTGGTCCTCGGAATTTCAATTTGAATAATTTAGTCCTCACACTTTCAATTTTGTTGCAATGTGGTCCCTCCGTCATGCGTTGTTAACATTTTGAACCGAGAAAAAAAAAAAAAAATCACGTGCAAAACTAGAAGGATCAAAGTGGAATTCAAGATAAACTATACGGGCCACTAATGTAATGAATAGATTGCACTGGTGGTCCTTGTTTGTTTTGAATTTTACTTTGGTCCCTCTAGTTTTACACATGGTCTTTTTCATTCCAAATTCTAATAGTAAGTGACAGAGGAATCACATTGCAAAAAGATTAAAAGTGCCAGGACCAAATTGTTCAAATTGAAACTACATGGACCGAACTTAAACCATAGGGACTAATAGTGTAATTCACCAAAAAAACTTCAGTTGTGGTTCATGTCAAATGGGAAAAAGTAAGAAATTTCCACATCATCTACTAGAAATTCTCTTCATCTCTTTTTTTTTTTTTTTTTTTTTTTGGGTCCATAGTGATATTTGGGGTGACACAACAAACCAAACCAAGCCTTAAGTCCCATTAAATGGGGTCGGCTACATAAATCCTTCTTCTCTACTCAACTCTATCCAAGGCCATTTCGTTAGTCAAATTAAGGAGGTTCATATCTCAATTTACTACACTAGCACACGTCAATCTAGGTTTACCCCTACCCCTAAGACTTTCATTTACCATCACTGTATCGCATCTTTTTACTACTGTCTTTGTTGGTCTTCGTTGTATATGACCAAACCATCTATTTCGGATATAGTGCCATCTATTTCGGGTTATCATAATTACATTGCTTTCATAGATGGATTTTAGTCGTTTTGTAGGATTTATCTTATGAAAGTCAAAAGTGATAGCATTGCATGCTTTACTCACTTCAAAAAGATGATGGAAACTCTGTAGTCTACAAAGATCAAGTATTTTCAGGGTGATGGAGCCTTAGAATAAACAAAAGGTGATTTTAAATTTGTCTTGGTTGAATGTGGTATTACTCTTCAGATCTCAAGTTCTCACACTGAACAACAAAATGGTATTGTGGAATAAAAGCATTGTCATATTATTGAATTGGGACTTTCCTTGATGTTTCATTTTCTATACTTAAACAATACTGGTTGGGAGCTGTTTACACTACTGCATGTCTTATTAATTGGTTATCCACACTGGTATTTAGGTGTAGTAGCGCTAAAATAGCACAGGAGAACATAGAACACTCACTCCAATGGTGTAGTGTATACTGTGCTAAAATAACACAGTGCTATTTTAGATACACCTTTGTCCAGTTGATTTTATAATAAAAATTACATCTATACCATTATAAATGAACCCAACAACAAAGAAATTGAAATCCTCACCTATCCTCACTAATTTATTAATAACAATTAAAATTCTCAATAAAATTATTTGACTTTATTAATTCTCACCAAAATTCTCATTAACTTATTAATTTGTAACTTCAACTTAAATTAATAGTTAGTGATGGAGGTTGATAGGTAATGAAAAAAAAGCACCAAGAAAAAAAAAGAAGCAAAAAGACTATTAGAGCACATGTGACATTTTAGCACAATAAATACTCCACAGCAATAAAGTAGCTTGTAGCAAATCTGTATACAAATGTACTTTTAATGTGCTCCAATAGCATTAAAAAAATACTACACCAATGGAGCTGCTCTAAGCCTCCCTATGATGTTTGCTTAAACAGCAACCCTGATTACACCATTCTTCACAATTTTGGATGTGCTTGTTATCCATATTTGGGACCATACAAACAAGACAAGCTAAGTCCCAAATGAGTTCAATGTGTATTCTTGGGATATAGTACAGTAAATCAATACATGGGCTGCCAATGCCATTGTCTGGATCCCAAGACTGGCCGCATTTACATTCGAGGCATATTGTTTTTGATGAGTCCACCTTTCTGTTTGCAACCACGGCATCTGATTCACCCACCTTGAACACTCATCAACAATGGGCTAATCTACCCATCCCACTTACACCATCAGGTCATAATTTCCATCTTCCTATTTCTCCAATGACTTCTCCACAATCATCTTCCTCATCACCATCACCATCTCCATCCCTATCTCATTCTGACACATAACTCTTCTATTGATGAATGTATGCTCAATCCCCATTAACCTCTCCCATCTCATCACAAACCCCTTCCTCCTCACCAACTAAACTCTTCTATTGACAAACCTATGCCCAATCCTCCCATTAACCTCTCTGACCTCATCACACACCCCTTCCTCCTCACCAGCTAAGACTGAAATTTCTGAACCACCGGCTGCTATCCCTACAAATCCTATGGTGAAACACCTCAAGGCTGGTATTGTGAAACCAAAATACGACTCTTGTCTGCAAAGTGTCCTATTCCCCAACCCTTCATTGCCTCCTTACCTTCTCGCGACGTACTGAACCATCTACCTATCATCATCCCTCTATAAATCCCAAATGTTGATCTTTAATGTAAGATGAGTATGAGTTAATGCCCTTATTTCCAACGGAACATGTTTTCTTGTCCCTCATTATTTCTCTATGAAGGTAGTCGGGTCCCAAATGGGTATATAAGATTATGAAAAAAAAATAAAAATAATAAAAAATAAAAAAAAGAATAACTGATGGTTCCACTGAAAGATATAAATCTCCTCTTGTTGCCAAGGGCTATACTCAACTAGATAGTGTGGAGACAGTGTTGACTTTTCAAAAATGCTCAGTCTAGTAGTGAAGTTTGCTACCATTCACATAGTTTTATCACTTGTTCTCATTCATCACTGGCCTATTCATCAACTTGATGCCAAAAATGTTTCCTTCATGGAGTACTTTCATAGGAGGTTTATAGAGAGCAACCCCTGGTCTTCCGCTACTCTTCTTGTCCTAGACATGTTTGTCGCCTTCATAAGGCCATTTATGGTCTCATACAAGTCCCTCGTGCCTGGTTTCGTAGGTTTAGTGGCTTCCTCTTTCATTATGGCTTATGAAGCACAGATATTTCAAAATAGGTGCCGTAACGGTGTCGAACATAGGGACACGCCAGGGACACAGCAGGAACACAAGGACACGGCTAGGACATGCCAAATGGCATGTCCCTTTAATTTTATTTTCTTTTTTTGATGGGGACATGCCAGGGACAAGTGTGTTCAAATATGGATAATCTATTAATTTGTTTAAATGTAGTGGTTCTTATATGTATATAGAATTAATGTTAGTTTTATTAATTTTGATTGTTTGGTAACATAATATTAATCTACCTAGCAAATATAAATAAAATAAATTAAAAGAAATTTTCCATGTCCCCTGTCATGTCCGTATCCCCATTTTTTTGAAATCACCGTGTCTATGTCTGTGTCCATGCTTCATAGACAATGGCTTTATCTGCGGCATAGTCGACTCCAGTATGTTTGTGTTTTTGGTCCTCGACTAGTATCCTGGTTCTTCTTCTCTACGTGATGACATTATCTCAAACAGGAAGTTCTTTCCTTCTTTAGTCGTTGATTCATGAACTTAGTACACAATTTGCCATGGAAGAATTAGATGATCTGCACGATTTTTTGGAAATTGACACTAAGCTTACTTCTCAGGGACTTCATCTATCTCATTCCAAACACATGCTTGCTCTTGTCTGACACGCAACCATGTTGGAAACCAAACCTTGCTCTACACCAGTCTGGCTGGTTCTAAGCTATCTATCCATGATGGAGACCGATTATCTGATCCTCCATTTTATAGGCAAATTGTGGTGCACTTCAATACCTTATCATGCCTTGATCTGATATTACTTATGCCTATGAAGCACGGATACTTCAAATAGGGTGACGTATCTGTATCGTATCCGTATCAGATACCGATACTCCTTGGATACTCGCGGATACGTATCGGATACTTATTGAAAGTATCAGATACTTTTTAATTATTTTTTCATTAATTTTGGAGTATCGGATACTTAATTTTGAAGTATCGGATACTCCAAGTCATGTTTACTTGTTTTATGAAATTAGAATTGTAACATTTCTTGCATAGTAATATAATATAATACAATATAATTGCAAGTATACAAATAAGAATATTTTTCTAATACTTTGTTAAGTCTTTCGATAAGAAGAGCATAGTGAGTTAAATAATAAAATTTATCAAATTGATGTATCCTAATTATTTCATTCATGTCCCCTATAACTACATAGAAAGTAAGAATTAATAAGAGAATATAACAATAATAAAATTAATTATCAATAAATAAATAAGCAAGTAAACTTGAATACAATATTTTTCACTAGTGTCAAAGGAAAAAGTATAGGGACAAGTTGTGAATTGTTCTATTATTGTAATATAAATATATTAAACTTGATATTGAAATGAAATATTTGCAAGACCTATTAAAAATTTAAGAAGTAAACAAGCTACTAGCTTAAATTAATACAAAATTCTTAAAGGTTAATATTTTGCATTATAAAATTATATTGTGGTTTCTCAACGTTCTTTAGCTTATGTGTAACTCACTATTAATAATTTTAAAAAATATATTTTTCACAAACGTATCTTAACCGTACCGGTATCCTGTTTTTTTCGGTTTTGTCGTATCACCGTATCCGTATCGTGTCGTATCTGTATCTCGTATCCGTATCTGTGCTTCCTTGACTTATGCCATCAATCAAGCCTAACGTTTATACATTCCCCTACTACAGTTCACTTATAGGCTGTGAAGGGCATTCTCAGGTATATCAAAGGTACCATTCATCTTGGCATGCATCTCACACCATACTCTTCTTTTCAATTACATGCCTTCTCTGACGTTGATTGGCCTGGTGGTCTAGATGATAGGCGTATTGCATCTTCCTTGGTCCAATCTTGGAGTGCTGATCCTAACCTTGCAAGAAACAACTCATTGTTGCACAGTTTAGTGCTAAGCAGAATATCATGCCTTAGCGTCCACGTAAGAAGCACCAACACTCCAAGATTGGTGGTGTCCATGTCCGATGAGGTAAGGACACTGACAAAACGAGGGCACTTGTGTCCACGTGGCATATCAATTTTTTTAATTGTTAGTTTTTTGCAGGACACGTTATGAACACTTCATGGACACACATGCCTTGTCTGTGAACACGCTTCAGGACACCTTTGTAGAATTTTTTTCATGATTTTTGAATGTTGATTTGGAGTCAAAAGTAAAATAAATGGAAATAAAAATGAAAAAAGCAAATCAAACCAAACTAAGCCTCGTGCCCCAATCAAGTGGGGTCAACTAAAAAAACTACAACATGTATACATCGATGCCTCTCATATCTATGTATCCTAAATTTATATTCATAAACATTGTAACTAAAAATATATTAAATTGTTTTTGTTTTCCATATACCTCCCCGCGTTCATATCCTAACTGTTTTAGAATCGCAATGTCAGTGTTCGTGCTCCTTAGGCTTCTACTGTTGCTGAACTCACATGGCTTGTTTTCTTCTTTGTGGACTTCACATCTCACTTACTGTGATAATGTTAGTGCTAACTACAGCACTGCCAATCCAGTTTGTCATGCTCTCACAAAACATATTGAGATAGATTATCATTTTGTTACTGACCTTATCACCATAGGCGTCCTTAATACACAATTTGTTCATACGGGAGAGCCAAACTGCAGATGTCTTAACAAAATCTGTCTTCCTCTCGATTCCTTCTGCTCCGTGACAAACTCTGCTTAGTGACCTTATCACCATTGGCGTCCTTTAATACACAATTTGTTCATATGGAGAACCAAACTGCAGATGTCTTAACGAAATCTGTCTTCCTCTCGATTCCTTCTGCTTCATGAAAAACTCATGGTGCACTCGCTCCTCATCAGTTTGCCCTATTAAGTGAACTTTTGCCTTGATTTCAGCCTTATATTATTTTCATATTTACCTCATTTGTTCTAAAGATTTGATTGATGTAATATCCGTAAATTAAGAGTTGGTATAACTTGCGTACAAGAAACTACGTGAACGGGTGAAAAAGCTACGGGTTTAACCTGTATTATAGTGGCAAGGATAGACATAGGAATGGGGTAGGAATAATAGTTGCCAAGGGTCTTGTAAAAAATGTAGTGGCAGTTATCAGGAAAGGTGATAGGATTATGTTGGTTAAACTAGTTATTGGAGAGAATATAGTGAACGTTATTAGTGCATACCACAAGTAGGATTAGATGATCAGACTAAGATTTTTTGGACCAAATGGATGAGGTATTACAGGAGATACCCATAAGAGAAAACCTAGTTATAGGGAATGATTTCAACGGCCATGTAGGAATAGATAAACTAGGTTATGAGAGGGTGCATGGTGGGTATGATTTTGGTGATAAAAATGAGGCTAGTGAGAGTATTTTAGATTTGCGTTGGCTTCTGACCTGGTGGTGGCCAATACTATGTATAAGAAGAGATAGGAACATTTGATAACTTTTAAGAGTTGGTCAGTTAGGAGCCAAATAGACTCTTTCTAGTAAGAAAAGTGGACCGTCTAAAATGCAACAACTGTAAGGTGATTTCTAGAGAGAGCCTGACATCTCGACATAGGATTTTAGTACTAGATTTATGCTTTAAAAGGCAATACCAAGCTAGGAAGGATAATGAGCATCGTAGGACGAGATGGTGGGACTTAAAAGGGATAAACTAGAAATATTTAATAATAGAATGAATAAAGAAGGAATTTGAGACTTGGAAGATGATGCTAACACTATGTGAAACTCAATGGCCAATTATATGAGGAGAATCTCAACGGATGTCCTTAAAGAGTCCAAAGGAAAGGGACCTAACTCTAGGGAAACTTGGTGGTGGAGAGAGAAGGTTGAAGTGGTAGTAAAGACGAAAAAAAGAGTGGAAAAACTAATTTGAAAAGTTGTTAAATGAGGAACATGGAGGTAGGTCAAAAGGGAAGGAAGTAGGCAGTAATAAGAAAAATCAGGACAACAGGTTCTATCATAGGATTAGGAACTTTGAAGTAGAGATTGCACTTGTGAATATGAAATCAAATAAGCCTTTAGGACAAGATGATATCCCTGTTGAAGCTTGGAAATGTTTGGGTAAGAAGGGGGTTACTTGATTGATTAAGTTATTTAGTAAGATTTTGTTGACTAGGAAAATGCGAGAGGAGTGGAGGAAGAGTATTTTGGCGCCAATCTATAAGAATAAAAGAGATTTCTAAAATTGCAACAACTATAGAGGAATCAAGCTAATGTGTCATATAATGAAAATGTGGGATAGAGTGATGGAACGTCGATTGCGAGATATAATAGAGGCGTCAGAAAATCAATTTGGGTTTATGCCTGGTAGGTCAACAATGGAAGCAATTGATCTTTTGAAGAGAGTAATAGAAAAGTATAGAGAAAAGAAAAGAAAAGAAAAGAAACATTCATATGATTTTTATCGATCTTAAGAAAACATATGATAGAGTGCCTTAGGATATAATCTTGTGGGTGTTAGAGAAGAAAGGGGTGATAAAAAGTTACATTGATGTGATTATGGATATGTATGAAGGTGTGGTGACCACTATTAGATCGCCTGCTAGAGAGACAAGTGAATTTCCAATTATTGTAGGGTTACATCAAGGATCAACCTTAAGTCCGTATCTTTTTGCTTTAGTTATGGATGAGTTAACGAGAAATATTCAAGATGATGCGCTATAGTGTATGCTTTTTGTAGATGATATCGTATTTGTGGATGAGACTAGAGGAGTTAACACTAAGTTGGAAACTTGGAGAGAAACACTTGAATCTAAAGGATTTAAGATAAGCAGAACTAAGACAGAGTACATAGAGTAATTTTAGTAATAGTAATAATGGAAGCAAAGGAGAAGTGAAGATTCAGAATTAAGAAATACTTAAAAATGAACCTAAGAAGCATGGATACAGACATGCGACACGACACGGATACGACACGGACACCCCAACATGCTAATTTTCAAAAAAATGCAGGACACAACACGTGGAGGACATGCATGAAATATATAATTTTATATATTTATTATATGTTATATATACGAATATATCATTCAAAGATAATAAAAAATACAATGACACTAATTCCTATAAATTTATATAGTTTTTGTTTTATTATTATATCTTAAGTTGTTTTGTACAAGCTTATAATTAGCTTCACTTGTGTCTAATTGTGTGTTTAAGCGATAGACGTATATGTTCTCTAAGTGTCTAGACAGAGAGTGTCCAAGTCTTTAAAAAAATAAATAAAAAATAAGACATGTTTTGAAGAGTGTCAGACACGTGTTGGGAAGTGTCCAAAGAGCGTCGGTGTCTGACACAGACACAACACGGATACGTCACCTTTTTAGAAGTGTCCGTGCTTCTTAGAAGTGAACATATTCATTATTTAGGATCGATTATCACAACGGCTGGGGAGATTGGAGCAGATGTGATTCATAGAATTAAGACGGGATGGCTTAAATGGCGTAGTGCGTCTAGGGTGCTATGTGATAAACGAGTACCCACTAAACTAAAAGGGAAGTTCTATAGAACGGCTATGAGACCAGCGATATTGTATGGGTCGGAATATTGGGCAACTAAGAAACAACATGTAGATAATATGAGTATTGCTGAGATAAGGATGCAAAAGTAGATATGTGGCAAGACTAGAAAAGATAGAGTTAAGAATGAGTATATTCGTGAGTAGTACAGATAGAACATAAGTTGAGAGAGAATAAATTGAGATGGTTTGGTCATATATAACGGAGACCAACAGAAGCAGTAGTGAAGAGATACGATACAGTGACGATAGATGAAAGTGTTAGGAGAAGGGGCAGATCTAGATTGATATGGGCTAGTATAGTAAATAGAGATATGAACGTCCTTAATTTGACTAACGAAATAGCCTTGGATAGAATCGAGCGGAGAAGAAGGATTAGCCGTCCCATTTGATGGGACTTAATGCATGGTTTGGTTTGGTTTATACACGTGTATAAAATGTAAATGCTTCTTCAAGCTAATATACACAGGCCATGGCACATATAAAGGTCATTAGTATCAACAACAAAAAATTGATCAAAAACCCAGAATAAGGCACACTGTCAATTTTGTAAACACTCGCTAACATGTCACCCATTACCCATCTTTCCAATGACAGTGTAAAACATAAAATTTTAATTTAGGAGAAGAACAATCCATACAATTAATAAGCCTGATGATATGTAATCTAAGGAATGAATTCATTATCAGCAAACTCACAAACACAGGCACACAACAAAAGATCTCTGCTGCAATCACAACTGCGTTCAGACAATTGAATTGCAAGCACAACCCAAAAACCCAAATGTTGAAAAGCACAGAAACAAGCAAGAAATGGAAGACAATAATACCTTGACTGAGATGGTGCCAGCAAGGGCATCAAGGTCTTCAAGCAATTTCCCAATTCTGACCTCATTCCATGGATCCCTATACTGCTCTCTTAATATATAATCAGTAGAGAAATTATACAGAATCGTGGTCCGGCTCTGAAAGGGAGTCTTGGTGAGCAATTGACTCTGTGGAGGGGCATCAACTGGTGGGTCAAGGAGTATCTCAAAGATGTTAGACCTTGCTTCCCACAGAGCATTGGTGACAGGTGAATGGTACATTCCAGGCCACAAGCTAAGAGGCTTCCTGGGAACATCATCGGCATGAGGGGAACTCTCGAAAGGGGAAGTTAAAGTGGAAAAAACAGGAATGGTATTGGAGTGAGAGGAATTGGAATTGGAATCCATGGAATCTTGGGTAGTTCTTGAAATGGGTTTTTGAGGGGATTTAGCGGGGTTTTGATGATCAAAGAGGGTTTTGAGGAGTAATTGAAGAAGTGGGTTTTTTTCAATGGGGTCAGTTTTTGTCGACGAAGAACTGGGTGTATGAGCTTCTGGGGTTTGAAAATGGTGGAAAAGTTGAAAGGCGTAGAGTAGAAATGTAGTTGGTTTTTTGGAATCTAGATCGACTCGTTGCATTTCTTCCTTAAAACCACTTTTAGGCCTAATTAATTATTTATATTTTAAGATTTGTCTAATATATTAAATTTATAAAAAAATTAAATTGCTCAGATATTAGAAAATATGTGTTTGAAAAACTGTTTATTAAATTTTTAGAAAAAATAATTTTTAGTTCGAGTTTTTCGAACACATACTTTCTGATATGCAATCAACTTGATTTTTTACAAATATATACTGAACAAATCTTGAAATATGAACAGTTCAAATTAACAAAATTGAGCCTAAAATAAACCCAATGGCCTTGTAAATAGGAAATGAAAGGAGGGAATCTTGATTCGGTTTTTTGGGGTAGGGCGTGTTTGTTTGCTAGGAAAGCAAAAGATAAATGAGAAAGAAATTCATCATAGCAATGAATGGGTTGAGTAATGGAGGGTCTCTTCTCTGGTCAATTCGGTTCTGTTGCTTTTTGGTGTGGGGTTTCTTCTTCCATAACTGCGGGAGAGCGATGACTGCCATTGGGCCCTACCTAGTATTCATTCATTTATTTATTTATATGAAATTTTATAATAAAAAAATTGTTGATATTGCCATGTTCGTAAAAATTATATTACGTAAATTACACTTCCCTCACACAAATTTCGCTTCATGATTCCATTGAGGTGGGGGATTTTATTTACTGGCCCTCGTTTGGTAATTTAATATTTTACTTTAAAAATTAAATAATTATTAAAAAAGTTTAAAAACTAATAATCTAATAAAAATTTTTTTAAAAATTCTCTTTATTTTTTGTACATTTTTTTTATAAAAAATCAAAGAATCATTTTGAACATATTTTTTTTTTATCTCATATTTTAGCTAAAAAATTAAAAAATTACTAAAATAATATGTTCCCAAACAAAGCCATATGTTTAAGTGAGCTTAGTTTTTTAATAGACTCTGTTAAATTATTTAGAGTTATAATTTATTCTTAATACATCTTTTTCTCTTTTTTTTTTTCAAATTATTCTTTTAAGGTACATCCAAATAAAATAAATTAAAAAATTCAAATTATTTTTGAAAAAACTTTTTTTTCGTTTATGTACATACATGGAACACGATCAGGAAAACTGACACCGGCAAAGGAGGACGGCGAAAGAGAAGGAGAATGACAAAGGAGGACAACAAATGTTTAACTTGTTTTTTGTCATTATTATTTGGACTTTCAGAACTGGACAAAGTGAATTTGTTTAAACTTTCAGAATCGAACAAATTCACTTTGTTCAGCTGTACACTACTGAACAAAGTAAATTTGTTAGGTTCTGAAAGTCCGAACAATAATAACAAAAATAGACTAAATATTTGTTTTTATGCAAAAAAAAAAGAAAAAAAGAAAAATCAATAATTATATTTTGATATTTATGTGAATACTTTATCTCATCTTTGATAAGTTGTTTAAAAAATAGGGCTGCTATTAACACCTATCTTTATTCTTTGGACCCTAATTGTAACTTCTTTTTCATTACAAATATAACATAAAGTAAAATTACAATAAAGGACAACCTTCAATGGAACATCCATCCACCAAATGAAGACAATTAGAATCATACTCTACAACATTGTACACCTACTTCCACTCCTACCAAACCATTCGACAGAGACCATTCACCAACCTTAACCTTAAATGGTATTCATCTTCTCATCACCATCCTAAACCCTAAACCAGAAATCATTGTCACTATGGATTGAAATCGTTGATTCAAATCATTGTCACCATTCGTTAATTTCACCATTCATTGATATAAGAAATCAATAGTTTAGATAAGTCAAGCAAATTAATTTTTCTTCAAAAATCCCTAACCCTGAATCTTACTAAAAAAGCTCAACAAATCATTTATGTTCGACAACACAGTGTTGAACAAATCATTTATGTTCATCAACACAATGTTGAACAAGTCATATATGTTCGGCAACACAATGTTGAACGAATAGTTTTGGTTCGATAACACTGTATTGAATAGAGAACCACAAAGATGCAATGGTATAAAATCAAAGAACCGTCATTCTTAGCTTCAGATGAGTTGGAGAACCACAAAAATGCAATGGTATAAAAGCGAAGAACTGTCATTCACTGTCGTTTAGTTTCAAACGAGATGCAATGGTGTTTTTCACTATTAATGGGTTTAGGATTTTGAATAAATCAAAGAGAAAGAGGGATTGTCGTTCTTCAATTTGTTGATGGAGAGGAACCATCATTTGTTGTTCACTGATGGAGAGGATGTGCAAATGAGGTGTGTGTGCATAACTTGGGTGATGATATTATGAATAGGGGTAAATTTAGTGTTAAGTGGGGTGTTAAAAGAAAGATTATTAAAATTTAGGGTTTAGGATGGAGGTTCAAAGAAATGGAGGTTCCAAAGAATAAAGATGGGTGTTAATAGCAGTCATCTTTCAAAAAATTATTTGATTATTATTCTCATCCATTATTTGATTTTGTTCAAATTTTCTTCTATTTGCAAGTAACAAAATAAAAAATAATGATATTGATGATAATAGTGAGTTTTGGTGGGTGGATTGGAATTTGGAGTTTTGGAGTGAAGAAGAAAAAGAAAAGAAAATAATTGAAACTTGGGGAAGAATATGAAGAGATTTGAATAGGAGTAATATGTGTAATTGATTATGGTGTACCATGAGAAAAAAATAATATTTTACTTTAATGTTTAATATGTATTGTTCTTATTAGTAAATTCATATTAGGTATAACATAAATTAAAATTTTAAAATTTAAGTTGAGTGTATTGAGATAATTTTTGGGTTCAAATAGAGTGGCCCCATTGAGATTTAATGAAATGTAAAAACCTCTTCTAAGATTTTTAAAATGACCACAAAAAAAAAAAAAAATTGAGGTTTAATTTTCAATTACATTGATCTCTCTTGAGATTTAATAAAATTATAGAAACGTCCTCTAAGATTTTTAAAATGACAAAAACCTCTATTGAGGTTTAATTTTTTATTATAGATTCTTGTTTCCATTACTTTATCATAAAAAAAAAATGCTAACATCATTAATAATTTAATTATATTTTTAATTTACCTTTTAAAATTGTGTCCAATTATAAAGAAATATATATATATATATATATAAAATTCCTATTGGGGTTTTGAATAAAGTAGGAATATATAATTAACAATAACCACAAGCATAACAAAAAGAAAAAAAAATAAGAATTGTATATATATCTGTAATTGGACACAATTTTAAAGGGTAAAACTAGGGTTGTAGACGAACCGACCTGTTCACGACCTGGCTTGGCTCGGTTCGATTCGGCTCAGCTCGTTAAGGGTTTGGCTCAACTCGGTTCGTTTATCTTTATTTAAATTATATAATAAATATATTATTTATATATTAAATAATATATAAATATATATATATATATATAACGGGATAAATACATTATTTATGTATTAAATAATATAAATAATAATAAAAAAAATCTTATCGAGCCTAGCTGAGCCGAGCTCAAGCCCAATTAGTTATTGAACCGAGTTTGAGCTCAATAAACGAGCTCGATAAGTAAACGAACCAAGCTTAAACTCAACAAAGCTCGACTTGACTCGACTCGTTTTTAGTCTTTGGTAAAACTAGAAATGTAATTAAATTATTTAATGATATCAACATTTTATGTTATTTTTTTTACAATGCTAGGCAGTTTTTGATAAAGGAGACACACACAATCAACAGTAATTGTAGGCATAATAAAGAGAAAAAATAAAATTATATATGTTTTTATTTATTTGTAATTGGATATAGCTTTAAAGGGTAAATTTAAAATATAATTAAATTATTTAATGATGTAAATATTTTCAATTATTCTTTTACGATAAAATAATAGAAAAAAGAGCCTATAATAAAAAAAATAAACCACATAAGAGGTTTTTGTAATTTCATTACAAAAAGAAAATCTCAAAGAAAATTTATGTCATTTGAGAAAGTCTAGGAAAAGTTTCTACATTTTGTTAAATCTCAAGGAGATCAATGCAATTAAAAATTAAACCTCATGAGAAGTTTAAGTCATTTTAAAAAACCTTGTAGAGGTCAGTGTAATTTATCCAATTATATTAAAATATTTTTGAAGAATGTATTGTATAAGAATGTTGAAATATTTTTAAAAACTATATTGAAATATTTTAAAAAATTGTATTTTATCACTGGCAGTAGAGGAGGAGCTACATAGTGGTGGGTGTCTCAAATGTTGTAGGGATAGAATGAAAATGTTTATTCTGCCCCTCAGAATATGTCACATGTGGGGCACTTGAATTTTTCTGTTAAAAAACTTAATGGAAGTTATTGATTGGATTAAATTAATATAAAATTTAAAATTAAATATTAAAATTGAGCAAATTAAAAATATAGGGACTGAAATGATACAAAGGGACTATCGACGTATTTTGTCCTAAATTTTAAATAAAAGTTTGCGTTGACTTTTCACTATTGTAGTTTGATATATATTCATTTTAGGTAGGGAGTCGCTATTTCCACTCAATTTCACTCTAAAGACACTCCCTTCTTGGTTCTTATTATACATAGTAGAGAGTTTATTTGGAATAAAATAGAGCGGAAATAGTAATT
Source organism: Camellia sinensis (assembly GCF_055761805.1). Taxonomy (NCBI): domain Eukaryota; kingdom Viridiplantae; phylum Streptophyta; class Magnoliopsida; order Ericales; family Theaceae; genus Camellia; species Camellia sinensis. Next base: position 78,247,738 of record NC_138963.1, read on the forward strand.
ACGTATAATAAGGACAAAGAATGAAATAAAAATGAGTGAGAATAACGGCTCATCTTTTTTTTTTTTTTTGATCGGCAAAGAAAATCTTTATTGATGAGAGTATGCAAAAAGGATACATGACATCAATAAAGAGGAGCTTGGAGCTAACTGAAGCTCCAAGCGCCAGTTGGTGAGAAACTAACAACAAACCAAAACAAAAAAGAAGCAGAAGAGGAGCATAACAGAATCCATACTACTATCAAATGAGGCGTAAGGAAAATCTGGACAGCATCTTAACCATAAAGAGCAAAATCGCTGACTATAGCACTGCCAAGCAACACCCACCGAAGCTATGCATTGCACTGAGCAGAGCAGATTAAACTGACTGTAGAAGCAGTCCCTATCCAAAGTAGAACAACCGGCAGTGATGTACTTTGACCAAAGTTAGACTGCTAGATCATAGATAGAGCACTGATGCACAGCTCGACAGCAGATAGACAAACCAGCAGACAAACCAGGCCTCAAATTAGTTATTATAGTTTCAAATTTAGTAATTTGATCATTCTGTCCCAAAATTGTTCTTAACCACTAAGTTTTACACAATGACTAAATTGAAACTGAAATTAGTTTAAGGGTTAAATTGTTCAATTTAAAATAATAAACATTAAAATAAAATTTAGATCAAATTATAATATATAGTTAAAAGTCAAACTTTAATAATATATCATTTCCATTTAAAAATTAGGTACTCAGGCCTCAATTTGGACAAAGCTATCACAGGGGTGATCTCATGCAGCCTATTAGAATACATGTTACCAATAAATTCAAAAGGTATATTTCGCTATTCATTACGACAAAAAAAAACTGAATACATGTTCATTTCTTGAAAAATACATTACTAGAATACAAAGATTATACAAATTAAAAATTTTATCAGAAGAAAGTACTCCTAATCAAATTAGAAAATCAACCAAACTAAGGAGACAAACTAATAACATCAATAGAACAACTCAAAAGAGTAGGAAATAATATCCAACATAAATAGGCTTAGGACTTCACCAGCTTAGCAACAAACTCATCAATGTTCTTATCTGAACTGCCACCTTCATCAACTGCCTCTATTGCCAATTCTCCCCATTTCATTGCGTTCCTCCTATTCTCTTTCCCTCTCTCTCCCTCCATGACTTCCCTTACACAACCCTCTACCTCTTCTCTCCTCACCATCCCTCTCTCGTCGCATTGAGCCCGGACTCCCATCCCCCAAACATCCATGACATACTTGGCATTGGTGGTTTGGTCAGTCGATTGTGGCATTGCCACCATTGGAACTCCCAAGCTCAGTGCCTCCAATGTAGAGTTCCACCCACTGTGTGTCACAAAGCATCCTATTGCCCTGTGTGCTAGAACATCCAATTGGGGACACCATGACACCACCAACCCATTAAGTACCGTCTCGGCCATGAAATTTTTGGGAAGCTTGGGTTGTTCTGTTGCTCTCACAACCCATAAGAAGTAGTAATTGCTGTTTTTCAAACCCCATGCTATTTCTTCCATTTGATCGACGCCAAGCTGCGCCAAACTCCCAAAGGAGACGTACACAACTGAACCATTTGACCGCTGGTCGAGCCACTTCATACAGGCATCTGTTTTTGGCTTGAAAATGCTGAATCCATACTCTTTGTCGTCTTGGAGTCGCTTATCCAAGTACATTGATGGTATGGTTGGTCCAATTGTTCTCAAAGGCCAAATCTTTGCCATCCAATCCACCAGCTACGCAATATCAATGACAGCAGTTAGTTGGCAAAAATTAACAACTTTGGATGTTTGAGAAAAGGAATGATATATAGACAAAAATTATAGGAAAAATCTACTAGTGTGAAATTCGTATTATTCATTAATTTCAAAGTTGCTTATTACTTCCTTATATATAATTAAAAAAAAAAAAAAAAAATCATTCACACACATGCTAGTCTGTATAAATTTTTACTTGCAAATCTGTTTAAAAAAAGTTATTAAATTACACTCATTCGTAGATAACAAGGCAACAATAATAAGTTAGGTCTCTCAAAAATAAAATAAAATAAAATTAAAATTTTACTTAAAAATAATTGGTGTGAACTCCACAATACTAGAAATGACAATTAGAAAGTCAAAAACAATTGCTATTAATCCAAAATAATTACATGTAACCCTCCTAATAAGAAGTAAATAATCACTATAAATATCAAATTTCTCATCATAAAAATTGGAAAATTCTATTTTCACATACTTAATTATCTCAGTATACATCTTCTTTCAGTACAGACACTTATTAATTTGATTATTAATTAATTTTCTCAATCCCCACACTAAAAGTTACAATTATATCATTTGCTCATAATCATTGTACACACCACTCAACTCTCTTTTTCACACACTTGCTGAGTGACCTTACTTCTAGATTTGTAGATTCATTGTAGACCCACGTAAAGACCATTCAAGACCACAGTGTGAAGTGAAGTGAAGTGAAGACAAAGTACTCCATTGAAGATCTTATTGAATCATTAAAAACCTTCCAAAATATGGTTGAAGATGTGACATCTTTCCATTTTGTTATTGCATTTACCATTTTCAGATCTCTGTGAACTCCATTGCCATAAACCCCGCATTTTTTTAATCTTTTTTATTTAATTTTATTTTTTTTAATGGTTTTTGGTTTGGGGATTTCGACACTGGTTTTTCAAAATTATACATTTAATGCGAAACTTAACTTTCGAATAAAAGTGATTAATTCTACAAATTTGTTCCAAAAAAAATAAATAAAAAAACTTTCGATAGTTGATATCCGAATATAATGAAATAATTTAACAGTTGATATCTAAATATAATGAAATAATTCGGCATTGGTTGTCCGACTAAAACCGCGAAAGGAAAAAAAAAAAAGTTTTGCACAAAAAAAACTAACATTTTCATCACTAATATAGTATAAATCTAGATATTAAAGCAATATGAGAGTTGTTATGAGAGTATTGTTTTGCAAGCAATAGAGGATTAGAGTGTGTAGCAAGCAAAGCGACATCAATGGAAAAATTAGAGTTCAGTTTTTTTTGTTTTTTTTTTACTCAAAATGTGTATATTAAGAATTTTTTGTTTTTGTTTTTAAAAGATGTGCACAGAGAATATTTTCATATAATATTATGGTTGCTAATGGATGTCTATTACGATCATTTTAGTTTAGGGTATAATTGCCATTAAAATAATATTTGTTAAATATATGTACTGAAATAATTAGGCGTGTGAAAATAAAATTTCTCATTGGAATTGGACTCACAACTTCATACCAAAAGGCATTGTCACGCAACTATTAGGCCAAAGATGGTTACATAGAATTGAATTTGTACAACACAGGCAAAGATGGTTACTTAGAATTGAATTTATACACATTATTTCTCCTAATAAAAATTTTGAATAGCTTACACCAATGGTGGGACCTGCCAACTACTTGTATTTTATTTTAAGTGGGTGTTCAGGTTAGACTACGCATACCTTGATTAATTTTAGAGAATCAATTCCATTCCTTACTTGCCAGGTTCCATTTAAAGTTAGAATAAATGTTCTGTATGATCTGATCCAAAGTTAGTATTGAACTTAAAATTTGAAGGGAGCACATCTCCATATCTTAAATTGTATCCACTAGACCCTTGAAATTAACAACTTGTGTGTTGTTACATACAAATGGAAAATGGTAGAGTTTTTCTTCTGTTATAAACTAATTGACAATTATTTTACCAATTATTCACGTAGGTAACATGTGTGTTGGTCGAATAATCGGTAAATTAGTTTTTTTAAAATACTATTGTACCTTGAATTTGTATACTAATTTTATTCTTAAAAAATGAAATGAATAATGTAAATTTAAAGTTGACATAATCAATGGCGTAGCCATGAGTTTTAATGAGTGGGATCATTTGACATGTCATTATTAATGTCATCTCAATTTTTTAATTTTACACGAGCTATCATGTGCACCTAATGTTAAAACCCACACGAGATCATATAAATTTAATATGAAAGGCTACTAGAGCAGTGGTGCCACTTGAATAGAGTGGTGTCACCAGGGTTCCATATGTTACAATCCAAACCTTTTGAATAAAACAATACATATATTTTAAACCTTTTTGGAAATCTAGTGGTGTCACTTGACACCACTAGAGTAGCTGTAGCTCCGACCTTGGATATAATGTGGACTATTATACTTAGAAAATTTTGCAATCCATATATTTTTTATGAATAATTTTTCTGAATATGTAATATTGTTGCATGACAAAACAGAAACAAATATATATATATATATATATATATCAAAAGCAAATTAAAGAGAGAATGTTATTTAAGTCCAAAAAATTGACTCACTTTTTAAACTCAATGGTGTGATAAGCTACTAGAATATTTAAGGAATTTTTTTTTTTTTTTTTTCATATCTTTTTTAATCATTAGCCAAATTTGAATTTAGAAAGTAAACGTAAAAATTGAGGGCATATATATATATATATATATATATATATATATTATAAAAAAAAAAAATATAAACACAAACCTCCTCCTCCAATTTTTGAAAGGTGTTGCAGAGGACCCAATCAGCTTCCCCCACATTTGCAAATTGATTCACAACCAATTTCAGCAGCGGAGGGTACGCTTGAGGAACAGAAACAAAAGATGGCATGTCTGAGATTTCCAGTGGTGGCAATCCAGGAACCGTAATATTAGTCCTCTCAGTAAGAGGAAGCTTCAAATGTCCATTGTAGACATGGTAGTATATATTGTCCACAGCACAAGACTGTGTAAAAAACACTGCTCCAACCAATCCAAACTCTCTAGCCACGTCAAGACCCCAAGGCAAGAACGCATCATACACAATACAGTCCACAGGGCACCCCATGTTCCCAAACTTCACCACCAGCCCTGCCAGAGTCTTTGAGCCGACCTCTTGAAATCGCGGCAAGTACTCCTCGTAGCCCCCGCTGGCAGCTTCAGGACCGCCTTGGTCGTAGCCATCAGAAATTGTCTCGACGGAGATGGAACTGGAGGAGGTGCCATTCATGGTTTTGTTGAAAATGAATTGGGTGATGGCTAGTGTGACTTTGACTCCCTTGTGCTCCAAACGCTTTGAGAATTGGAGCATTGGGTTTATGTGGCCTTGTATTGGGTGTGGCAATACCAAACAATGGGGTCTCTGAGCTCTCTTTGGCTTCTCCATTTTGTGTGTGTGTGTGTGTTATAGAATGTAGATTCAGCCCTCCTTGTGTTCTATTTATGCAAGTGAGGTAAGGAAGGGAAATTATTCAATAATCCCGTAATATCACATGATCATACTCTAAGTTAATTATCAATTATTTAGTCTCCGTGTTACAAGAATGTTAGGAATCATGAAAAAAATATCATGAAGATGATCATGAAAGATTCTTCACTTTTGGATTACCCATATAATAAAACACCACACGCTAATCAAGGGATGAAAAATCTTCATGATGAATTGATATATTTTTTATGATTCCTAGCATTATTGCTCGTGTTATTCTCCTATTCCCAACATAAATTGTGGGCCCCTACCTACTAATCAAAATTTTATGGAGCACCACGTATATATACTCCGAGAATACTGAATAATCATCTGGTAAGGAATGAAGTGTCTTATAAGAAATGACGTCTTTTGGCCCAAAATACAATGGGGCTTACGTGTAGATCTTGAATTTATTGTTTAATAGGTTCTGTCATAATTAATAACGTTTTTTATTAAACAATATTAAAAAAATTATATATTATTAATTTTTAGTGATAGTTAAAAATTTTGTCATAAAAAAGTTGTTAATTTTCAACTTTTAGCGACAATTTAAAAAATTTATCGTAGAAAAAAGTCACTAATTGTAAGTTTTAACGACTATTTATAAAAATCGTGATCAAGAAATTTACTAATTGTCAATTTTTAGCGACATATACAAAAAGTTGTCGCAAAATTATTTTTAGTAACAATTTTATTAGAATTTATTTTAAATAGGATTTGATGGGAATTAAGTCCAATTATGAGAACTTATTAATAATTTACCCAAATTAAAAACATCAATGCTATATACCTTCAAAATATATTTTATCCGGAAAAAATAATTAATAGTTTGTATTTATTGTAGGTGAGACTTATCATAAGTTTTATTTTGATAATTCGAATAGTCCACTTTATAAAATCTTTCATGTATATTATCTTTCAAATAATTAGATCGATCCGCTTGTAACATATTCAATTTATTATATTTGTGTCAAAAAAAAAATGAACGATAAATATATTTTAAAAAATTAGACCACTTATTTTTTCGATGACAAATGTAATAAATTATATAGGTAACGATTATCAAATTAACTTAATTTGTTATGTAGATAATATATACGAAAAATCTTACAAAATGAATAATTTGAATTATTAAAACAAAACTTATGATAGATCATATAGGCCCGAACAATATCTTCTAGCCCATATTAGGAATTAGATAAAATTCAATTCCTTTTAAATTTATACCACACCCACACTTTTGAGACAAAATTTAAAATAAATTTTCATGATTTATGGCACTTTTGCACAGCTAATGGTGTGCTATTGGAGGAAAAAGCCAACTACACGATGAGGATTTTTATTTATTTATTGTTTTTGATAGGCAGACAATGAGTACTTGATAAATTTAAGTTAAGCTGGTTTTAAAAAGTAAGTTGAAAGTTAATTTTTAATTTTTTTTATAAAACATATATAAAAAAATAATATGATCCAACAAAATGACTTTTAATTAAGTTACCAAAACAAGCTTTAATAACTTTCTCTTTTGTTTGGATGAACGAGTTCGCAACATCAAATTGCTTGCTTATGACATGTATTATGGCGTGTTTGGGTGTATAATATAATTTGTCTTATTTTTTAGGGGAATTGATAAATAAATCTCATATTTCAGTCTTGTAATTTATATGGTCCTGAATGTTTTCTTATTAACATAGTAATCCTTTTGACTGATTATTTACTAATTTGCCATTGGTAAAACTATTATAAAAAATTGTTAATGTAATTATGGGAGTAAAGGTGTTTGTCCTAAATGTTTTCTTGTTTGACTGATTGTTTACTAATTTGCCATTGGTAAAACTATTATAAAAAATTGTTACTGTAATTATGAGAGTAAGGGTGCTTGTGTTTCACGTTATCAAAAAAAGCGTACTAATATTGTTTTAATGTTTCGAAGTATGGGCAAAGTAGATGTGCGTGTGTGTGTGAACTAGATGTGTGAGAGTGAACACGAAGTAGATGTATGGGTTCAAATCCAAACATGTCCACAGCTAACATTGAATGAGTGCAACTCACATCTGGATCAAAACAATTGATATACCTTCAACTAAATTAAACAAGGTGACCCACATTCTAGTTCCGACCCAAACGTAACCACCATAAAATTGAGGAAGCCGATCGACATTCCCGATCTTTTCTGGATCACCAATTCAACGTTTTATCGATGAATCAACATTTCATCATCTCCATTTGGGTATTCCACACCGGTTTGGACCACCGATTCACGTTCATCTCAAAAGTAGCAACCACATCTTCATTCTGCACCCTTGTCCGTGAATGCGTGTGATGCTGTGGTGTGAAGAACTGCAACATCGGAATTGATGGTGACATGCGTATCAACGTTTCATCATTCCCATTAGGATATTCGGCACCCGTTTGGACCACTGATTCACGTTCGAATCATTATCCCAAAAGTGGCAACCACAACTTCATTCTGCACCCATGTCCGTAAGTGCGTGTGATGCTGTGGTGTGAAGGACCACACTGCCGGAAGTGATGGTGGCATGTGTAGCAACGTTTCATCATTCCCATTTGGGTATGCGGCAGCCGTTTGGACCACCGATTCACATTCGAATCTTCATCTCAAAAGCGGTAACCACATATTCATTCTGCACTTGTGTCCATGAGTGCATGTGATGTTATGGTGTGAAGGATCGCACTGCCGGAACTGATAGTGGCATGGGATAGTGGTCTGGGTCCCTGTTCCGTAGGCCACCATGATGCGAACGTGCGATGTGGCATCCAAATGTGTCGACTGCACTGCCGGAAGTGATAGTAATGTAGCATCGCTCGAAAACGAATCACACGAACAAACAATTGAAAATGGTGATGGACATCAACTGAACTATCATTTTCTTAAAATTCGGATGTAAACGTATGACATACGAGATCACTGTGGGCTCTTGTGACGTATGTGACAACCGTTGGTGCCGTCCAACAATATTTTATTTATTCATTTATTTTTTATGTGTACAGTAGGATGATATTCACGTTCAACTATAATTATTATCTTTTTAATTATTGGTTTTGTTTGACAAAGGTTAAAATTGAGTTTTCTAAGCTAAAATTTATAATCATTAAGCTAAAATTGAGTTTTTTAAGCTAAATTTTTTAATTATTGGTTTTGTTTGACAAAGGTTAAAATTGAGTTTTTTAAGCTAAAATTTATAAAAGATAAAATAAATTAAAATAGTTAATAAGACGAAATGTCACATTAAACTCATCATCATTTTACTTTTTTTTCTCACAAACATCACATTTAACTACAAAAAAAAATCTAATTATATTCCAAAACACAAAAATTTTAGCTTCCTGAAATAGTCAAAAACTAAAATAATTTATTAAAATAGCCAATTTCCCAAATAAGACCATAATTTATTTATTTAGTTTTAATCTATCACAAGTCACAAAAGATTGTAAAGGATAAAAACGAAACATTCCGTTTGCCTCAAAATAATAATTTTTTTGGGAGAATTTCATTTTTTTAATAGTATATTATTACACTTTAAAAAAATTAATTTTTTAAAATTACTTTTTGATAGTACATTTTTTAGGAAATATTAATTGTCATAATTGTACTTTTTATATTATTAATGAATTTAAAAGAAAGACAAAATAAGAAATTCATATTATTTTAGTTCTTAATTTTTAAAAATAGACTAATATTTTGGAATAATAAAAAATGAAATAAGAGACTAATATTTTGGAATGAAGGGAATATAGGGGTTGTTTCATATAACCTAAATAAATATATTTTTTTAATTATTTAAAAAAAGTAGAAAAAAGTATATATATATTTAGAATAATTTTTTGACTTTTTACCCAAAAAAAAAATTAATATAAAATAATAAAGAATAATGTAAATTTATATTTTTACTCCTTTTTTTACAAAAAAATCAGCAACAAATGTAACTCGTAAAGAAATATATATATATATATATATATATATATTTTGGTTCTTGCTCCTGGAGGGGCAGTGATGCAGGAGTGCATCATGTCAGAAATAATTTCAAAATTTTTCTTCCCCAATCAATAACAATAACATAATAATAATTTTTTGAGCTAATGTTAAACATTAAAAATTAATATTCATTACAATTTTTTTTTTTTTAATTTTAGACTTTACAATTGACTCCAACAAGTTTTCATCTTTTGAAATCTTTCCATAATAGTATCATTGTCAATGCCATCAAAAATATCTCTCTCAATGTAGACAACCAAGCTATCATTCATCCATTCATCACCCATTCGGTTCCGCAACCGATTTTTCACAATATTCATAGTTGAAAATACCATCTCAACAGTAGCAACTGCAACAGATAAGATTAATACTAAAGTCAAGAGCAAATACACTAATGGATATATTTTGTCTCTTCCAGTCTCTACGATTTTCTTAGCAAGATCGGCAATTCCATTTAACATTGAGAACTCACTACTGGATAGCATGTCGATAGTATATGTATCAAGTTGATTATTAAGTACCATGAGGTCCACTGAAAAAAATTCTTTGGGATAAAATTCAGCAGGATGAATTAATTTTTTCCTGCCAAAACTAGAGAAAGAGTTACACTACAAAAATTTCAGGTTTTTGTGACGGCAAAATGCCGTCGCTAATACTCCTAATGCCGTTTCAAAAAACTTTTAGCGATGGCAAATGGGGGTTACAATAGAGAACGTTGCAAAAAAGTTTTAGCGGCGGTATCATGCCGTCGCCTTTTTTTTTTGCTACGACAATTGTTGCCTTTTGCGATGATATTTTACTATCGCCTATAATATGTAAAAAATTGAGACCTTTTGCGATGGCACTATTTTACCGTCGCTAAAAGTTTTATTTGAGACAATAAGAAATGTTGTCCCTAATTGTTTTTTTTTTTTTTGCAACGACATGACCATTGTCGCCAATGGTTCTAATGTTTTTTGCGTTGGTGTGGTACCGTCGCAAAAAAAAAATAATAATAAAAATATTAAAATTGCCTCTTTTTTTTTTTTTTTGCGATGGTGTGGTGCTGTTGCAAAAAAAAAAAAAAAAAAAAAAACTGCAATAAAATTATTAAAAATATTAAAATTACCTGTATTAAATGAAAAACAATTGAAAAAGAAACAAACAATTGCAAAAATAATAAAAAAATTCATGTACAAAAATAACAATTTCTCCATAATAAAAATATTCTTGCATCCATAACTACACATCAACAAAATTACCCTACTACATAATATTTCATAATACATATATAATGTTTAAATACATAATGTTGTTCATAACTCATCATTCTTTGTGGGTAACAAAAACAAAAGTTAGTCGCATTTTTCACAAGCATGCATTCCATAAGAAGCAAACTTCTATTTGAGAAATATTTGAAACAAAAAATAAAAATAATTAATGACAATATAATTATGTGTTAATATGTTAATTACAAAAAAATATAAAAATTTAACTACTATACAATTATAAAGATAATTAAGTAAATAATTTTGCCTAGATCGAAATGTAGCTCTAACTCCTAAACTGAGAACTCGATTCGAGTCTTGTCTTCCCCATAAGTCTTTTCATGCCTAGACAGTTGTGTGTGCCAAGTTTTGTGCTAATCCGACGCTATTTGGTGATTTGGGGGCGTCAAAACCTCAAATTATAAGTTTCTTAAGGAAGTAGTTTGCCTAGATCGAAATCCGACTATAACTCCCAAATTAGGAACCCAATTCGAGTCCTGTCTTCTCCCACAAGTCTCTCATGCCAAGGCGGTCGTGTGTGCCAAGTTTCATGCTAATCTGACGCCATTTGATAATTTTGGGGCGTCAACACCTCGAATTCTAAGTTTCTTAAGGAACTAGTTTGCCTAGAGTGAAATCAGGCTCTAACTCCCAAACCGGGAACCCGATTCGAGTCTTGTCTTCTCCCACAAGTCTATCATGCCTAGGCGGTCGTGTGTGCCAAGGTTTGTGCTAATCTGACGCCGTTTGGGGATTTTGGGGCGTTAACACCTCGAATTCTAAGTTTCTTAAGAAACTAATTTGTCTAAAGTGAGATTCGGCTCTAACTCCCAAACTGGGAATCCGATTCGAGTCTGGTCTTCTCCTACAAGTCTCTCGTGCCTAGGCGGTTGTGTGTGCCAAGTTTCGTGCTACTCCGACGTTGTTTGGCGATGTTGGGGTGTTAACCCCTCGAATTCTAAGTTTATTAAGAATCTAGTTTGTCTATAGTCAAATCCGGCTCTAACTCCCAAACCGGGAACCCAATTCGAGTCCCATCTTCTTCCACATGTCTCTCGTGCATATGCGGTCGTGTGTGCCAAGTTTCATGCTAATCCGACACCGTTTGGTGATTTTGGGGTTTCAACACCTCGAATTCTAAGTTTCAAAGAAACTAATTTGTCTAGAGTGAAATTCGACTCTAACTCCCAAACAGGGAACCCGATTTGAGTCCCGTCTTCTCTCACAAGTCTCTCATTCCTAGACGGTCATGTGTGCCAAGTTTTGTGCTACTACGACACCATTAGGTGATTTTGAGGCGTTAACACCTCGAATTCTAAGTTTTTTAAGAAATTAGCTTGTCTAGAGTGAAATCCAGCTCTAACTCCCAATCCGAGAACCCGATTTGAGTCTCGTCTTCTCCCACAAGTCTTTCATGCCTAGGCGCTGTTTGGTGATTTTGGGCTGTTAACACCTCGAATTCTAAGTTTCTTAAGAAACTAGTTTGTCTACAGTGAAATCCAGCTTTAACTCCCAAACCGGGAACCCGATTTGAGTCCCGTCTTCTCCTACAGGTCTCTTGTGTCTAGGCGGTCGTGTGTGCCAAGTTTCGTGGTAATCCAACGTTGTTTCCTGATTTTGGGGCGTCAACACCTTGAATTCTCAAATTTTTAAGGAACTAGTTTGCCTAGCGTGAAGTCCGGCTCTAACTCCCAAATTGGGAACTCGATTCAAGGCCTGTCTTCTCTCACAAGTCTCTCATGTCTAGGCCGTCATGTGTGCCAAGTTTTGTGCTACTTCGACGTTGTTTGGTTATTTTGGGGCATTAACACCTCGAATCCTAAGTTTCTTAAGAAACTAGTCTGTCTATAGTGAAATCCAGCTCTAACTCCCAAACTGGGAATTCGATTCGAGTCTCATCTTCTCCCACAAGTCTTTCATGCCAAGGCAGCCGTGTGTGCTAGGTTTCTTGCTAATCTGACGCCGTTTGGTAATTTTGGGGCGTCAACACTTGGAATTCTAAGTTTCTTAAGGCACTAGTTTGCCTAGAGTGAAATCCAGCTCTAACTCCCAAACCGAGAACCCGATTCGAGTCTCGTCTTCTCCCACAAGTCTCTCGTGCCTAGGCGGTTGTGTGTGCTAAGTTTCGTGCTAATCTTTGTCGTTTGCTGATTTTGGGTTGTCAACACCTCAAATTCTAAGTTTTGTAATAAACTAATTTGTCTAGAGTGAAATCCGGCTCTAACTCCTAAACCGGGAATCCAATTCGAGTCCCATCTTCTTCGACAAGTCTCTCATGCCTCGGCGGTTTTGTGTGCCATGTTTCGTGCTACCCTGACGCCATTTGGTGATTTTGGGTCGTTAACACCTTGGATTCTAGTTTTCTTAAGAAACTAGTTTGTCTAGAGTGAAATCCGGATCGAACTCCCAAACCGAAAACTTGATTCGAGTCCTATCTTCTCTCACAAGTCTCTCATGCCTAGGCGGTCGTGTGTGCCAAGTTTCGTGCTAATCCGATGCCGTTTGGTGATTTTGGGGCGTCAACATCTCGAATTCTAAGTTTCTTAAGAAACTAATTTGTCTAGAGTGAAATCCAGCTCTAACTCCCAAACTGAAAATCCGATTTGAGTCTCGTCTTCTCCCATAAGTCTCTTGTGCCTAGATGGTCGTGTGTGCCAAGTTCCGTGCTACTCCGACGCTGTTTGGTGATTTCGAGGCGTTAACACCTCGAATTCTAAATTTTTTAAGAAACTAGTTTGTTTAGAGTGAAATCCGGCTCTAACTCCCAAACTGGGAACCCGATTCGAGTCTCGTTTTCTCCCACAAGTCTCTCGTTCCTAGGCGGTCCTGTGTGCCAAGTTTTGTGCTATTCCGACGCCCTTTTGTGATTTTGGTGCGTTAACACCTCGAATTCTAAGTTTCTTAAGAAACTAGTTTGTCTAGAGTGAAATCCGGCTCTAACTCCTAAATTGGGAACTTGATTTGAGTCCTGTCTTCTCCCACAAGTCTCTCATTGCTAGGCGGTCATGTGCCAAGTTTCGTGGTAATTTGACACTGTTTGGTGATTTTGGGGGGTTAACACCTCAAATCCTAAGTTTCTTGAGAAACTTGTCTATCTTGAGTGAAATCCAGCTGTAACTCCCAAACCGGGAACCCGATTCGAGTCCCGTCTTCTCCCACAAGTCTCTCGTGCCTAGGCGGTCATGTGTGCCAAGTTTCGTGCTAATCCGGCGCTGTTTGGTGATTTTTGGGCGTGAATACATCGAATTCTAAGTTTCTTAAGAAACTAGTTTATCTAGAGTGAAATCCGACTGTAACTCCCAAACTGCGAACCCAATTCGAGTCTCGTCTTCTCCCACAAGTCTCTCTTGCCTAGGCGGTCGTGTGTGCCAAGTTTCGTGCTAGTCCCATGCCGTTTGGTGATTCTGGGGCGTCAACATCTTGAATTTTAAGTTTTTTAAGGAACTAGTTTGTCTAGAGTGAAATCCTGTTCTAACTCCCAAACTGAGAACCCGATTCAAGTCCTGTCTTCTCCCACAAGTCTTTCATGCCTAGGCAATCGTGTGTGCCATGTTTCGTGCTAACAATGGAAAATCCTTTGTCTTTCTTTCTAATTATGGAATTAGCCTCTATAATTTTGGGCTGTGTACAGTTAATGTATGGTTATTCTTAGCTTATAATGCAAAGACACATTTTATACCTGATCTTCTGGTGGTGGTGTATATGGAGTCTCATCTCTTATAGATTCCCTAAATACCTGGTGGCCACTCGATGCATCAGGAACCTATGATAGTCCATACATAATATGTTAATCATATTCGAATTTTATTATATATATGTATATATATGTTGTGTGAAAAGTTAACTATCATACAATTTAATTTATATCGAACCTGTCTGTTGGGATCCACACTTGCCTCCTGTGACACAAAGGCCTTCATCTCAACTCTCATCTGCTGTAAATGTGTAGAACAAATGATTGGCTCAATTTCTGGATCAGCCGAATTCATATCAAATAAACCTCCTTGAGACATCTTCACCACCACTTGATAGTCTGGTTCTAACGGGTCTGCAACATACCAAACTTGCTCTGCTTGGGATGCCAAGAAGAAAGGTTCATTGGTAATTCGATCATCTTGGTACAACAAATGATTGAAATTGACCAACGTGAAATTAAAGACATCTTCTTTCTTCCAGTGAATGTTGTCAATCCAATCACACTTAAACAACATATGCTTCTTCTCATTGGAATATCGAATCTCAACAATATTTTTCAATTGTCCATAAGAGTACATAGACCTCATACGAGGATTTTTGTCTTTCTGACTAGAATAACTTATGGTATCTGCCTTCAAAGCTACACCACAATTTTGTGTGGCTTGATGGTCATCCATGGCCTTTACTCGATACTGAAACCTACTCATTATATACCTGTTGAACCTCCTTGCCAGGTTATGAGGACCATTTGCTAATAGAATAATCTCTTCAGAAAATGTGACATCACTAGTCCTTCGCAAAGTTTGGACCTATTTAAAACAAAATTGTAAAATTTAAAATGTAGTTCAACTTAGGTAACTAGAATCTGTAGATTTAAATACATACATGTTCCTTGAACCAAATGTGAAAAGTTTCAAAATGTTCACGCCGAAGCTGACGATCGTTGACACGAGGCATTTTGAGCTTAATAGTACTTCAAGGTGTTTGTTGTGTAGATTGAAAATTTATCAATTAAAAAAATTTGGTTCAAAATTCAATAAAACATAATAAAATATTGAGTGAGTGACATAACCTACTTTATGAATGGTTGAACTGCGCTTGTATTGAATAAGACTTACCGATGAGCTTGTACCCAAGAAGTATTATCAAGATAAAAGCATGTATTTTCACCAACAGCATGACCCAGATTATCATCGCCACTGTAGTTCCTCACTGGTCGACTAGATTTGGTTTCCACATCATTGAGATATTGTGCACAAAAATTCATGCATTCTTCCATAAGATATCCTGTAGCAATTAAACCTTCTGGATAAGCTCTATTATGCACATATTGCTTCAAAGTAAGAAGATACCTCTCAAGAAGATACCTCTCAATTGGATACATCCATTGAAACTGAATCACTCCAGCCAATAATGCTTTGTCAGCTAGATGTATAGGCAAGTGCTCCATTATATCAAAAAAAGTTAGAGGAAATATTTTCTCTAGATGACAAAGTGTTACGGCGATACGATCTTGAATATATTGCAAATCCATCACATGATTCACTTTGGAACACAATTGTCTAAAGAAATTGCTCAATTAATCAAGGGTTCAATTACATTCTTCGGTAACGACCTTCGAATAGCCAATGGAATAAGTTGTTGCATCAGAATATGACTATCGTGGCTCTTAAGACCCCCAATACTTTTATCATGTGAGCGCACACGACGCGATATATTGTATGAATACCTGTCAGGAACTCTAACTTCTTTCAACACTTTCAAGAACAAATCTTTCTCATCCTTGGTCATCGTGAATTGTGCTGGTGGTAAATAAGATTTATTTGACCCTCTTAACTGCAAATGTAGGGGTTTTCTAATATTTATATCTTGTAAATCACGCCAAGCATTAACACCATCCTTCGATTTTCCTGCAACCCCTAATATTATCCACAACACATTATCACAAACATTCTTCTCTATACGCATCACATCGAGGTTGTGTCTTATTAGATTATGCTCCCAATATGGCAGTTCATAAAAGATACTCTTTTTTTTTCCAGCTATGGGTGCGATGTCTAGCTTTCTCATTCTCTACTTATCTCCTATGCCTCTCCTTAAGGCCATCCCTCTTGTATTGGGTTAAAATACCCTCAGATTCTAATTGTAGCAGCATCTCAGTTCCAGACAACTATTTTGGTTTGAGTTTGACTTCCGGACTACCATCAAATGATACTTTATCTTTTCAGAATTTATGGCCACTAGGTAAAAATTTGCGATGACCCAAGTATGATTGCTTCCTACTATGCTTCAACCAATACGATGCAGTTTCCTTATTGCAACAAGGACATGCATATTCGCCTTTAGTGCTCCATCCTGACAAGTTTACACATGCAGGAAAACCACTAATTGTCCACAGTAAAGCTGTATGCATTTGAAACATTTGATTTGTTGATGTATAAAATGTGGAGACATCATCATTCCATAGTTCTTTCAACTCCTCAATCAACAGTTGCTATACACATCAATCTTGTTACCAGGTCTTTTCGGGCCGTCAATAAGCACAGATAAAATTAGAAATGGTTGCTTCATGCATATTCATAGCGGCAAGTTGTATGGGATGAGCACAGCAGGCCAAGTGCTATGAACTATGTTCATCATCCTAAATGGGTTAAAACCATTAGATGCTAAGCCAAGCCTTACACTTCGACAGTCATTACTAAAGTCAATATTCCGATGGTCAAAATCTTTCCATGCAAGGGAGTCAGCAGGATGCCTAAAGACATCGTCATTAGTTCGTTCCTCTGCATGCCATCTCATTAACTTGGCCGTCTACCTCATATGTTTTGCAACTATTTATTTGCCACCTTTGTTAGGACCATTTGAACCACTATTACCATTTGATTTCCATCTAGAACTGTTGTATATGACGCATTTATCAAGATTGGTGTCCTCATTTCGAAACAACATGTAACTGTTGGGACATGCATTCCACGTCTCATACATAAAGCCCAAATCTGTTGTGACCTTTTGAGCTTTATAATATGAGTCGGGGAGTTTCACACCCAACGAGAACGCCTCATTCAATAACTCAAGCAACATGTCAACAGACTTGTCTGTCCACTGATTAAGCACCTTCAGATGTAGAAGTCGAACAATGAATGACAAAGATGTGAACTTCTGACAACCCGGATACAATTCACTTTGTGCATCTTGAAGAAGTTTGAAATACTTTGTAGTCTCTACATTTGGACCAAACTGGGGTTCAGATGCATGGGGATCAGGCCACTGTGGTTCATTACCCTCAACACTTATACCAGCATGTGGATTTCCCATAGCCCCTTGTATCATTCCAACCATATCATCCCCAATGTCTAAATTAGCTAATGTTTCATTCTCTTGATTAATATGCAGAGATATGTAAGATTCCCCATGATTAATGTAATGTTTATACTTTTTTAAAAAACCATTCAAAATCAGATGCTCTCGTACACTCTCTTGTACAAGATGGTATCGATTCTCACATTTTCTATACGGACAAGTAATCATCGAACCTTCAGCCCCATTGGTGTAGGCAGACACAAGGAATTGATCAATCCCATTGATGTATTCCCTCGACATCCTATTTGGAAAATCAATCCAACTCTTATCCATCATTTGTACTTCCCTCAAATGTCGCTTCTGTAACTCTAAATATAATACCTACGTATTCATAAATCATGATACCTGTCCATCCAATTTCTCTCAAACAGGTAGGTGGTCTTATCCCATTTAGTTATTTATCGATTTGATGGGAGAACCAATAACCTGACAACAGACTGAAGCAATCATATCCAAAGAAAATGCACTTGACTTTGAAGTTTACATTGAGAACATAAATAAATGAAATACTTATACAACAACACGTGGGACATAAAAATGCTACAAAACACGAAGTATTCCATCACTAATTCAACATTTCTAGAACATCAAGAGGTGCACAGAACATCATAAGCTTTAAGTGCCAGGGAAAAAAAAATGCAGACAAAAATAATTGCACCCTCATCTCTCAAAACAAGTAGTACACTTCCATTCCATAGCAATGAATTTAGCTATCCAAAGTAATCCAATTTCTCAACTATTTTCTTGAAGGATTCCTTAGGAAAAATAACATGTATAATATAAAGTGAACAAATTAGAAGCAACATACCAATAACTCTATTTCAAGGACCTAAACAAGTTATGTACCTCATCCAGTATATAAAGTGTAGCTGGTTTGAAGCACAAGTCTATCCATAAATGTGTCCATTTAATAAATTTAATTTCATTATTGTCATTCTTTTTCAGTTCCACAAGTCTGAACAAAAGTAATTTGAACAAGTGTTTTCAGTATTAAAACACTAGGAAATAAATTAACCTAGAAAATGTGACCTCAAGTGAGTTCAAATACTAAAAATTGCCTAATTACCTCACATGTTGATTGACACCAAAAAATCCTGCTACTGTAATGTTAGGCATTCTCTTCTTTTTCTTGCTCGCATTAAATAGCATGTTAGGGCATCCTTACCCAAATGTTAATTTGAGTTAAAAAAAAAAAGCCCCAAACCCTTCACTCCTTGATTCAAACTCATCAAATTAAGTTTTACTCAATTTTTACACAAATGAAGGGAGATTTGATTTAAATCTTGACTCAAATGTCCAAAGGTTATACGTGCTTCATTTATTTACTAGATTGTCATTTTTGATATGATGAAAAATTTTAAAAATAATTTGAGTAAAAATTGGCGTTTTCCGTTGGAGTTTTTCATATCATATGAAGCTTTTACTCAATTTGAGTCATGATTGGAGGTGGCCTTAGGTGTCTATCCATTGTACATTTATAATAACTGTGTATAACAGCATTACGTTTGTTAATTAATGAATATCAAATAAACCCAATACCGCCGGTTAACTCCCCAAAAGACCAGACATATTAATCTTTGCAGGCATTGGTTTTGAAAGCTCTCCAGGGAATAAGGCATACATCATAATGGTCTAATGGTTTCAAACTAAATGTAATGCATCAACAATAAAAATAATTTAAAAATAACAAACACCAATTAGAGCTAAAGAAAACTCAAAGCTTAAACAATGTCTTTGCATAGTGGTACTAACAATTTAACTACCAAACATCCATAACTGCTCAATTGCGAATCAAAACTAAAAACAACCCAGGATTGATTGAGTTCTAATAGCTAGCCTAATTGTGCCATCATACAGAATTGTGATTGGTCATTTAACATAAGTTTCAAACATCAATTTGCAATAAAAATTCAATCAATAACATGAAAATGTTGAAAAGATTAAGATCAATAGCTAGAAAATGCAGATCAGTGAGCTCCATTGTAACCACAATTGTTATTACATGGAAATCAAATAATGAAGAGATCAAGAGGAATTGGAAGCACAACTTTCTTTCCTAATGAGATCTAAAAGAAAATTGTGCTCTGTGTATGTGTTTGAGAGAGAGAGCATACAAGGGTCATCACTCACTGAGTGAGTGAGAGAGGCGCGATTGAGACTGACTGAGCTCAAGCTAGAGAAAGACAGAGACGCCGCACCCCCGCTACTGCTGCTCGCCGTCATCGCTCTTCGAGAGAGAAATCGTAATATGCTGGTGAACACTTGCCATCGTTGCTCGTTAAGAAACTAGTTTGGGTATTTTTGCTTCAAAGGTTTTAGGGATTTTGGGGGAAAACAATCTTGCTTCAAAGGTTTTAGGGATTTTGGGGGAAAACAATCGAGCACCAATGGGCTAAAAGAGCGGGATATCAAAAATTTTTCATTATTTTTTGCGATGGCATATTTAAACCGTCGCAAATGATAAATCTAATAGGCAAAACGATGCCGTTTTAATTAAGGTTTTTCTGCGATGGACAATTGCCATCACAATTTGTCCACTATTTGCAACAGTAAATTTCTCCTGTCTCAAAAAATTTGTTTTTGCGACGGTACACAAGGCGTCGCAAATACTTTCGTATTTAACACACCTTTTCTTGTATGCTTATTAGCGATGGGGTAACTACCGTTGCAAAAGCTATTATTTACAACGATTCAAAATTCCGTCGCAAAAGATCATTTTTTGTGATGGGATATGTGCCGTCGCAAAAAGTTTCATGTTTTATAAGGCCTTTTCTTGTAGTGTTAGATGGATTCAAACATGCCACAAAAAGTAACAACTTAGTGTTTGACTCAGTGAAACGAGCAATTAGTTTTTGAATTTGCATATACAAAATAGTGTAGAATAACTCAGCGCAATAGTGATGTAAGTTTGTAATTTCTTGAGCATTGCGCCTTTTTCTCCCTCGAGCTACAAACATATCTTCCATTTTGGGAACAACAATTTCATGCTTTTCACAAAAAGACAAAATATCATCAAGTAAAGATGTCCACCCACTCTCCCTCATCTTTTGGAACTGTACTTTAGAAATTTGAACTAAATTCATGGCATTAACAGTACCTTGATCTTTCCTTTGTAGTGCTTGTGATAACTCACTTGTAATAGCCAATATCGCTTTCAGCAAATGAAGGTTGAATACCAACTCAAATGATTGAATTGAGTCCAACAATACATTTGCTTCTGCTCATTGTTCTGAATTTGAACCATCCTGCGAAATCATTTTAAGCACATCAATCACTGTTGAAAACATACAAGCCATGCTGACTTAAGTACTATAGTGTGAACCCCAATGTGTATCACCAGCACGTTTAAGATTAGTTTCTTGATTTAAGCCTTGCCCACTAGATAGCTCTCCAGTATTAAGTGCCTCAGCAACTTTTGCAACTTACTTCTCCCAAACAATAGCTCGGCGTTTACATGATGCTCTAACAACATTCACCACATTAGAAACCAAAGTGAAAAGTAAAGCAATTTGATTATGATTCTTTGCCACGGCTACAAGTGCCAATTGCCATTGATGATTAAAACAATGTACATAATATGCACAAGGATTCTCTTTCAGTATAAGTGTTTTAAGACCATTGAACTCACCTTGCATATTACTAGCCCCATCATATCCTTGACCCCGTAATTTGGAAATACTCAATCCAAGTCTGGAGAATAAATTTTCCACAGCTTGTTTAAGTGAGAGAGCATTTACATTAGCAACATGCTCAATACCCAAAAAGCGCTCAATCACTTGGCCTTTTTTTTGTCAATATATCATATGACAACTGCCATTTGCTCCTTGATTTATATGTCATGGGCTTCATCAATCAAAATAAAAAAAAGTGCATCACCAAGATCTCTAACAATCACATTGATAGTTTGTAACGCCCTCAAAATCAACCCATTATATATATATCATTGACATGCATTATTTAAAGAAAACAATTTATTAATTCATTCATCAGAGTATTACTAAATAAAAGCTTTACATGTAACATCGAACAAAATGCCCTACAGGCTTACATCTTTCCAAGCCAACACTTGGATACAAAAAGATGAGTTCTAACTCAATACAAGAAAAGCCCCAGGTTTGGATGTTTACATGTACTAATAAATAAAAACAATTAACTAAAGATAGTCTTCAAAATCCAAGTCCTTCCAAGCTAAGTCCTTGGAGGTAGCTTATCACCTGAACCTGAAAATGATGTTCCCATAAAGGGTGAGCCACAACCCAGTAGAAATATACTAAACCACATATAAGCAATGAATAAAGCAGTAGCATTCAACAGATGGTTAACCAAGATAATCAATTACTTCATTTTACAGTCTCATGACACTATTGTCTAAGATACGTTTTACTTTCCAATTTTATCAACATGGCTCAGAACCTGGCCAAACTTACAACAGTGAATTACATATATCATATTCACATCCTTCCAATATCAACAAACAAATGAGACTCAAGCTCAAATCAAAACACTTCATACTTCCAGATTGATACACATTTTAGTGCTGTATCAATAAAACACTTCTATATAAATAAGCACACATAAAAGTGATGCTAATGGAGTCCATCCCCTATCTCCTCCCAAACAAAAATCCGGTTTAGAGGTCCATCCCCTATCTTCCCCTAAACCGTGGAGTACATCCCCTATCTCCTCCCACACAAAACAATGTATGCAAATGCAATGCTCAATCAATACACGTATTTTCTGTATCAATGCAATAGTCAAAATTAATGACTTAACCAATGTGATTAGTTTCAGTTATTCCTAATCCACATGCAATGTCTACAACAATCACGACTATCCTCCACCGATAGCCCAAAACAGTTATTTCTAAACTGAAAATAACTATGTCAACAATTCAATAGACAAATGATTCAAATTATCCAACTACGCCATTTAATCAATGAATTCCCCAATTCCATGAATTTAACCATCTTTTCCCAATTCCATGAATTAATTATACAAATTAATTTAATAATACAACTAGGGTTTTTCCCAGAATTTACCAAAGTATCCCCAACATATCAAAATACCAAAACTTAGAACAAAACCTATAAAATGGAGTAGGAAATCCCTACCTCAAAGAAAACAACCCAAATGGTGAAGACAGAGATGAGTGCCCAAATACCAAAGTGCTCCAAATCGCCAAATGTTCAGATTAAATGGAAGCCCTCGACTCACTCTATCTTTTTAGTGAAGGATCTATGGTAGAAACACACTCTAAATAGATCAAATCTAAGAAGGAAGGTGAGTAGGGAGAGAGAGAAGTCGGACCTAGGGTTTGGAATCAAAAGAAGATGAAAAAGACTGATCAAAACCCGCTGCTGTGTACATAAACTGGACAGGCTCGCTCGAGCGAAGACTTGGTCGCTCGAGCGACCAGACACAGAGAAGCTACGCTCGAGCCAAGGAAGCCTTGCTCGAGCCAACAACACAAAAGCTCGCTCGAGTGAAAGAAAACTCGATCGAGCGAAGAACTCAAACCCTCAGGTCTGCAATCAGACACACGCTCGAGCTAAGGAACTATCGCTCGAGCGAAGAACGAACTAACTCGCTCGAGCGAAGAAAAGCTCGCTCGAGCCAAGAACCTCAGCTCTCAGGTCTAACTCAAAACGCAACCCTCGCTCGATCGAAGCTACTCTGGCTCGAGCGAAGGACCAAAACAAAGAGATCGCTCGAGCGAAGAACTTCTCGCTCGAGCGAAGAGTCAAAATTCTGGGCAGCAACACTGGATTTCTAAACCCAACCAACCTGAAACAAACCTGCCCAACACATCCTATAACTCCAAATGAGAAAATAAAGGACAACAACAACAATTATACAATGACAGAGTCTACGGAACCTAAGTCCGGATACAATAATCAAATGGGAAAAGACCGGGGTCGCTATATAGTTTCAAATGTGGCCACATTTACAATGTCTTTTTGAATATTAGGAGATGTCAATTTGAGATTTTGTGGAGCATTACTCAATGCAACCACTTTGACATCTTCATTATGATCAGCAAGAAACTTGAGAAGTTCAAGAAAATTTCCTTGGTTACTTGAATTTTTAGATTCATCATGTCCATGAAACGCAAGTCCTTGTTTTAGAAGAAATTTGACACAATCAACCGATGAATTCAAAAGGGTTTGATACTCAATTTGAGCTTGATCAGATTGTTTGAAAAAAATCATTTCAATATGTTGGTTTTGGTTTAACAAGTCTTGACATTTACTTGAAACTTGATTATGAGCACTATTGGGACCTCCAACACGAGTCAGAATTTTTTCTTTTTTCTTCTAATTTGAGAAACCCTCACCAACAAAAGAATCACCACCAACTTGATCTCTAACATCGGGTTTGAAAAGATAATAACATAAACAAAATGTTGTATCTTTTGTTACGCTATACTCCAACCAATTAGGAAATTCACTAAACCAAGCCTGATTAAATTGTCGAAGTTTTTGCCCAAATGATTTTTTGTGAAAAATTATGATCACGAGGTTGACAAGGACCTTTTTGTAGATATACCCTACGAATTTGGTCTCGATCATTAGCATTATAGTCCATAATCCAAGGCCATAGTCCTGGATCTGCAGGAAGGTCTACTAAGTTGATTTCTATGCGACTTTATTTTGTAGAAGAATAATTATCATCTTCTTCTTGAGGAAGAGATGATTCCAATTTTGATTTTCTTTTGAAATATTTCTCCATGATTATTTGAAAAAACTAAAAATCAAAATAAAAATTTATAATCAAAATCACAAACCCCCCATAAATCAAAATCTCCAAATCTTATACAAATCAAAAAATTTAAATTAGCACAAATCACAACAAATCAAAATTTCTAATTTTAGCACAAATTATAACAAATCAAAATCCCTAATTTAAATATTAATCACTACAAATTAATATTTTTAATTTTAGCACAAATCAAATCCCTAATTTTGGCACAAACAACAGCAAATCAAAATCCCTAATTTTAATATAAATCACCACCAATTAAGATTGATAATTTTAGCATATCAAAATCTCTTATTTCAACATAAATAATAACAAATAAAAAAATTTTACAAATCAAAACTTAACAAATAACTATAAATTAATACTTATAATTTTTATTTAAAAGTAAAAAAAGTAAAATAAATAAAGTTACCTGTAAACAATGAAGAGAAGATACCAAGGTTGTAGTGTGGTCCCAAATCTGTGTTGTGTGATCCTAATTTGGTGAATCACGAGTCGGTAAATTGCAAAGCAACAAAGGGAGACAAAGAAGACAAAGAAAATACGAAGATACCTAACAAGTACTATGAATAAATAAAAAAATAAAGAATTTCATACACTTTTAGGGTTTTAGAGTTTTAACCTTGCTGTAATTGGAGTTGTGTGCACTCACCAAAAAAAAAAGTTGTGTGTCAGTATTTGGTTGGGATTGGGATTCCCCCAAAAAAAAAAAAAAAAACAAACAAACAAACGAACATAGGTGTGTGGTGTGTGTGTCAGTGGGTTTGAGGTTGTGTATTAGGAGGGGCACAGTCTGTGTGTGAAAGCCAGATCCCACTAAAAAAAAAAAAAAAAAAAATTCCAAAGTCAGGGGGGCACGTGACCCCCCTGAGCCCAACGTCCCTTCACCACTAGTCTTTTATGAATTATTTTTAAAATTCATAATAAAATATTTTTACTATTTTTTTTTTTTTTACAAAATACACATGCTTTTTGTAAAAAATGAAATATTAGATGATGTTGACAATATGTAATATTTAAATGTGTTTGTCAAATAATTTTTACAAATTGTAACAATTTTTAGTTAATCATAATTTGTATGTTTATTTATTTATTTATTTATTGGTGTTTGATATGACGATTTTGATCAAAAATTTCACAAATATTTTTAAAAGTCATAACCAAACCAAACTTGCCAAATTGAAAAACTCTTTTCATCCAGTTGTTTGCAAAACTCTTGTTTCGATAACAAAAAATAACATGAAACAAAAGTTTGTACTAAAAATACGTACCTATTTGCAAAATAACACTATTTTTCCAATCCATTTGACCACATTTGTTAACAATTGTATGAATCTGTTTTGGTTATCGTGAAATTAATTTTATACCGCTTCGTTTTATTATGTTGGCATCACGATTTTGCATAACAAAAATTAATAGTTGCCAAGTTTAATAGGAAAAGATTTCAACAATGATCTAAAAGAAAAAATATTTTATTTTTTGATCCGTAAATAAAAAAATCTTTTAAAAAATTGATTTTTTTTTTTTGCCCTCAACGTTTGATGACATGAACTTCTTTATTTATTTATTTTTTATCTTTAACAAATAAAAACATAATGTTAGAAATAACATAATTTACATTTTTCATATACACAAACAATCTTGTAATCTACTTCCCATTGCCTTCACCAACAAAGCTACCAACAAAGCTACTGTGCTTGCGTTGCCAAGGCACATGCAATAGTCACCTTCACATTGTCCATTTCAATGTCTTCATCTCCTAGGATCATTATATCTGCAATTGTTGTCACTGTTGGGTTGTCGGAAAGGTTCAACGCTTTGTAGTTCTCGATATTTTGGATATTTTGCGTTACTTCATCAATGAGGCTATTTCGTCTTATGAAATTATGTAAGGCCATTGATGCTACAACTAAGGGAAATCGTACTGTCCAAGAATCGTATTTCATCATGTTCCCCAACATGCCCCACCTTGATTTCCACACCCCAAACGTCCTCTCGATGCAACTATGCAATGATGAGTGTGCCCTATTGAAGCATTCGTAATCGTCCCGTGGTCTTTGGTTGCGATAAGCCTGTTGGTGATACCAGTAGCCCTTGAATGGTGCCAAGAACCTTTTCTTATTACTATGCCCACTGTCAACCAAGTAGTATTTACCTGCACATAAAAAATTATTATATATCACGCAACATTTATATAAAGTAAAGAAATTTAGAAAAACTAGTACATATATGTTAAATAATTATTGCATACAATTTTATTAACAATCAATTTTTACTTGGTTCAAGATGTGGGAATCGATGCATGTCATTACTTGTAACGTAATGCAAAACTCTACCATTGTGCATGCTACCATCATAGCCAGAGAAAACAAAGTGAACCATAAATCAAAGTCACACACCGTAATAATATTTTGTGTGGGAATTCCTTTGCGTTCGTAGTACGGCCTGCGTCCGGCTGTTTGATTCGGGCCATTACGTGCGTGCCATCCAAAGCACCAATGAAGTCTTATTTTACACGTGTGTGGTAGTAATGAGTTACATTACACATTGTTGTGGAAATGTAAATTTATTGTAATGCACGTGTTAAAGAAAAAATACAAGTATTGCACCTGGAACGACAAGTATTGTGCTTGTGACTGTAGATGTAGGTGCCGACGCCATTGCATAGCCGTTGGGTCTAAACTTCTACTATGAACGTCCGTGAAGGGTATCATTGCCTACAACAATTCATGGAAATTTCTTGACAATGTCTCCCCAGAGTACTGAAACTGTTCTATTAATGTTTTCCAGGCAAGCCCTTGCAAAATATTTATGAAAATAGCCACCTTCTCTTCGACCTCTAAAAAGTGCTCCAGTTAGGTGCTGGTAAGCCAAAGTCTACAAGAGCTTGGCATAGTAATAAAAAAAGGTTCTTCGGCATACCTATCACATCTTCGCAACGCCCATGATGGCCTTGAAACAACTCGTAAATCCATAACCATCCCATTAGTATAGAGGTATTTCGTGGTACTATGTGGAAATTGTTGTAATAATATGTTGCCGCACTATTGCATGCTGCCAACAAGCTCGAATAAGTTGACTCTACCATGTCAGCAACAATTTCATCAATTGCGTCTCGTAGTGATTGGTTACCATCGAAGTTACCAGGACCGACCTTGTCATTCATTTTACCTATGAAAGGTAATAATGGAATGGTTGAGGATAGTAATCACAAACAACAAGGACACTTGTGCAACTCATAAATTTGTGAAGTATTCTAACAAATAGTGCAATAGTTGGTTAGTGTGTCGTATTGTCCACAACTTGAAACATAAAGACCTTTATTTAAAAATATATATATAGCAAACAACATCTATTGGGGGCTTTCCTAGTGTGTTTCTATTTGCTGCCACCAGTTGATGTGTCTTCCACCAAAATTGTTGACGACTTTTCACGCACACAAGGGTCTGCTGTATGATGGATAGGCTTCGAAGAGGGCAAATCGTCAGTTGTGTCATGGACAGCCTCGAAAGGGGGCAACCTATTGTTTTCCTTAAGGCCGTCTTCTGCCATCCGACTCTCCTCATCCACTTGAAATGAGTTAAAAGCTTGACCAGGTGTCCATGCGTTCTTCCCTGTTGTTGTTGCACCTTCGTATACCCGCCACATTAACTCCAAGTGCTCCAATGGTTTGGTTCAGAACCTAACAACATTCTTGTTAATCTATAACATAAGGAAAAATATACAACAAAAAAATTTGAAACAAAACATCAAAACAAATAAATCAAGGTGGTAAAAAAGGTAATCAATTGAAATAAAGCAGTAACTCAAATAACCAAATAACCAACAAAATTAATGAAATAAATTTATTGCAACAGAAATCAATTTGGATAGAGCATAAACTAACCAAATAAAATAAGCAACAAAACTAGGAATTTTTATACATTATTGTAAGAAACGATTAAACCATACATAACCCATTACAAAAAAAGAAATAACAAAAACAATGTATGTCTAACAGACCTTCTCAATTTTGGACAACATAATTAAAAAAAATCAATTAGGGTGGTCTGTAAACAGTGCCTATTCAACCATACAACAAAAGCTAGCAGATAGCGTTTACAAAATTGAAAATATGAATAACTGGAACATACCTTCTCCATTTTTGCCCACTAGTCGATTCATCATAACTTATACCTGTTGGTTTGTGTCTTGTGCCCATAAGTCTTGCCTATGACTGCCAATCCTTTTTGAGCAAATTGTACTTGTTCTACTTTTGTTTCACGTCATGCACCTTTATGGTAATGGTTTCAAAGTTCTTGCACATTGCTTTGTACCCGTGCATTTTTGGCTCCCACAATTGCCCCAAAACTTTCATTGTCTTCGATAGAAGGAATGAGAGTTTTTATTGCCAAGTTATGCTGTTCAAACAGATGTTAGGTCTCTTGACAAAGAACACAGTTGATAAATAAATAACATGAATGAATGAATGACTGGATGAATGTATGTATGTATGTATGAATGTATGCACAAATATATGTGGTACATCAATAATGCACAATTGGACTATATAGGTCTAACATAGGGACCCCTAGGGTCTACATCCGATATCTCTTCAACAATGGGCCACGGTATTATAACCCCTGGGCGAGGGTGTAGGCCGCGGTATTATAACCCCTAGGCGAGAGTGTAGGCCGCGGTATTATGACCCCCGGACGAGATTGTAGGCTGCGGTATTAGGAACCCTGGGCGAGAGTGTAGTGTATTGCCCAGTGCAAAAATTGCTTCAGAATATGGACTTCTATGCCGAGCTAGAGATATTTCTATGTGCCGAGTACGGAAAGCTCCAAAATATGGAGGCGGTTGTTGGTGTCAAGCGGCGATCAATTGCAGACATTGCAAGAGGATAATACCCCGTGTCAATGATTTCCTGTACCAAATGCCGAGTGTTTAGTCGAATGTGTAGTATAATTGTGTATTGCCCCAAAACTGTGTGAAAAGGAGTGAGAGTTTGGAACTCAAGTAATTGTCCTTGTGTGTAATTCTTGTATCAAGTGGGCCGAGTATGCATGCATAGCAAAGGTGCCGAGGTGATGATCGGCTGATATGCCCCAATTGGAAAGCGAAAAATTGGCTAAGATGTCCTAGTGGGCAATAAATGGCCAAGGTAGCGAAATGAACGATCGGGAAGACAAAGGATTATTTCCGAGCCCCGAGATCCTGTTGCTAAAATTACATGTCGATTAGATATGATATGACCGCTAAGCAATCTTGTAACACTCGAATGTTCCAGGTCGTTGATCTCAATATTAGGCGCGAGAGGCATGAAATTTCTAGAATTGGACTTCAAGGTGATTTTCGATTTGTTGTTGATACTCGGCCGATTGGATTATTGGGGGAAGTGGGAAATATGTTGAGTACTCGGGAGTTATCGAGAACAGTAGTGACCAAGTTGCAGGTGTATGAATGACGCATAGGTTTTTGCGCAGTAGGTTTTGAAGCGGCTAAATGGAGATTGAACTGCCAAGTTAATGAATTGGTGGTAGAATTGCTTCCATTGTTGTGAACATGTAACATTGGGTCACCATTGCCCCATTTCTTGTGAATGACATTAGTTATTAAGAAGAAATACTGATTTGACGCTAGCCAGAAGTGCCAAGGAGTAAGCTAAGAACAAATTGTTAAAACGAATTCCGTGCCCCCGTGCTGTTGAATGACAGTTGTTATTCGGAAGGAATTCATCCTTTGGTGACAAATGAGTCGGGTTGGGAGATAGGCAGAAAGTCGCCAAATAAGATGTAGTTGGTGAATTCGACATTGAGCAAACTCCAAGCGTGGCGGCAAAAATGTTGTTTTAACTATGGTATGTAGCACTGCATATAAAAATCTATAAATTTGTGGTATAGAATTTGCAAAATCAAACCGTACGGATGTGTTCAAAAGGCTCAAAATAGTTGGAAACGACTATTGGATCGTTGGAATCAGACTCCGAATGGCGTAATTTTAGCCAAAAATGGGTCCAACGACTCAGATCAGTGGAAAATTAGGCTCCGCGCTTAAGGCACATCCTGGGCTATTTAAACCCCTTTTAATCAGGGAATGAGGGGTTGAAAAAGTTGGAAGAGTTTGAGAGTGCATAGAGACTCTCTTGATCTCAAATCACCTGAAACGTTTTTTTCCCTCTCTCTCTCTCTCTCTCTCTCTCTCTCTCTCTCTCTCTCTCTCTCTCTCTCTCTCTCTCTCTCTCTCTCTCTCTATTCTTAGATATATAGATACACCATTGAAACTATCATCCATGGAGCTCTTTGCTCGAAATTGAAGAATCATTTCAGAAGCTTGAGGGTGATTGAAAGTTGAGGTTTGTTAACCAAAAAGCTCTACCTTCTTCTTTGAGGTAATCTCTTGAACTTTCTCTCATTTTCTCTTCTATTTTTTTTTTCCCTCTCTAGCCAAACACTATGTAATTCTATATATTCTCTTGATTATGATGTGATTGGGCCTGCAGATAGTCTAGGGGACTTGCCACCTCTCTATAGGATTTGTTGATGACATGAATTGTAACTTTTCTTACACTTTCTCTCTCATTTTCCAACCTTCCAAACACCCCATTTTCTAGATTTTCTTTGATTATTTGGATTAAATGTGTATAGAGGACATTAGCCTAACCCTTGAATTGAAAGAGGTTCTACTAATAGAGAAAAACACTTCAATTGAAAACTATATTATATAAAAATATTTATACAAAAAACAAATTCAAATGCATAAATTACTTGCAAAATTTTATTAATTAACAATACACGTAAATTTTGCGTCTATAAAAAGATTTTTTTTTTCAAACATAAAAGTGATAAATTTTAATAAGATCAACTATCTCACCGGTAAGAATAGGTGGTATTAACTTTGAATAAGTCTAAAACCCAGACTTATCCATTCAGATTTTTTTGGGTTATGTGGTGGAGATTAAATTTGTGTAGTGTGGGGTCCGTATGTAAAATAAAACTAAACCACAAAATGATAATTTTAGATAATTTCTACGTAGTTAAATCTGGATTCGTAATATTATTGATTAACTTTACTATCAATTAAAAAGTGATATGTTAGCAAACATGATAATAAAGTTTTAAGATAATTTTACATATCAAAAGCTAAGAAATTAAATTTTAGGTTATGCTAGTAGTCGCTATACTTTAGTTTTTGCGTCATTTTTGTCATTGTATTTTCAATTTTGAAATTACGAAGTTCAAATATTTAGGGCTCGTTTAGGAATTTAGTTATTTTAGTTAGCTTTTTAGATTTTTAATTATTTTAACCTGGCTAAAAAAGTTGAGTTTGGGATGATAGTTGACTTAATTTTTAAAATTTTAATTTTTTATAGTTGCTTTGATGGTTGTGAGAAAAAAAATGAAATGATTATGATTTAGATGTGACATTTTGTCTTATTGGCTATATTAGCCAAAAATGCCTCTCAACAAAAGTCCCCAAACACCCCCAGTGTCTAGAGGGAGGAGGCGAATAGGCCAAACAATTAAAATTATTGATTATAAGTTTAATTTTAGTTGATTAAACATATTCAATCATGAATAAACAATCAACACATGAATATCAGATTTTATGTAGAAAATCAAACAAGGTAAAAAAAAGGGCAAATTACAGAAATAGTCCCTTTAGTTTACCCATGGTTTCGTTTTGGTTCCTGCACTTCTAAATGAATCAATTTTTCCCATGCAGTTTGGTTTTTGGCTTGAACTGGTCCAATAGTTAATCGCCGTTGGGATTTTCGATGGAAACCTATTTCCCTCAAGGGCAAGGTTGTCATTTTGACACCCCCATACCCATTTTCCTACCCGAATATGCAGCCCACATGATCTGTGTAAACAAATAAGGGATTAGGGTTAGGAAAGGGGTTAAGAAAGGGAATACAACAAATTGGTGAGAGCTGAGGCTTGAATTCAGAGGTGTCTAAAGGACATCTGATAAGTGAATCAAATCCATTAAAGTAAGAAAGCAGCAAGCCAAGTCGATGGCTCTGAGAGATGCTTCGTCTGGGAGCCCTCAATATGGTATTTGACTTTTCTGACAAACATTTGTTTGTTTATGTATATTATCGTCTTCATTTTGGTCCCTCCACTTCATAGTGGTTAAATGGTAATTTATGTATATATATATATAGGTTATTTGTATTTAGATTCACCTTTGTTTGTTTGTTTGTTTGTTTTTTTTTTCTTTTCTTGTTGGACTAATCTAAGATGCACCTTTCTATATGTTGGATTCTTTGTTTTGTTCCCTCTTTTGTTGACATTGGTTCCCACACGAATAGACATGCACATGGGGAAAAGTAATCAACCCCTAACAAATTTTGATTAATTTATTTTTTATTTAATCTCACAGATCCTGATAGTGATCACTTCACTTTAAAAATGCATTATGGGGGAACATTTATATGTAATCCAAATAGGTTGTATGTGGGGTGGGGGGAAAGAAACATACTTTGACTACTGCAAAGCTGATTACATGAGTATATTATACATAAAGGATTTGGTGGAGAAATTGGATTGTACAGGAAGCATGTCATATTACTACAGAATGCCTGATAAAGATCTTACTAGTGGGCTAGTCAATGTAAAGAATGATAATGAGTTGATGGGTATGATGAAATTCTTGAATAGAAGTAGGCACATTGATTTCTATTTGGAATAGTATCCTACAACACAACCTAGTTCAATATTAATTGATGACATTGATGAGTTGTTTGGAGGTGAAGATGAGTTTCATAGGTATATGGATGTAGTCGAAGCTTAATTCCAAAAGGATGGTGGTGGAGAAGCTAAGTTAGAGCAAGGTAAGGGTGTAACAGAAGTTGATGATTTGCTTGATAGTGGATATGATAAAGGTTCTCAGATAGAGTCCACAGATTTAGAGAAATATGAGGATAGTGAAATTGATGAAAGTGAAGATGACATGCTATTTGAAACTCATGTAGATAGGAATGCGGAATAGGGTGGTTTAATGAGGGATAATGTCATTGATGAAGTAGGTACGCATGAAACACAAGTTGAAGAGAGGTGGGAGGATGAGTCAACTTCAGATGAGCTGAGAAGCATTGATTCATCAACTGAAGGTGAGGATAATGGGAAGAAAAAAGAAAAGTACCCGCAATTTAACATGCATACAGATATGGTTAAGCCCCAATTTAAAGTTGGGATGATATTTGGGACTTCCCAAATCATTTAAGATGCTGTCAGACAACATGCTATAAAGACTAGAAAAGCAATCAAGTTTGTCAAAAATGACAGCCTTAGGGTGAGAGCCAGCTGTAAGCCTCCATAAAAGTGGGTCCTTTTTGTATTGTTTTGTTTGTTGGAAATGCCAGTCAATATTACCAAATCACAACACATTATACATTTGTATGTAATCCAATTGTAGTCTAACATTGATCACAAAGCTCACAAAATTCAATACATAATCTTCAAATGGCATTGCAATTCACAAAAATACAAAAGCCCATTTCATTTCAGCCATTCAGACAACAATACACATGGTTATCATTGCATATGCTATCCTAGCAGTGTTTACAAAACTAACACAATCCAAATTCAAAACATTAAAACATGAAACACCTACATCTACAATTCTTATTCCCATTATGTCGAATCATTGTCATTGTTGCTACCAGTAACTTTCCTATCTTGATCTGTTATGAGGTAGCACCACAAGAAAAATAACCATGACATCACTACAAAGATTAGCAGTTTCTTTTCTCTTTCTCTATGCAATCGGACCTGGTCTTCAATGACCCCAATTCTTCTAAGTAATCCATTAATCACCTCTTGAACTCGAGTACCAGCAGAAGGATCAACCCATATGAAGAACCCACAAGTACCCCTACTCTGCATTTATCAAAAAAAAAAAAAAAAAAAAATTCAACTGAGAATGATTCAACAGAGGATAAATATATATATATATATATATATATATCTATTTTCACTTACTTCATATCTGCATTTATCAAACAAAAACAAAAAAAATTCAAAATAGCATGATTGATCACAAGAAAAAGATACACACACACACACACACACACACACACACACATATATATATATATATATATTAACTTACTCCATAATGGGGACAACCCAGAAACATTCTTGAGGGATTATTCTCAGTCCAAGATGTGCATACTCGAGCCCTCAACGCACATTGACAACAAATTGATTCCATTTTCTTTCTCTTCTCTTCTTCGTCTTGCCCTCAACCTACATATGTAATATATTATGTACATATATCTATATATCAGTCGCAGAATTGGGGGAAATGGGTATGGAGGTGTCGAAATGACAACCTTGCCCTTGGGGGAAACTGGTTTCCGTCGAAAATCCCAACGGCCATTAACCATTGGACCAGTTCGAGCCAAAAACCAAAATGTAGGGGCAAAATTGATACATTTAGCAGTGCAGGGACTAAAATGAAACCACGAGTAAACTATATGGACCATTTCTGTAATTTGCCTCCCAAAAAATACTATAGTCCCAACGCTTAAAGAAAATCCCTTATGATCACGGAATATAAATACAAAGTTAAGAGGACTTACAATCTTCACCTAGGTTTATCTAACATGATGTTTTGTAGTAACTCTTACGAGCACAGCATGACCCAATCAGCCATCTTGATCTTCAGGATTCTACGTTCGATTTCCATTCACGAATGGCTCCGATTAGCCAACAATGCAAGTATGTAAAGTATTTTATAGGTTTTTTTGAAACTCAGCTCCCTAGAGAGAAAAAATATTTTCTATGACAATGCAATTGTTGATATTACCTAATTCGGGTTTAGAAACACCTTTTTGTAGGGGAAAAAAAAAAGTTTTCTAAAACAACCAAAAATAAGTTTAGGAAAATGGCGCCTCAAAAGTAATCGCTTGCTCACAAAGGGATTGATCGCCAATCGATTGAAGGGTTCTATTTTTCAAAGCATAGTGACTGATGTCTAATCAATCGCCTTACCAATGCAATCGATCACTCGCAACCGTAAGATCAATCGCCTAACAGGACTGGGTCAGATTTGCAATCTTTTTCAAAACGGTTTAGGAAAGCTTTTAAAAATCTTTTTATGTAAAACTATTTTCAAACATGATAAACGTATGTATGTAAATCTTACCTTGATGGGTAATGGACCAAATCTTCCAAACCTGCTATGTGGGGCCAACTGAGCATGTGCAATCACTGAAATACCTTCACACAATTAATCTACTCATTAAACCCAATTTTGATCACAAAAAATAGCCAACACAAAATATCCTATATTAAATTTGCTTGATATTGATCCTAAATTTTGAACTTTGTATCAATTTAGTTCCATCAATAACTTTCGTTCTATGATACCAGAAAACATTAATACTCTAGCGAATTACGTATTGGTACTCATATTCTAAAACATGGTGCACTTTTGTTTCAAAATAGTAAATTCAGCGATCCGAAACGATCCCACAAATTTTCCCCAATATATTTCCATAAGGAAGAAAAAAAATCAAATATAATGAATTAAAATCTAAGGTGAGTTAAGTTTTGACAAGACAAAACATTAAAAAAAAAAAAAAAAAAATTGGGTTGCAATGCTCATAGAAATGTTTTGCTACATGAAGAAGAAAAACTAAATTTTATTCAATGCCTAAAGTTAAAATAAAATTACCCTAGAAATACCTTAAAGTTGTAAGTGTAATATATTCAAGTCTATTCCAATTGAACCATATTTTAGAGCATGTGGCGTATCACGTTCCCGTTTCCATTCCCCATATTGGAACCATCCACATT
Organism: Camellia sinensis; assembly: GCF_055761805.1. Taxonomy (NCBI): domain Eukaryota; kingdom Viridiplantae; phylum Streptophyta; class Magnoliopsida; order Ericales; family Theaceae; genus Camellia; species Camellia sinensis. The sequence goes on from NC_138963.1 coordinate 78,283,885, forward strand.
TCAGTTAACATAGCTTTCGTTAAAAAAATTCGATGAAACCTTCACAAGTGAAATTCATGTGATTTATTTTAGATGCAAAATGGTCAATTTATTCATATTTTTATCAAACCTGATAAGTTAACTTACTCAACTCATAGTCATGGATGTAAAATTGGCCCGACCCAACCTAGCTAAGCCCAAGCTTGGGTCAGCCCACTGTCAGGCCATGTAGGCTCCCGCCAAAATTCGGTCGGGCTGGGCCGAGCCCATGCACAGACCAGAAAATTAGGCCCAAGTCCACTCAAAATAAGGCCCTACGAGCTTAGGCTTGGGCTCGGGCCTAGGCTTGGGGGGCCTTTTTTTTCCTTCTCAAAAACTAATTTGTAATGACCCAGATTTTTTTTTTAAATAGCCAGTGCATAATTTAATTGAGCAAATTTTCGAATTTAATTGCTGTGTAAATTCTATGCGAAAACAGTTCGGTTTTGTATTTTTTAAAAATAGTTTCCGATCTTAGAAAATTATGAACTTTTTATATGTTGTTCCCGTATGAGTCTAGCATGTTTGATAAACATTTCAAAATTAAATGATGAGTATTTATTTTATGAAAATTCACGGATTGATTGGTGTTCAGTTTAATTTATAGCAGAATTATGTTATTTAATTTTGAATGTTTAGATCATGATTTCGATAAAATTGTTGAGACTATTTTGGTATATAATTAGACCATGTTTGACTTATAGGTGAGACCCATGATTTAGATTTAATTTAAATTGAGTTTGTTTAATGATTCATATTTAACTGTTTGGTCCTTTTTAATTAGGTGATTGGTAGTAACCACCTTAGGAGTTGTTATTATTTATTATATAGGATTATAATAAATATTTGATAGTTGATTTTATGGTGTACCATATGGCAAAAAATTATATATTTTATAAAAAATGAAAATGTGTACATAATTATATATTTTAATTCTTTGTGGTGTACAAAAATATTATATTAAAATATTTTCGATGCAAAATGGTCAATTTATTCTTTATAAATTATATATTTTAATTCTTTGTGGTGTACAAAAATATTATATTTTGTAGTGAGAAAAATTATGTCATTTTATAATTTATATTATAAAATTTTGAGGTATTATTACAAAAATTATATTTTTTGGAAAAAAAACAAGCTTTGGGGAACAAACCCATGTGGGTGGCCCCCCTTTTTGTCTCCTTGCCATCATTTCTTCTTCCCTTCCATTTCATTTCATTTGTTTGGCAGAACCCTCTGCCTCTCTCTCACTCTCTGTACGTCTCTCTCTCTTTTTCTCTTTCCTCCATTTTTGCTCAAGCTTTGAGCTTCAAATGGGAGTCCTTAGAGTGAGATTTTACAAAAACTTTGTAAATGAAAGTCGGAGAGATTGTCGTGATCTTCAGAATGGTAGTCTCGGATTCATGATTGGGCAAGATGTGCCTTTCAGATCTGCTCTTCTTCATTATTTGAGGTAAGGACTTTTTTCATATTTTAACATTAAAGGTATGTTAGGGTTATTTTGAGAAAATATGTCATTTTAAGAGGCATTGCATATATATATATATATTTTTTTTTTTTTCAGATTTTTGTTTTGTAATTTTTGAAAGAAAAATTATGTTGAAATGTTAAGAATGTTGGCATTTTGAGATTGATTTTGGAAAAATCATTTTGTGTTGTCAATTTGGTAAAAAAAAAAAAATCCGAAAATAAAATTTAAAGATTGTATGACTGTATTTACATCATATTATGATTAGATGATTTATTTTGAAAAATATAAAGTTGAATTATTTTTTTTTTTATCTTTGATTTTAGAATTTATTTTTGAGAAAAATAAATTGATATTGAAGAATATTGTGTAAATTGTAAAGTTAGGATTATAGAGTTGTTTTAGGATTAAAAACTCTAAAAGTGTTATATTCGTGATATTTTATGAAAGGTGATATGTTGATGATAAAGTTGTGCTTATTTTTGTGAAAATAAAAAAAATGTGAAATGTGGATTTTTGAACTCACTACCTTAAAAATGCTACTCTTGGGCATATTTCATAATTTTTGATATAAAGATCATGTGATTAATTAATTTTAGAAAAGTTGTGAAAATTGTTATTGGTAGAGAATTTGACAAAAATATTACCTCTTTAAGTAGCTTGGTACAAAAAAAATGGTTATGTTGAAATATGGTTATGTTTGAGGAACGAGGCATGTGAAGTTAGGTTTGGTATTATAAATTTGAAAATTTTTGAATATAATAAACTTACTAATTTAGTGGATTAAATTAGTTTTGGTTAAAAGTTTATATCCGCTATGGTTAAAAGTGTGTTATTAAGATTATACTATAATTTTTGATATAGTAGGATGGAAATGGTTATATTTAATAAGTATGGGATTTGGTGAAAATCATATTGGTTATTTTGGTTGAGGTGAAACAAAAATTGATTAAAGGTTTTGTGTGAGTCAAAACAATTGGGAAATTAATAAATAGTTTTAATATTTGGCGTATGCTAATAGGTTATAGATTTGTCTTGAAATGACTAAGTTGGAAGTTTGTTGATTTACATGTGGTAAATACATGAGTATTGACATTATTACATTATCTCTTGGGATTGTATCATGGTATTACATTGATAGAGATATGGAATTTGATCACAATGGAGCATTGTGTGGTGGAATTAAAATTAGAACTATTCTAATGCACTGTTACATATTGCATTGCCATCTCATTTCATTGTTATCATGGATTTCGAACTCAATTGAAAAGTATTGTTTTGAGAAATGAATTGTTTTTGGCAAAACAAGATCATTTTGAATTGTTTTGGGTAAATACATTGGTAAGTCCGGCTAGGGGGTGTAGTTTGATATTGGTTAAGTTGGTCTGAGTGTCCACGGTGAAAGACCAGAAACCGCACGAATAGGTATCGAGCCTTCTAGTTAATACTGGTAAAAATGACAAATTGATAGTACTTGTATAGTTTACTTGCAGACACCAGTTTAGAGATTACCTAAGTCGCATTTACCATCTTGGAATTTTATTGAAATTGTTGGATTAATGTGTTTTCAAATTGACATTGTGCATAAGATTTTCAAAAGACGAGAAAAATATTTTGAGCATGACATGGCATATGCATTCATCTCATAAGACTGTATAAAAGGGATTTAATTCATTGTTTAATTATTTGATTCAATTGATAATGAGATAATTGAATGAATTGAAAATGATGTCCTGTTGCTATCGAAACATGTTTATTTATTTAAGTAAACTTGTTGTGGTTAATTAAATAAATTGGATTTAAGAGATTATATAATAAAATCATATGGTTTTGACATGATATGATTTCACATATATGTATGAATATTTTGGTACCCGCATTACCTTCTAATGCTTTAATATGGGATTGTTTGGTAAGCTAGTGGTTATTCACCCCCTGCTTGTACATGTGTACAGGGAATGCTTTTTGGATTTGAAGATCAAACAATGGTTTTTACCATTTCATAAGTGTAATGTAGTGATGGATTGTACTACTTCATTTGTTGTTCGGCTGAGTGCTATTTTTTTTGTAAAGAGTAGTGTCCTCTCTTTTATTGTAAGCCTCAGGGCATTTCTTTTATTTGTATGTAAATGTCATTGTTGTATAACGAGAGGGAATATGTGTATTTAATTATTCATCGTTTCATCCAAGAATGAAATGTTATTTGTAAATGGACTTAATTAATGAATATCGGTAAGGTTATTCGAGTAATAAAATACGGGCCGTTACATAATTGATATTTATATTATATAGATTATTTATAAGAGATGAAAAATAAAAATAAAAATATGTACTATTGTATTTTAGTTAAGATTAATGAGATATTTGGTTATGTTTTATGTGGTGTTATTTAGTAATAGTTATGTATGACTTATGTTTTTATAGTCATAACCAACAAAGTATGAAGTTATGTAGTTTTTTCTTTTGTTATGACAATATTTTAGTTATTATGATTCATGAAAGCTATTTGGTATGACTCATGTGGTGTTTAGTTATGAGAAGATTATTTCGTTTTTACCCATGTACTTTGTCACATTTTTCAAAGACCTCCCCCTACAAGAATTAACACTTTTGGCAATAAAAAAATTGGTCGCTAAAAGCCCATTTTTAGTCGGCAAAAGTTATCCACGACCAATTTTTTTGGTCGCTACTTTCGTCGCCAATTGAGGGTCGGCAAAAGTAATTCGCGACCAAAATTTTAGTTGGTCGGGAAAAGTTGGATTTGGCGACTAAATTTTTGGTCGCTAAATATATCATTACTGCGACTAATCCATTTTGTCGCTAAAACATTTTGGTCGCGAAAAGTCACCTTTTGCCGACCAAATATCTTAGTCGCCAATTGTCACATTCCACGACCAACCTCTTTTTGGTCGCCAATTGTGACATTTCATGACAAAAAATTTTGGTCGCCAATTGTCACATTCTGCGACCTCTTAGTTTGGTCGCCAATTGTGACATTTCACGACCAAAATCTTTGGTTGCCAATTGTAACATTCTGCGACCAAAATTTTTGGTCGCCAATTGTGACATTTCACGACCAAAATTTTTGGTCGCCAATTGTAACATTCTGCGACCAAAATTTTTTGTCGCCAATTGTCACATTCCACGACCAAACATGTTTGTCGCCAAAAGAAATGTTTGCGCAACTAAAAGTTTAGTCGGCAATAGACCTATTCGCGGCCAAATCCTTTGGTTGCCAAAATTAATATTTTTAACGACTAATTATTTAGTCGCCAAATGTGCTTTGTGATACACCAACTACTTTATTTAGTCGGGAAAAGTATAACTTATCTTTCCCGACTAATCAATTGGTCGCCAAAACTATAAAAACAAAACCAAATTTTGGTCGCCAACATCCAACAAAATAAACCTGTAATTTATAATAATCCATCCAATTTATTCAATATAATCTGTAATTTGGAAAAATCATTCAAACCAACAAATAAATTGAATCATCAACATTCAACAAAATACATATATGAACCATTTTTGAACCTGTTTAATTAAAGTCAGCAACTATTATAAGTTTACATCCACAAATAATTCCAAACTACATATTTCATCTAGCATAAAAATTTAAAACATAACAAGTACTTGTTATTATGTTTTAAATTTTTATCCATGTACATCAACCCAAAAATATAACTAGTTGTCTACCAAATATTTTCTATACACACCTATCCAAAAATATAACTAGTAGTGTATCCAAAAATATAACTACTAGTCTGCCCTAATATTTTCTATATACATCTATACAAAAATATATAATCCTTCCAAAAATGCAAAAAGTGCCAATTTGTCCTGTACAATTTAGCTTTGTGCACGAGTTCATCCATCTGTACCAAAAAGAAAGAAAAATATTGTCAGGTAAAATTGGACAAATAATGAAAAATGTCCATGGAAAGCAAAGGTCACATTAGCAAATTCAATGACTATCATTATCAAATTGTAAATAAAACAATAGCATTCTTATGTGTATAGAATAAATTGGATCATCCACCATTCCAGATCCAATATAGTGCCACACAGCAGAAACCAACATGGCAACTGAAATTGATCCATATTGCCAATAACTCCTACAAATCCTCAATGAACCTTTCATGTGAATTAAATTTCAATCCAGAACCAACCAAAATCAGTACCCCAGCTGTGTGTGCTGCTATGTGATACAATCGCTTTTCAGAAGCCTTCTGATGAAACCAATATTGCCAAGGCTTCTGAAGGCCCCTGATCTGTCATGTTGTGATGAAACGAGTGTTACACTGCTGCCACAATGTTACATAGCAACATGCAGACCACCAAAGGAAAAGAAAGAAGAAAAAAGAAGTACCTATATTTTTTAATCTATATATCTAGATTGATAAATAATGAGTGAATGGATGATGAACAAGTTTCATTACATGGCAATATCAGAGCAGAGGCAAAGGGAGATGCCATTGCCGGAAGATCGGATAAGGGGTGTGGCACTTGACTACCCAGAATATAATTCGATTGACTAACCCAACCAATTCACTCCTCAAAGGGCTATTTGGTAGTCTACTTTAAAAACGGAACTTTTTATACTTGGAAAAAAGTTAAGTTTGTGACTATTGGGTAGTTTTATTTCTAATCGTTTTTATTTAGAGATAAGTATTAGAAAAAGCAAATACTAATATATTATATTATATTTATCATGCATGTATTGATCAGTGATATAAAAAAATGTTTAAAACAAAAAATAATTTATAGCAGCTCTCTAATAAATTTGATACATCGATGATTAATATAAATACAAACTATTAATTGGTGTTGATAGTCACCACCATATATAGTTGACTATTAATTTTTATTCTTTCTTCTGTAACAATGCCATTTGACATCACCACCTGAAGATCATATTCCATCAAAAAAAATACAAACACTAAAATTTTCATACAACAGAATGTATGGTGTTCTCAATACTATATTATCTTGAATAAGGCCCACAATCCATGATGATGATTTGTAATGTATTTTTGGGAGAGTTTCTAATGTGTAGCATTAGAAATTTAGAAATTTCACAATATTTAAAAATCAAGAAGAGTTTCTCAATTTCACTACAGAAAGTGTGCACTTTTGCAGTTTCTCAAACATTGTAATTTCAAAAATTGTGAAATTTGACATTTTTTCAAACAAAAATTGTGAAAATTTCTAATTTCACAATATAGACCACCAGTTTGCTCCAAAAACAAGCTTCCAGACAAATCAAGATGATTGACAGATCAGAAAAAACCCAGACAGATCTGGAGCACACACTGAAGCCAGACAGATCCATTTGCTGCCCATCCAGACAGATCAGGATGATATTTCTGAAGCCAGACAGATCATGCAGACCACCAAAGGAAAAGAAAGAATAAAAAAGAAGAAATAAAGAGGGGTAGACCCATACTGCTGCCATAGTGTTACACAGCAACAGAGCACAACGCACTAATCTGCTACTGATGAAGACAGTAGCCAACTGACAGATTATATTGATGCAATACTTCACCATGCAAACCACCAAAGGAAGAGAAAAGAAGGAAAAAGAAGAAATAGAGAGGAGCTAATTTAGAGCAGTTTTGGACCCCAAACGTCCCCAGTTTTGCCTACTTTGTCACACTTTTATGTCCTACATAACTAATCATGCGTCCTATCGAAGGGTTGCTTGCTTTCACAAGTTTGTTTGATCTAGGCCGAGCTGACCGCTATGATCTCGGGTTGTTTCCAGGCTGTTTCCAACTTTTTGCCCCAACCAGCTCGTTTTTGCCTTTTTTTTTTATCACATTTTGGTTTCCATGGAACAGTAAAAAATGACTCGTTTAACTATTCATCCTTGGATTAGTGGAACATTACAATATTTGAAGTTTCTTTTCTAGTCAACATAAACTAAACTGTACATTCCATCTTTTAAATTTTGAACTAAAATTAGTTTAAAGACAACCATTTCTCTAAGATATTCTCATCAAACATTTATTTGCCTTTACTTTGAACATAAATATAATCAAATATGGTTTAACACACTTACCAATTACCATGACTATCTATTGTCGAGAATTTGGTGGATTGCGATTTTCCAAAACTTGCGCCAACATGCTCTGAAGTCCAAAAAGCTGCCGCTGCATCTCCTCACGTTGTCTTGTATTCTCTGCCTCTTTCATTTGTTGCTCCTCTTTTTTTTTTGTTGCTCCTCACGGTTGCTCTGCTGCTCCGCATGCAGTATCTCCAACTCAAATGTAAGCCTTTTCAATTGCTCGTCACGTGCTTGTGATGCAGTAGAGAACCTAGAATCACAAGAAGAAGGCTTTGGTCCAACCCCAAATCCTCTCAAGTATCCCTTCTTTTTACCAAGAACCACTCTTGATATATCCTCTTGCCTTGTCGGCGTTCTAGCCTCGATAGACTCATCCCGCACCCTTGTCATTTGCTCCTATAATTGTAAAATATAAATATAGTTAGTATAAGACAAACACAAAAGTTGCATGTATAAGTGTCCAAATGATTGGAATACTTGCATGTAAATCACCGCATATAGGATCAATCCATTGTTTTGTCCTCTTGTTTTGATGAGTGTCCTTGTAGAAATTACAAAGATCTGGCAACAATCCACCATTTTCCTTCACCTGTGAGATGCCAAACACCAAAAAGAACACTCCTTCATTAATATGGTTAATTCGTGAAATAATTGTGGATAAAGTTAATAAAATCAACGAAATACATCTCACTGCAATACTCATCGCTGCCGGAAAAGATCGCGACCCACTTGTGTGATTGTAGGGTAGCTTGCTCCTATTATTTTTGCCGGCGTCGTAGCGACGCTACAAAAATCCACATTGTACGGGTTTATTACATATATAGTTAAAGTACTAAGTCATTTTTTTTGGCTCATGGTTACATACAAAAATCCACATTGTAAAGGTTTGTGACATATATAGTTAAACAATGATAACAGTACTAAGAAGCCTTGTGAAGGTGGTCAAATACTTTGCATTTATAGGTACATAATTTGATCCGTCATTCTATATGATTTCACAGAGCTTGTTAATAATACATTATTATTATATAACTAAATCATAACATACCTTGTTTGCAGGATCTAACCATACTTCGTCAATCAAATACTTCCAATCATCTAATCTGATTCCTTTGTATGGATGAGCATAGGGATTAGTTCCCGCATCCACAAGCTTCTCCCATTTCTTCTTCATCCTGCACTTCCAATCTTTATGTAACACGTTACACTTCTTTTCCACAACTTGTTGGGATAGTGCATTGTCCTCATAATTATCCCCTATTTCAAATTTATCCTATAATCAATGCAAACCAAATAAGAAACTTGCAATTATGTAATGTGAACGCTGAAAATATGTAGTTACAGTGATATTTAATTACAGCAAGGTGCAAAATTTAATGAAAAAGAACATCACTTCATAAAAGAAAGAACACATTTAATAAATGAAAATCACTTCATAAACCTTAGGTGCAAAATTTAATGAAAAAGAAAGAACATCACTTCATAAACCTTAGGTGCAAAATTTATCAACTTCTGGGCAAGAAAAAAACCAATCTCTAAACAAGTCCTCCCAAGGACTGCAAAAATCCACATCCACAACAAAACACATTCCTAAGGATCAAGCAATGGCAATAATCACCCCTTGCAATATTAAAATATCCACAACAGGGAAACAAGACCGAACCAACACAATTCTGCAAGAAACCCCTCTGCTGCAGTCCCCCAAAACAATACAACAGCAGCCATTTCAAAACTCCCCTGTGCCACACAGCAGCAGGCAACAGAGCAGCAGTAGGCAACATTTCTAACTTTATACAGCAGTAGGCCACAATATCAGAACTGGGATCCTCATGAAGAACCAATACAGAGTGAGCTAATTCAGAGTAGCAGCCCTGAGTTTGATGACCTCACACAGCTCCACCAGATCTGGTTGTGTGCCATTAAAGATGCTGCCATACCTCTGTTTCCAAATAAACCATAACACAGCCACAGGAATAGTTTTCCAGCTTACCCTTTTCTGTTTTTTCAATTATAACAAAAAACATCTATATACCAATCTTTTGGTTTTTTAACCCTCTTTTGTTTTCTTAAACCTCTGGATGGTCTGCTCTGCTTCTCTTCTCATTGTTTTAAATTACAGTTAAAAGGAAATCCTCAGCAATTCTTGTTAATTAATGAGACTTTTTTGACAATCTAGTTATGTGAACCATAGTTTTCTGATCTTTTTCAGTTGTTAATCAACAGCCTGGTAATAGTTCTTGATCTTTTTCAGTCGTTAATCAACTGCTTGGTAATAGTTTTAGTGGATCTCATATCACATTCTTGGTTCAATTCTTCATAAGAAATCAAATCTGTCTTCACAATGAAAGGGTAAAAATCTGCATCATTTCAATGACAACAAATTTAGACTCTTTTTGGATAGATGGATTTCAAATGAAGGAAATTTAAGGTCAAATTTTACAAAAGTATAGGAGAGTTTGTTACTATAGTTTTATTGGGAATCTGAAAGGGAACAAAGAGAAGTATTTTTTTTTAGTATCTTTGTATAACTTCAGTATGAAGGATTTAAAATAACAACTACTACATTTTTATTTCAAGTCTATCACGTTAAAGACATCAAGTTCAACAATAAAATCTATATCTAAATTATCAAATCTAGATTTGAGCTATTCCCTATTACTGATTAGTGTCAAATCCTCTTATTTCAAATTTAAAATCCAAATGCAAACTTAATAAGGGAATCTAGCAATCATTTTGAGTGGAAAAAAATAAAAAACAAAAAATATAAAAAAGAAGAAACCCAGGAGATCTTATAATTGAGACCCTTGAGGTGGCGTGTTTTGATCAAATAATCTACATTACGATCATAACCCCATAGTCTCAAAGATTCACCCTATAGTCTCAAAGATGCACCCTAGTATCGAGAAACGTAACAAGATCTTGCAATTAAAAGACATTTAACTCATTGTGACACCTCAAATTAATCACGGGAAGATGTCGGTTGCTTCCTCGGATTAAATAAATGCTAAATTCACTATAAACAAGAAGATTACATGGAAAATGTGTACCTGGCAACATCAAAATATTATATAAAAACAGCTTAATGAGTTGGGTTACACTTCAAAACATCACTAAATAAAAGTAAAAACTGTTAATTCGTCCTTGTGCTCAATTTTTAATGGACAATGCTCTATCATTCTAGATTAAACTAACAGAGGATATGTTTGTCTTATTCATGGTTATTGTAAGGAGTTTAATTAATTATGCAATCTCTAAATCTAAGAAGATTTGGTTGTATATTAAATTCTAATCAAATAGTCAGTCAGTCTCAATTTGAACACATTTTACTTAATTTGTTATTGAATTATTTTTTTCAGGTTGCCATTAATCTAAACCTATCATTGTTTTGATATAATGGGTTTTTTTATTGCACAATAATTTGTCATGTAATTTGACTTGGCATCCTCTAAGTATAATTTATAGACTCCACATAATAGAACTATTATGACTTTCTTCCCTACCTAAATTAGGTATTTAAAAAGGACTTGAAACTATTAATAATTTAGAAGCCTGAAAAAAGAATATTTTTGGTCAATAACTGTGAACTTATTTTTTATTTTTATTGTTTTTTTAGTGCATGAGTTTTGATGGACTACGAACTTGACCATGAATACGAGAAAAGTAAACATGAAGACCCCATAAGTAATAGAAATCTCAGATTTCATAATATTTCCTAAAAAATGCGATAACGTAAAGGAAAAATTGCAAGACAGGTAATTTATCTATGAATGATAGTCACAACATGGTAAACAAAGAACACAATACCTGTGTAAAAAATCTATAAAAAAAATTAAATTAATTTTTTTTTTTTAAAAATGGATACTAAATATGCATACTGAATTGATAGCAGAGAGAGAGTGGTTGAGAGATGACTATCAGTTTCACTTGCCTACAAAATGAACATACTAAATATGCACTAGTTCATTTTGATGACAGGAAAAGATTATAAAAAATAAATAAATAAAAAAAAAGAAAAAGAAGAAGAAGAGGAAGAAAGAAGACAATGCAAAGCTTTGTCCTTGGATGAAAAAACCATTGCGAATTGAGAAGAAATAATATGTTGATGTCTGGAAAATATTATGACCGTAGTGGCAGCATATCCTAAAACTTTATTGGGTCAAAAAAGCTTCCTCAAGTTGCTCTTTGAAAGCAGTCTTGGAAACATAAGGGACAATCACTGCAAAGCGAAAATATATATATATATATATATATGGAAACGAGATAGAAACGCCTACACAACAACTTTCAAAAAAAAAAAAAAAAAAAAAGAACAAGGCATGACATGAAAGGGACATGACAACAAATCACACAGTTTAAAAAAAAAAGAAAAGACATGGTGTTCGAGTTTACTTTGGGAACAATCACACATTTCATCAGGACCAACATACCCTCCTATTTGATTAGACTAAATACTTTCGAGTACAACATTTGAAAATTGAAAACTGAACAATAAATTTGTCTATCAAGATTATAAATGAAAATCATGTTCCTCCAAGATAATTGAACATTCAGTGACAAATCAAGTCTAACTAAAATTTTAGGACCTTTTTAACAGAATTTCCAATTGTGGCTGCTGAATAGAAGCCTTAGAAGTACACAAACTTGATTGCTTAGTCGTGTTAACAAAAAACCTGTTCCTTTCATCATTGTAAAATTCAAAATTTTTTTTGAAAACTCTGCACCAGGGTGAGCAACAAACATGAATTTGGAGACTCAATGCCTAATCCATCTATGCTTGATGTTTTGGCCTTAGGCTCTAGTGCCCCAAATTTGTGCTAGTAGTTACATTTGTGTCTAAAAACTTAATCCTACGTCAGTTTGTGACTTCAAATTCCCCAGCCATGACTTTCATGCTGATTTGATGCCAATAGACCAATCATCTACATAACATAGTAATTAAAGTGAAGTTCAGAATCTCTAGATTGACAGTCACAGATTCAGTATTTTCACCAAACTAGAGACTCCCTTTCACACTAAACGCAAATTAACAGCCTAAAAAATTTAAAACGTAAGCCCATGATCCTTTTAACCATAAAATAATGTGAAATATATTACGAACTAGTTTATTCAATATCATTAAAAGAGAACAGTTACAAAAAACACCACCGATAAAATCCACAACATTCTGAAATCCTCATAGAGGTTGGTATTATCCCTTTCTTTCGAAACACACTTTCAGAAGGGAGTTCACTATTCTTGAAATAGATGCACCAAGGGTCATAGTAGTTTTATTGGGCTTGTCAAGAAGAATACAAAAGAAATAATAGCCAACAGTTTCACTTGCCAAGGGCAATGGAGAATAGTGGTTCACTCAAATAAGCAATCTAAGCATTACTTACTGCTTATTTCAGAAGAAATAAAGATTAAAAAAATAGTGCGAAATATAGTTTAGTCAAAGTTTTCACTCGGCAGCAAAACTAGGTTAGGTGAAGCATAGCAGATAAATAGTTTAAGACAGTATTCAGCAGCCTCCAAAGAATGAAATAAAATATTCTGGAAATGAATTAATTTGTAATTCTCTAAGATTGGAAGAAGTGAGTCTTCTTATTAAGCCTCTGCACATGAAAATCAAGAGTTTAACAACTCTACAAATAAAACTCACATACAGAAGAACATAATTATCAAGAAGTGTGTGAGATCCATGCATGAAGAAGCCAATAGTAGAAAGCCTTTGCTTCTAAGACGACAACAACTATACATCAAACAGCAAGTTCTAACTATTGTTGTATAGGGGAAAAAAATTCCATAAAATTGAAAACAAAAAATATTGCCAAGGCCATATAATTATTAACAAAACCTTAGACATCAACCATGGATTCACACCACTCACAGTTGTAGTATAACACAACCACTACAAAGCAACCAACAACACAACCACTACATGCAGCCACTGATGAGCTTAGCAAAAACAACATTAACAGCTTCCTCTAGATTAGCAAGCTACCCATAGATTAGATCGGCAACTATCAGATTAGTTCAACTTCTTAGCCACTAACAGCAGACTACCAACAGATTAGTTCAGCAATCACACCCTCTTAATAGTCACCATAACCTACCAGACTAGCACCAAGATATTAGCACAAGGACTGATAGCAGACGAACAGATCAGCAAGCCAAATAGACTAAAAGATAGTTCAATCAAGACTAACCAGCCACAGAACACCAGATCACCAGATAGTTCAACAACAGATCATCAGACCTTTAACTAGCAAACAGAACAACACCTAAAAACTGTAGCATAACAGAGCTGCTCTGCCTCCAGCTCAATGGGCTCATCACAACTCATTGCATCAGTGCTCCTCTACAGCACAATCTGATCTGGCTTATATTATAGATGAAATAAAGGATTGAGAAATTAAAATCCTTTAGGTGTGGATTCAACTACAGTGTATCCTAGTCTATATCTCATACTTTTTATACTAAGGTTAGAGCAGTCCAGAAAAGTTATTTTCTTGAACGATTCATTAATAATTATATTTAAAATATAATCCCCTCTTCCCCTTTGATATAAAGTACTCAGTAAGATAACTTTTAAAATATTATTATCATATGATATCAATGAAACACAATTCATTAATAATTATAATCCCCTCTTCCCCTTTGATATACATAACATTTTTTTTAATTTAGTATAAATCTATATCATTCTATATGAAATTACAAAATTAAATAAATCTATACCATTCTATATATATATATATATATATATAACATTTAATAACTATAGGTATTCCAAACATTGAATCTAACTATCTTCCTAAACATTGAATCTAACTTGTCTTCCCAAACATTGAATCCAAACTATAGTAATATTAATTGGGACATTAATGTCAAAAAAGCAAAGAACCCATAAATAGAAATACCTGCACAATATTTCAACCTCTAACGGTACTACATGAAAAATGATCAAAACCAGTTTTTTTTTTTTTTTTTTCTCTTTTCAAATAAACTGACTGAAAGCACATGATGTATTGTTGAGCTTTTCAAATAAAATGTTATGTGTAACATCAGTTGTATGTGGATTCATTCTTATTCATTCTTAGACATATTCATAAGAACCTATCAACTGATGTGTCAACTGATGTGTAAAATCCACAAGGGTTGAATCAACATCCTAATATATGGTGAAAAAACGCTAGAGGGCTCTAAGAACAATCATTCTTGGTATTGTATGACAAATGGCATTAGTGCAAACTCAATACAGTGTTCATAATTCCTTAATACCCTATAATTCAGTTGTTTCTCTGCCCTACGATTCCTGAGGTGGTACCATGATTACCATTATGAATCAGAGGGTCAGAATGGCAATCTAATAGGTAAAACTGTTATGAAACGAGATATGCAGAGTTTTACTATGCATGACAAGCTTTCATAACCAACAAAGAAAACAAATTCCCATCCTACATGCACATGAAAAGTGCACTTCTTCCATAATCCATACATACTATGAAAGAAATTAAATCATACCCGGACAGCTTGTACAACAGCCCCTTTTGTCGCAGGATCAGCAACAGTCCAACTTTTAACGCCTTGAATGGGGCACATCCTCCTAATCTGAATGCCAATCTCATTAGCTCCTGGGGTCGCTAGCACACCTTCGAATGCATTGAATGTCTCAGTGATTGGAATGTAGAGCTTGTTCCCATTATTGTTGGCAACTCTTTTTGCTGTTGCTTTTCCAACTGTTGGTTCCCGCACTCGCCTTGATGAAGATGCACCTACATATTTGATAATGTTATAAGTGTATTTCCTAATGTAAAAATATAAACAATGGATACATTGAAGGTAGATGAAACATATTTAATTACTTGCACCACTTGTTTGACTTTGAGGAGATGGTGCCTGCGTTTCAGACAGAGATGCTTCACAAATCTCAAATCCATGTGGTGCATTAGTTTGAGACGGCGTTGGTGTAATAGTCTCAGATCCTGACAACACATTAATTTGAGACAGAGATGGTCCAATAGGCTCAAATCCATCTGTTGCAAGACCTTCCGGATAAGGTGTACATGTATCGGTCGAGGGTGAGTAGGGTTCAAGTAATGCCCTCTTCGATGGTGGTAAATGGTGCATCTTCTTTGCAGGAGCCATTCTGTTACATTTTAACATAATCAAACGAGAAGTGCACAATGAGCACATGTATAAGCACAAATTTTTAATGTGAACACATACATATACATCAACAGTAATAAGTAACAAATAAAATAACTAAGAAATAAACATCCATGAAAATCTTAATTTCATACATATATATTAATCCATCTACATAAATTTGCAAGTGATATTGATGACATATTAAATTTTTTTGGTTTTTGATCGGCAAAAAGAAGACTTTATTGATGAAATATATGAATAAGTACATCAATAAAGAGGAGCTTGGATCTATAACAAGCTCTAACCTCCTAGTTGGTGAGAGACCAACACGCAAGGCAAACAAAGCAAATAAAGCCAGGAAATCCAGAAATATTAGGCACTACAGCACTGCTATGAATAAAAACCAGATGAGGCACTACAGCGGCCCTTCCAAGCACCAAAATAGAACAGGCAGAGAAGACAACCACTGCCTTGAACTACAGCAGCCCTACATCCACTCCAAGCACCAAGATTGTTTAAGCCAACACAACAACAAAACAGATACACAACCATGAGCAAAGCAAAGCAAAACAAATTAGTCACCACAGATCAACACATCAGCAAAAATAGAACAGGAACTACAGACAGCCAGCCCTTTAGTTATGTACACTACAGCAGACAGACAGAACAGGCACTACAGCAGACACACAGCACAGAACACACTCTAAATCAAATGCACCAGAACAAAACAACAACCAGAGCAGCAGTTCACAAGTTAATATTAGACCAAACTCTCCAACTAAATGGACAGCACAACAGCAACATATATAACTAGAAGTGTTGTAGTATGTCCTCAAACAGTATGTATTAAATACATCAAGGTTCTATGTCACGATTTATATAGTTAAACAATGTCAAATTCGTTTTCTTTTTGCTTATCATCGTCCTCAATGAAGTCATCTTCGTCGGTATCACAAATGAAAGCATCAGCAACACCCTCGACTTGTGTTTGACTATGGGATTGTGAAACCATTGCATTTGGAATAATTTCACCTTCAATATCATCTCTACACAAAACCCCTTGATCGCCACCGCCTTCAACTTGCATACCGTTTCCGTCCACAATTGGTATAACCTTGGTGGTTTCATTTTGTTGGAACACACTATTTAGCGCATCATCAGGTAAACCATCCATCTCTGGCACATTCCATAGTCCTCGATGGTGGAATCGTTCTACAACTTTCCAATTCCCACCTAATTTGGTATCATTAACGTAGAATACTTGTTCTACTTGAGCTGGGAATACAAAGGGGTCATGTTCATACCATCGACTTTTTACATCGACACTTGTGACATGTGTATCCGTGAGACAAGTCTTCTTGCTACCAGTGTTATACCATTCACATTGGTACAAAACAACTCGATGTCTAAACAAATATGTCATTTCCCACACTTTTCTCAAGTAACCGTAGGAACGCATTGAATGACCCTCGTGCTCCCCTTCTACAACCAGCCCACTATTTTGAGTTTTACGATGGTTATCACGGTCGATGGTATGAAATCGAACACCATTAGAAATGCATCCCGAATATGTGTTGACTATTGCACTAGGACTGTTGGCCAATGACCACAATTCATCCGTTGCTTCCGACGACCCTTGATTCCGCAACTGATTTATCTACATAAGCAATACGTGTTATGTTACTTTGTTCAAGTTGGTTATAGCATAATGTGCTCACATGTTGGATAGATAGGTATGTCTTACACGTTCTTTGAACCACATAGGAAATTCATCCCGTTGCCTCTCTGTGGTGTCACATGTACTTCCATTTTGCAAAATGTTCTTGTGTTCCCTAATTAATAAGAATAGTAGATAAGTAAGACATATGATTACGAATAATCAGACAATACGTGTTATGGAGAATTTAACTTTTTTGAGGCCTGAAAACATACTGTAGATATTGTTCCACGTCAAAGTTATTGTATAAGACAAACCACTGAGCCATCTCTCGTTCATGGAGAGGCACATCTGGTGCCCTACTGATTAGACCAAATGGACGAACTTTTTTAGAGAAGATGGCTAACCCCAAGCCGTGATCACCACCGTCATCATTCCTTTCTTCTCGATTAAACACTGTTTCAAATCCATCAAGATACATCGAGCAGAAAGTTGTACACTCTTTGGAAATGTACGCCTCCGCAATTGATCCTTCAGGATGAGCTTTATTGGCAACAAATCCTTTTAGCATTCCAAGTAGCCTACAAGAGAAATTTTTTTTACTATGTCCATACTACATTGCCAAAATATAGACAACCATTAAAGGTTGATGATAGTGATATGGTAAGAGCATAAATAATTACCGTTCAATTGGGTACATCCATCGATATTGCACTGGCCCTCCCAGTATTGCCTCGCGCGGAAAATGAACAACCAAGTGAACCATGACATCAAAGAAAGCTGGAGGAAAAATCTTCTCAAGCTTGCAAAGTACAAGTATGATTTGATCCTCTAGCTTTTGTAAATCTGTCACCTTCAACATCTTTGAACACAGTTGTTGGAAGAAATTTCCTAACTCAATCAAAGTCATACCAATTTCATTGTTAAGATACCCGCGCATCCCAATCGGAAGTAGTCGTTGTACAAGCACATGACAATCATGACTTTTGAGGCCTGAGATTTTGCCACTGCCAGTATTCACACAATTGGAGATGTTTGCTGCATAACCATGAGGATACTTGATTGATTTCAAAAAAGCACCAAAGCCTTGTCTTTCTTTCGTGGATAATGTATACACAGCTGGAGGCTTCACAAATGACCTATCACCACGACTCTGTAGGTGTAACTCCTTTCGAATTTTTAAATTTGCTAAATCAATCCGTGCTTTTTCTGTGTCCTTGTTCTTCCCATCCACATTTAATAATGTCCCCATCAAATTGTCACAAATGTTCTTCTCTATGTGCATGACATCAAGGTTGTGTGGAAGCTTAAGCGTCTTCCAGTAAGGCAATTCAAACATAATGCTTCTCTTTGCCCAATTCAACACTGGATTTTCGTCCCTTTGTCTTTTCCTGTTATTTGGATGTTTTCCAAACGGCTTGTATGTCCTAGTCTGAATTTTCTCTAATAGTTGCTCCCCTGATAACTCCAACAGTCTGCACCTAACCTCACTTTGTCCGTTAAACAACTTGCTCCTTCGCCATCTGTGGTTCTTGGGCAAGTAATGATGAGCACCCATGTACCCTATCTTACTTGTTAACTTTTGTGATGATACGTCCTCATTACAAGTGAGACAAGCCAAATAACCTTTAGTAGTCCACCCGGACAGGTTACCATATGCAAGGAAGTCGTTGATTGTCCACATCAGTGCAGCATGCATTCTAAATGACTCTTCATTTTTCGCATCATAAGTTCACACCCCATCCCCCCATAACTCCTTCAACTCCTCAATCAATGGCCGTAAGTAAACATCGATATCTCTTCCAGGAGCCGATCGTCTAGGAATAAGCAATGACATCATGGTGGGAGGTTGTAAGGCATTAGGATAACGGGCCACATACTGTATGATGTGCTCATATTTCCGAATGGATTGAAACCATCAGTGGCGAGCCCTAGCCTTACATTTCGTGGATCCATGGCGAATATAGGATGTTGCCGATCAAAGTCTTTCCATGCCTCAGCATCAGCTGGATGCCTTAAGATTCCATCATCCACACGTTTCTCCTTGTGCCATCTCATATCTGTAGCGGTCTTTTTGGACATATACAATCTCTTCAATCTTGGTGTCAATGGAAAGTACCTCAAAATCTTGTGAGGGATCTTCTTACCCTTTCCGTTTTCCAACCTGTATCTAGGCTCTTCACACTTGGGGCAATTATCAAGATGTGCATGCTCCTTCCAAAATAGTGCACAATCATGCCTACAAGCATGAATGGGAACGTAGCCCAAACCCAAGTCACGTAAGAATCTTTTCGCACCATATATGGTCCATGGAACAGTCTCATCACACTCAGGTAGAGTGTCCTTGAAAACTTTCATAACCATATCAAATGACTTATTGCTCCACTTGTTGTACACCTTAATGTGAAGCATCTTAATAATAAATGACAACACTGTGAACCTTGTGCATTCCGGGTATAGTTTACGTTGAGCATCTTCAAATAACTTATCAAAGTTTCGCCCATCTACACTCTCAAAAGTAGCAGGTAATTCATCCCCTTCATCATCCATTGCAAAACCCCTACAAACCTCTTCCAACATAGTAGGCGAATCATCCCCGTCATCCTGATCTTCCCCTACAATTTCACTATAAATATCATGGTGACCTTCATTCGGTATGAGAGGTTCAACCACGGGAACAAGTTCCCCATGGTGCACCTAGGTCTTGTAAGAAAGAGATATCCCTCTTCGAATCAAATGAATCCTAACAACGTGGATCGTATGTTTTTTGTCGTTCAAGCAATCAATACATGGACACCGAAGCTTATCCTCCAAGCCTACATTTCTCATCGCAAATTCAATAAATGAATTCACCCCTTCTTGATACTCCCTACTACTTAATCTATTTTTTATTGTCATCCAACCCTTGTCTATTTGGGCGATCTGAAAGGTTAAATACAACCATTACAGTAATTAATCTACATAATATTACAGAAAGTGTTAGAAACTACATAATGAAATTTCCTAACAGTAACGGGAAGGAGAGATTCAAAAAAATGAAAATAAAATAAACTAAATTAAGCAACCTACAAGCATGCAATGCTTGCTACATTAACAATTGTTCAAATAGGGTTCTACAATTCCAAAAAAAATGAAACAATTTATGTTACACTTACGAAACAAAGCAATGAAAAGAACAATGCTAACATGGATACCGTTCATTTATATTTTTTAGCTACGTGATCAGCAAAAGAAAACTTTATTGAGGAATACATACAAAGTATGATAAGATCCTTCAATAAAGAGGAGCTTGGAGCTAGCAGAAGCTCCAAGCTTCAGTTGCTGAGAAACCAACAGACAAAGTGAAGCAACAAAACCAACAAACAAAACAGCAAATAGCCACAGTTGAGCACAAACAGATGAGATTCTTCAAAAAATCTACACAACTTTGTATGTATTTTTTTAGAGATTGTTTATATGACTCAAACCCATGCGACAAACACTTTTGAATTTTGAATTTGTAAGGAAGAGAAACAAATAAGAAAAAATATTTAATTTTTTTTCATTTACAAATAACTTAATAAATTTAAAATCCAAACACAAGTTGTTTGAGGGATAGCATTAAAATCACTATTGTAACTAGAAATGGTTCATTTAGAAAATAAATTCTTTGGACTTAATTTGAGCATTACGAATTCTAAAAGAAAATAAGCTCAGAACCTAAAAAGCATTGCCAAACAACAAATGTTGTCAAAATATTTTCAGAACTGAAGCTAAAAAACTAGTTTGCTTTGGCTGTTTTGCCAAAAAACAAATGCTGTCAACAATGCGAAGCAACAAAACCATCAAACAAAACAGCCAATAGCTCAAAAATAGACCAACAAAAGCAGCCCAACCAAAGCAGCCAGCTGTTTCCCAACCAAAGCAGCCAGTTGTTTCAATGGAAGACTAATTCCAAGACTAGTAGCATACTAACAGATCAGCAAGACTATTAGCAGACTACCAAAATATTAGCAAGACTAACAGCTTCAACCCTTAGACCCTCTTTCTAGCAGACTACTAGTCGCAGCAATCGATACAATTTTTTTTTCTTTTCTTTTTTGGATCAACATAGCAGAGCAACACTACAGTAGGGGAAACAGATCAGCAGAACAGAATAGTGATAGATTGGACTGCCACAACAGTGGAAGAGTTTGCCAAGAAATATGGAGGTGAAGTAGAAGAAGAGGAAGAGGAGGAGGAAGGAGCTGGAGACATTGTAGAACAAACTAGTAAGTGTTTCTTTATCACATTGCATTTTCTTTGTTGTGCCTCTGGAAAATGTGTCTATGACGATACCAATCTCTTTTACACAAGTGTTTATGCTTAAAGATGCTTGCACAACCTCTTATTTTCCTGGTGTGCCCAAATGGACCATTGGCATTGCTCTTCTCAAAATAACTAATATGCCCTTGTGACTTTTAACATGTTTAAGTCAGTATGACAGTTAATCTAGTGGACTAGCTTAGTTGACTATTTTTACATACTTCTAATTACAAGATTAGGGAGTCAATTTATGCCAAAGACAAAGATTGATTATTTTTTCTCTATTATTTATAAATTATGATTGTTAAGTTTAATAATATTATCTTCATAAATATAAATAATCACTTGCCAATTGAAAAAAAAAACAAAAAAATCACCATCAAAGTTGCGACCCTATATGGAAAAATGCACACAGTAGTGAAAAAGGAGAGATTGTGAAATGATCAACTTCTCATGATAGAAAATTTTGTTAAATAATCAACTACTACATGACAACTGAATGAATAAAAAGTGTTGAAAAGAATTCAGATCTTTTATTTCCATAAGACACTAAGTAAAAATTTGGAATTTTAGAACTTGCTAACATCCTTACAGATAAACACTATATATTTGAACTAAAAGCAAAATAAACAAACTAGCTGCTCCAAAAGATAAAGGAGCTACTCTACAATATTTGATTTATTGCTCAATAAATTTATTCCACAAGTCCATCCTTTCACACATGTATTCGACCCAACTTCACATTAAAAGTACATAAATATTTTCGTTAAAGCAAAACTCCTAATAAAAACAATAATAAAAAGAAGAGACCAGTACCTGGCCACAAGCATCCATAAACATGTGTGACACATATACTTTGTAAAAGAAAATATTAAAATATGGCCAACAAAAAGTTCTATTATTTTAAAATTAGTTCAATTACAAAACTATTAACATAGGTTAATTGCTTGTGGTTTTAGACAAGTTCATTTGGGGAGGGCTTATGGTATTCCTTGCCACTTAATGGAGAAAGGGCCTTTATAACAAGAGAGGGGTGCTTAGTCATTTTAGAGCTTTTCATTGGATTCTTCTCATGTTCTTCTTCTTCTTCTTCTTCTTCTTCTTCTTCTTGTCTTTAACTTGGCCACTAAGGTTTCTTTCCTTTGAATCAAAAGGTCAAAAAACTAAGGTTTCTTTCCACATACCTCTGCTATTGTGCACTTTACGGACAAGCAACCAAATCTCTGTTTGGTTTGGCGCCCTAAACTCTAAAGTAATTAATCAACTCTACAGAAGTCAACACCTTTGAGTCCTGAAAACTTATTGAACAAATTTATGTGGTGGTTCAATTAAATATTTATTTGTTTAAATAGTAAGATTTATTATTTTTTTGTTGTTGGTGTTTCATAATATAATCAAAAAGCATCAATTGATAAATGAATAAGGTTTTCTTTGCTGAAAAAAAAAAATTAGGAAATATGCTCCCCTAGCATATAAACTCGGATTAAAATTTCTACTAAGATAATTTTTTTTCTTAACCCCACATAAATCCCACTTAGGCAAGGTCTATAACATAATTAGGGCTTTTAGTCTAGTCGTTGTATAGTAGTACTTGGTAGTGTGAAGTTTGCAGGTTCAATTCGTACACTACAAGAATTTGATATATTTTTTGTTTACCTTACGTAAATAGCATAGAGATGAACAATAATTGCATACCTAAGAGGACATTGTCACGGTGTTAAGTATTTTTTTTATTATATTTTAATTGGTTTAGGATATTGTAAGGGATTGATAGACGTCTTTCATATTTATTATGGTATTTGAGAGGCAACATAAATGGCAATTTGTGATTAATGGAAGATGTGGTACCCTGTACATATTCCAAATAATTTTTCTGTGTACATAGATTCACTCTCTTTTTTCATTTTTTTTTTAATTTTTAAGTTTCTTCTTAACAATTCAACTCCAACTTGTAAAGGATGGTATATAGGGTAAGCCCTTGTAGAGCTTCTGGCTCATTTAAGGGTACTTCAAAAATGGAATAAATCCAATTAACCAACTAACTAGTTTGGAAATCAAATTACAAATAACTTACAAAAGCACCCAAAAAAGTTTTATTCTCATTAAAAGTATATTTCCCAATATAAAAAGGGATACTTAAAGAAAGAGGAGAAATAAAACACTACAAGAACATCACAGATTGGGGGACTGAGCTTTGATCGAACGAAATCTTATTATCGACATAGCCTGACAGCAATTGTAACAACTGGAAAATCTTTGTGGGTACTTCTTTTGGGCCATCAATGGTGATTATAATTGGAAAATCTCAACACAAGGTAAGAGTAATTGACTAATTTCAATATTATAACGAATGCATATAGTATGTTAAAAAAAAAGAACAGAAAAAAAAGAAGAGTAATTTTTAAATTGAAATTGATTGATATGGTGGACTTGAATTGTGTGGTAGGCCCATGTGTCTTACAATAACATTATCTAATTCAAACCGAATAGATCAATCAACTGAAAATTTGTCCCAAATTTAGATTAATGCGTGTTGTCCGAATGCAAAATTTACACCTCTCATTTTAATAATTTAAATTATTTATTTTATAAAAAATTTTATATGTATTATTTATAAAAAAAATTAAACTAATTTGATAATTATAACTTTCTAATTTATTGTGTTTCTTTGTAAAATAATAGGCCATAAGTATATTGTTTTAAAATAAATCATCTATTTTTTTGCAACAAATGAGATAACATGAAGAGGTTACGGTTATGAGAATTTTCTTCATCGATCATAAAAGCAAAGGATCTTTGATCGAACATCACAGATTGGGGGACTGAGCTTTGATCGAACGAAATCTTATTATCGACATAGCCCGGCAGCAAACATCAACACAAACACATATAAAGTGAGAGGGAAACACAGGCACAAACTGAGTGAGTGAGAGTGATACAGAGGATTTATACCTGAAATTGATTTTAGGGAGAGTTGAAGATGCTCCAAAAAATCGCGATGGTGAGGGCCCTGGTGGGTGAGACATTGTAGAACAAGACGAGTATGACAAATGAAAGAGAAAAAGTGAGACACAGAGATATAAACAGAGAGAAACTATTATAAATTGAAAAAACAATACCTAGATGAATCAGAAATGGCGAAGACGGACGGTGGCGCAGACGGACGGCAAGGTCGATGGTAAGGTTAATTGGTGATTGGCGCAACTGAGCTTTGATCTCTTTCGACTGAGGGGTGAAAGAGGCACGTATTCAAAATATTATATGTGTTTGAATTAGTAAAGTTATCCCCTACCAACCTGTTGGTCGGCTAACATCTGTATGTGGGTGTAGATACCAAAATGACGTCGTTTTGGTATCAGCGACCAAATTATGTTAGTCGTTGTTTTGATCATACAGCTCCAGATTTGATTTTATTCTGCCGCCCATATTTTTGGTGACAAAAATTATAATTTGGTCACAAAAAATTACTTATTTGCAACAAAAAAAATTTGGTCAGTAATAAAAAAAATTTTAGCTACGAATTTTTAATTTGGTCGGCAAATGACATATTTTTGTGACAAATTTTTTTGGTCGGCAAAAGTGGTCGGCAAATGTGTAAATTCTTGTAGTGCCCCCAGACTACTCTTATTTTCATGCGTACCCCTATACTATGTTGTTAGGTTTTTATTCTTGGCAACCCTGTTTGACAAAACTCCTTTCAGATATATTTATTTTCGCACTTTTTATTTCAGTGAGGCTATGAGTTTATTAGATGCGAATCGAACCATGCAGAGAAGTTTGTGATGTTAATACTTTCAAGATTGCCACTTCGCTGATTATTACGGGGGTCGAGCTGCCCAATCAGCTCGCGGCCGAAGCAAAATGCAAAAATGCATTCAAAGTTGCCTGTCCGATCATGTTATATTTTTCCAGTTTTTCCATTTTTGGCCTTCCCGCTCGAGCGGGGAAAGTGACGCTCGAGCGGGGATTGGAAGCTCTCAGCATCTCTGCAGTCGCCTGTAAAAATACTGGAAGGTGTGATTTTACACTCAAGCGGATTCTCCTACGCTCGAGCGCATCTCAGTTTGTTCGCACGCAGTTTTTGGTCAGTCCGCTCGAGCGGGCTGTGTTGAGCTCGAGCGGAGATCACGGGACAGATTCTATAAATTCGCGTGTTGGGTCAGATTTTTAGTATAACTGCTCCAGATCTTCTTTTTGGTTTCTAGGGTTTATATCTGGGGATACTTTGGGAGTTTTCTTTGATGTTTTTATTGAGTATTCAACTCATGATCTAAAGAGAGTACATCAAAGGTTTGTTTGTTATACACAAAAGAGAGAGTTATTCTTCAGTTGTGGATTCTGAAGAATTCGAGCCTGAAACTTTGGTGGAATCCGGAGTGGCTCATCAGAAAGACAATTCCGTGGTGAAGATGGGGTTGGAAGAGGCACATAAAGGTTGGTTCAATTAGGCGTTGTGGATTTGCTAGGTAATTGAGAGTATACCTGTGTAATTCCTTTAATTCTTCTTAGTGGATTGTTTTGTGGCTGTTGCCCGTGGTTTTTTGATCACAGTTGGAGGTGTCCAATTGTGGTTTTTTCCACGTTAAATCGTTGTGTCTCTTTGTCTTGATTGTTTGATTGTTTGATTGGGATTGTTATATTCTGCTTAAAATTGATACATAATCACAAATCAACATCTAGGGGATTTCTATATTTTTCAATTGGTATCAGAGCGGGTCGTTCTATTTTTTTTTAAAAAGAAAATAAAATAAATTTTTAGAACAAGATCTTGTTTGATTTGTGATAATGGATACAATTCGTGAAGGAAATTCTATGGTTCGACCACCCCTACTTGACGGATCTAATTATTCTTTTTGGAAAGCTCGGATGAGACCTTTTTTAAAATCTATTGATGAAAAAGTTTGGCAATCCGTCATGAATGGGTGGACTAAACCAACAATTACTGTTGATGGAGTTACAATCCCCAAACCAATTGATCAGTGGGACACAACTGATTACCAAAATAGTAGCTGGAATAGTAAAGCTATCAATTCTCTCTTTTGCGCTGTCACACCTGAAGAATTTAGTCGTATTTGTAATTGTGAAGTCGCAAAAGAGGCTTGGGATATCTTACAAACTATTCATGAGGGCACTCCTTCTGTTAAACGCTCAAAACTTCAAAGGCTCACATCTAGTTTCGAAAACCTTTCAATGAAAGATAGTGAGACCTTTGATGAATTTTATGCGAAGTTGAGTGACATTGTAAATTCCAGCTTCAATTTAGGTGAAAAAATTCCAGAATCCAAAGTTGTGGGAAAAATTTTGAGATCCTTGCCCGATCGGTTCCAACCAAAAGTTACGGCTATTGAGGAGGCTCAAGATGTTGACAACCTCAAGCTGGATCAGTTGGTTGGAAATCTCCAAACTTATGAGGCACACAGGAATTTCAAACAGAAACAAAAAGATATTGCTTTTAGTAGTGCTCATAAAGTTAGAGAGGATTCTGATGAGGATTGTGATATAGATTCCAAGATTATGGCTGCTTTTGTTAAATAATTTAAAAAATCTTTTTTGAAAAAGAATCCTAATCTTTTGGAATCTACTCATTCTCATAAATCTAAAGGCAAAGATAAACTCAAAATGAATTCTATAGCCAAGAAGGAGAAAGGAAAGATACAAGGAAACTCTGAAAGACTCCAATGCTATGAATGCCAAGGATTTGGCCATTTTGCTCAAGAATGCCCCACTCGTTTGAAGAAGAAGAAAGCCCTTGCCATCACTTGGGATGATGAATCTGAATCTGATGAAGATGAAAGTGACAATGAAGGTCAAGGCGAAGAGGGTCATAAACAATTTCTTGCTTTCATGGCGGCTTCTGAAGCTGAAGGACAAATAGATTCTCCAAAGAGGTCAGTTGAGAATATCACTGATGATGAATCCTCGGAGAGCGATCATGAAGAGCTTGAGCAAGCTTATGAAAAGTTGTATAAGGAGTCTCTTAAGTTATTCAAATTGAATGACAAACTCACAAAGAAACTCAAAGCATGTGAATGTGAGAATGTCAAACTTAAGAAGGAGATTTACGAGGCCAGGATTAATGCCATCAAGGTAGCTGATGATCGACAAGTTCTTTGTGCAAAATTGTTGACTTGTGAGACAGAGAGGAATGAGCTGCTGCAAACCCATGCCATGTATAAAGAAAAGATTGAATCTCTCGAGATGTCACAAGTTGCTTTGGAAGAACTAATGATCAAGAAAGAGAAAGAGCTCAAGTGTGCTATGGCTACCATTGGTCTTTGGAACAAAGGATCAAAGACTTTGGAGGATATCATTGGGTCTCAACAAATGAGTTGTGACAAGAGTGGCATTGGCTTTGGTGGTAAGAAAGAGCAAAAACAGAGTGCTTCAACATCTCATGATACAAGAACTCAAGGAAAGGGAGAACAAAAAATCCAACAAAAGGATGGACTTCTCAAACTTCCTAGAGTTGGTAAGGTAAAAGAAAAGAAGGTACACCCTGTGTTTATTTGTCATCATTGTGGTATGCATGGTCATATTCGCCCTTATTGTTATAAGTTGCATGGGAGAGTGCCTCAAAAGGGTAGAAATTCGATTTACATGTCTAGGCGGAATACCAAGATTCATGCGGGTGTTCACTACACCACGACACTTACCAAGACCGCTAGACCTGATTTTGTTAAGACCAAAAAGATTTGGGTGAGAAAAGTTGACTTGTGTTAATTTGTTTGGTCGTTTTAGTTTATAGGTTTTTGTGTGTTTTTTTTCGGGTCTTTTAATGTGTGCTTGTTTGTTTTTTGTCTTGCTTTGGTTAAGAAAAAAATTGAAAAAAAAAAAAAAGAAAAATTCCAAAAAGATTTTCTTAGTATGGTTTTGCAAGCTTGAAATTTTTGAGTGGTCCTTGGTACATATTGGAATTGATGAGAAAATCCATTACATGTTAATATGTGTGTGCTTTCTGTGGTCATTACTCATTTTGGAGTGTGTGTTCTTTGATTAGTATGTCTCATTCTGTACACATTCTTGGATTAGCAAATTCTGGAGTCTTCCGCCCTAGTGATTATTTTTTTCTATGGACTTCTGTCATTGATCTTTTGTGTTTCTAGAGGAATTGACCTATACTAGCATATCATGGGTGATGTTGAGTCTCTTAACCACCTACCATTTTTTTGCACCTCCATGGCTTTCCCCTCTATTCTTTGCAGTCCAGCCATGAGGAAAAGGCTACCTCAGAGTCACCAACCAGGCCATCATTATTATATCCATGCTTCTCTGGTTCGGTTTCCATACTCTTAAGCGTGTCAGCCGCCAATGATTGTGCAAAAGAAAAAGAAAAAGAAAAAGAAAAAGAAAAAGAAAAAGAAAAAGAAAAATATGTAAAAGAAAGAAAAAATGTGCAAAAGAAAGAAAGAAAAAAAAGAAAAAGATTCATTGATTGAGGGGGAGCCTCCGTCTTTACTCACCAAATACCCCTTGATTCCTAGTGGTTTGACTTTCCTTTGTCGTACTTAAGATTCTCTTGTTAGAGGTCCGGCTTTCATATCACTACTAGGATTGAATCTAGTATTTGTCGAACTCCAAGTTTCACACACACACTTTTATCATGGGATCTATGCTTTTCACATAATGCATCACTTGCTTTCATGAGGAATCTTCTACAGACTGTGCACATTGTGTTTACTAGTAATTGTGCTTCTTGGATAATCTTGTGTGTTTTAAAGTACAAATCTGAAATTCCTTGCTTGCTCCACCATTTTTTTTTTTTTTTGTCATTTTCTTCTTGTTCACTGTTTTCAGTATTTGTGGGTGATTTTAGTGAGGGGAAGTTTGGTTCATCTTGATTTGGGTTGGTAAGGGAGTTTGGTTTTTCTTTGCAAGAGTTGTTTAGCATGAACACTTTGATATGTTTGATAAGGGAGATTGGCTATATTGTTTTTCATGTTGTTATGCACTATTTGCCCTTCTTGTATGCTCCTGATATTTACATTGTCATATCATTGCTTGTGTGGTTTATGATCTTGCTTGTGTTGTTTGAGAGTTGTTTTTCATGAGTCTTAGTTTTCATCTATTCTTGTTTCAAGATAACTGTGTCATATGTCTATTGCTTTTTCATATACTCTTGTGGGACTAATAGTTGTTTTGGAGATTGTGGCACTAATAACTGTTTTGCAGATCATGACCTTGTGAAAGAAGTTTGTTTTTGTTGGATGTAATGGGTTGGGGTGATTAGGATTTTATTTGTTAGATGTGTTTTGTCACGGCATTGCCAAAGGGGGAGATTGTTAGGTTTTTATTCTTGGCAACCCCGTTTGACAAAACTCCTTTCAGATATATTTATTTTCGCACTTTTTTATTTCAGTGAGGCTATGAGTTTATTAGATGCGAATCGAACCATGCAGAGAAGTTTGTGATGTTAATACTTTCAAGATTGCCACTTCGCTGATTATTACGGGGGTCGAGCTGCCCGGTCAGCTCGCGGCCGAAGCAAAATGCAAAAATGCATTCAAAGTTGCCTGTCCGATCATGTTATATTTTTCCAGTTTTTCCATTTTTGGCCTTCCCGCTTGAGCGGGGAAAGTGACGCTCGAGCGGGGATTGGAAGCTCTCAGCATCTCTGCAGTCGCCTGTAAAAATACTGGAAGGTGTGATTTTACACTCGAGTGGATTCTCCTACGCTCGAGCGCATCTCAGTTTGTTCGCACGCAGTTTTTGGTCAGTCCGCTCGAGCGGGCTGTGTTGAGCTCGAGCGGAGATCGCGGGACAGATTCTATAAATTCGCGTGTTGGGTCAGATTTTTAGTATAACTGCTCCAGATCTTCTTTTTGGTTTCTAGGGTTTATATCTGGGGATACTTTGGGAGTTTTCTTTGATGTTTTTATTGAGTATTCAACTCATGATCTAAAGAGAGTACATCAAAGGTTTGTTTGTTATACACAAAAGAGAGAGTTATTCTTCAGTTGTGGATTCTGAAGAATTCGAGCCTGAAACTTTGGTGGAATCCGGAGTGGCTCATCAGAAAGACAATTCCGTGGTGAAGATGGGGTTGGAAGAGGCACATAAAGGTTGGTTCAATTAGGCGTTGTGGATTCGCTAGGTAATTGAGAGTATACCTGTGTAATTCCTTTAATTCTTCTTAGTGGATTGTCTTGTGGCTGTTGCCCGTGGTTTTTTGATCACAATTGGAGGTGTCCAATTGTGGTTTTTTCCACGTTAAATCGTTGTGTCTCTTTGTCTTGATTGTTTGATTGTTTGATTGTGATTGTTATATTCTGCTTAAAATTGATACATAATCACAAATCAACATCTAGGGGATTTCTATATTTTTCATATGTGAATTCCTTTCAATTTTAACCCTGCCGTCTATTTTCGTCAAGGAAGTGGACAGAATGGGTGACGTGGCCCCCTATAGTTTCACATGGAGGGAAAATTAAACGACTTGGCTGAGCACAATCAAGTTACATACATTAGGGTTGCTTAGAACTCCCCAAATCGCAATTAGGGTTTTTACTTTGCTCTCAAAATTCCAAAATCAAAGCTGAGAGTGAACAACGACTATGAAATCACATTGAAATCAAAGGTTGAACGGTGGGTTGGGTGCTAAGAGAGAAGAATAACGGTGGAAAAAGGCAAACACCTGTATATGGTATGTACTTTTTTTTTATTATTATTTTGAGTTATTTTTTGTTGTTTTTAGAAATCGCATGTGTTTAATGTTAATATTATTTTAGAATGGTCAAATCTTTGTTTATTTGTATGTGACATGGATTTGTTAATGAAATTTGTTTATGTTTGTTTCAGTTTGAACAGTTTTACTTTAAGAAAATCTTTGTTTATGTTTGTTTGAAATTGATGAACACATATGAAATCTTTGTTTTTTTGGTTGTTTGTTTTTCACATGGATGACTACTTGTTTATTATTTATCTATCTGTAGTGTAATGTAATAGAATTTTATCATTGTGAGCTCCAATGAATAATAGTGTTAATGACACATTTCCAATACAAAATGCAAAAGATGGATCTGGGTATTTTACAATCAAAATGCACCATGGAGATGTAGTGAGGTATATTCCATAGAGGGTTTACAGTGGTGGTATGGTAAGTCATTTTGACTTTTGTCATTTAGATCAAATTTCCATTACAGAGTTGTGTTGCATGGCTAAGGAATTAGGACATAGGCCAAGTAATAACTATTACAGTAAGGTTAGTGGTTATGGTGGGATAGAGTTACTAAAATCTGATGCTGATGTATTGATGTTGGACACATATGTGGATGAAAACGGGAGATTAATTCATTTTTACTCCTATACTTTTACACTATTTTCAATGACCCCACCAGACTACTCTTATTTTCACGCGTACCCCCATACTATTTAAATTACTATCAATTTTTCCCCTGCCGTCAGATTTGAAATGGAAAATGTTAAAAAAAATACATTTTAGCCCCAAATTTTAAAATAAAGATGCAAACTCACACTTTCCTACCAACAAACCACCACTACCAACCACCACTTCAAGCCCTTTTATCTCACTCATAACTCTGTTTTGCCTCATTTTTACATTGTTGGATTCAACTCACAGTCTAGTTTTCGTATAATATCTCACACGTTTCGTTCTTCTTCTTTTTGCATGCTATCGGAGCTTCGAAAGTTGATAAAAAAATAAGACTTTTCTTCGAGTCATCTTTCGGACTTCATATCTTTCTCGATTCTTAACGGTTCTACTTCATTCTTTCGTCATTCTCCTCACTTCACTTGCTACTTCGCCCTACATTACCTCGCTTTCTCACTTCTTCATGTAATGGGCGGTTTTGGTATACCGAAAGTTGTACGAAAACTAATTTCAAAAATTTTAAAACATTCATCTTTTTTTTCTTTCTTCTCTATCTTCCTCATTCTTCTTCTTTTTCACTTATAAAATGATGTGAAACATGGTTCTAGGTGGTAACGGAGCTAGTGATGGTGGTAGTGGCAGTCTAGCGATGGCGACGGCGCTCGCGATGATGGTGGGTTTGGTGTTTTAAAGGTGGTGGTGATGGTGATGCTCATGGTGGTAGTGAAGTTGGTGGTTCAGGTGGTAATGAGAAGATAATACAAAACTAAAATAGGCATTGGCATTCCATTCCAATTTTCAACATACCAAACGTGCTCCAAGTCTAATACAACCAGTGATTAAGTCTAAATGTGTTGTACCTCATGAAACTGGACCAAGAGGCATCAAGAAATTATCTGTTATTAGAAAACCACATTCAACAATATTAATCACTGAGCTACCCATGTGGGTTAAATCTATGGAACATGTCATATTTTTTCTAATTCCAATTGAAAATGTATCACTATCTCTATTGTCAATAAATATATGAACAAGCCAATCACCATTTAAAATTAGAAAAAAAAATTATGGTAAAAAAAAACATATATAACTATATATAGATGAGAGAGAAAATAGTTTTCTCAAAGCTTGAATACAAACACATGACTTTCAATTACAACATCACTTTTAAATCAATAATACCAATTTCATACAATACAATCACAACAAAAACTAGGTCCTCATTTGCAACAAATCTTTGTGATGACAAGTCTTCAGTGGGTTGTACGTTGAAAGTCACGTTTGGTGTGTTTTGTTCGGGGTGGTGATGTTGGTGAAATTCGTGGTTCGGGTGCTGATGTTAGAGAAGTTGATGAAGTTGGTGGTTCGAGTGGTCGGTTACCCCCTAGAACCATGTTGTACATCATGTTATAAGTGAAGAAGAAAAAGAAGAATGAGGAAGATAGAGGAGAAAGAAACAAAAGATGAATGTTTCGAAATTTTTGAAATTAGTTTTCAGACAACTTTCAGCATACCAAAACCACCCATTACACGAAGAAGTGAGAAAGCGAGGTAGTGTAGGGCGAAGTAGGAAGTGAGGTGAAGAGAATGGAGAAAGAATGAAATAGAATCGTCAAGAATTGAGAAAGATATGAAGTCCGAAAGATAGCTCAAAGAAAAGTCAAAAACAAGAAGAAAAGTCTTATTTTTTTTATCAACTTTCGGAGCTCCGATAGCACGCAAAAAGAGGAAGAACGAAACTTGTGAGATGTGATACAAAAAATAGACCGTGAGTTGAATCCAACGACGTAAAAATGAGATGAAATGGAGTTATGACGAAGGAGACAGAAGGACTTGAAGTGGTGGTTTGCTGGTAGGAAAGGGTGGGTTTGCATCTTTATTTTGAAATTTGGGACTAAAATGTAATTTTTTTAATGTTTTCTGTTTCAAATCTGACAGCAGGGGAAAAATTGATAGTAATTTAAATAGTATGGGGGTAAGCATGAAAATAAGAGTAGTCTGGGGGGGTCATTGAAAATCGTGACAAAGTATAGCGGTAAAAATGAAATAATCTCTAAAAATAGAGTAATAGATGTTTATATAGGACACAATTTGGATGATTATGTAAGTACACGAAGTAGTCAAGTAGGCTCAAGTGTAGAAACAAGTAAGGGTAAGGCGGGTAATGCTTGATGTTGAATTGGAGGAAGATGAAGATAGTGATGCCTATGATCCTGACCAGTTAGACTCATCCTCTGATGAGTCTGGAAAATATAATGACAGTGACTATGAACAACGTGGTGATGATGCTTTATATGATAAACATGTTGACAAAGATGTGGAATTTGGTGGTTTAGGAAGTAGTAAGGATGCTATGGGTGATGTGGTTGACAATGATGACCTATAAAGCATGGACAACTCATCTGATGAGCTAAGAAGCCTTCATAGCTCCTCTGATGAAGATAGTCATTGCACTAGGATTAAGTACCTTATTTTCAGTGAGAGTAACATGCACAATTCTACATTCCAACTTGGCATGGAGTTCAAAACAAATGTGTTGCTTGGAGATGCTGTGAAGGAGTATGCTATTAAGTGGGGAAAACAAACTGCATTTACTAAGAGTGACAAACAGAGGGTTAGGGCAGAGTG
Organism: Camellia sinensis; assembly: GCF_055761805.1. Lineage (NCBI taxonomy): Eukaryota > Viridiplantae > Streptophyta > Magnoliopsida > Ericales > Theaceae > Camellia > Camellia sinensis. The sequence goes on from NC_138963.1 coordinate 78,318,467, forward strand.
AAAACTTGGTTGTCCTTGGGTTTGCTATGCTTCTTTTGTAAAGGGTGAAGAGGTGTTTAGGATCAAAACTTTTGTAGATAAACACACATGCAACAAAACATTTGATGTGCCACATGTGAGTAGTAGATGGATTGTCAATAGGTATTAGGCAACGATTAGGTTAAACCCTACTTGGCCAATTAAGTCATTGGTAGACACCATTACAACAGAGCATAATGTAAAAGTTGACCTGCAGAAAGTGAGAAGGGCAAAAATTAAGGCTCTCACAATGATTGAGGGTACTGCAATTGAACAATTTGCAATGCTTTGGGGTTGTGTAAAAGAGATTAGAAGTAGGAATCCAGGAACAATTTCCATGAAGGTGAAAGAAGTTCCAAAAGTTCATGAAGAGTACGAGTAAATGTCCAAGTTTAAGAGATTGTATTTATGTTGGGGTCCATTGAAGAAGAGTTTCCAAAATGCTTGTAGGCCAGTCATTGGAGTGGATGGTTGTCATTTGAAGGGACCACATGGTGGAGTGTTGTTGACTGCAGTGGGGATAGATGTAAATAATTGTACATTCCCATTTGCCTATGCCATTGTTGAGAAGGAGAAGAAGAAAACATAGTTGTGGTTTCTGAATTTGTTGGGGCAAGACTTGAATATTGTGAATTCTCATTGTTACACTTTCATGAGTGACAAACAGAAGGACCTAATTGATACAGTGGCTGAGCTCTTTCCAAATGCCTTACACAGGTTCTGTGAAAGGAATTTGTACAACAATTTCAAGGGTCAATTTAAGGGTAGGGTATTGAAGGATTTGTTATGGAAGGCAGCCAAGGAAAGCACTGTTGTTGTATTCACCAAAGTTATGGAAGAAATAAAAGGAGTTGATGAACAAGCATTGGAGTAGGAGTCACTTCCACAATTTTCCCAAGTGTGACATTTTGTTGAATAATCTTTGTGAGTGTTTCAATACAAGCATATTGCAGGCTACTGATCAAGCTGTGTTGTCCATGTTAGAGAAGATAAGAGTTTTGTTGATAGAAACAGCTCAAAAAAGAAATGAAGCAATGAAAAGGTACAACAAAAGTGATATATGTCCTAAGATTTAGAAGATTTTGGAAAAGGTAAAGATGAGTGCAACTGTATGGATTCCTAGATGGAATGGGGGTTCCCAATATGAAGTTGTTGGCGCATATGGTGAGCAATATAAGGTTGAAAGAATGGACTTGTGGATGTAGGAAATGGGATCTGTCAAGCCTTCTTTGTGTCCATGTTGTGGCTGTTGCAAACTACATGGGTGAAGAACCAGAAAAGTATGTGCTTCATTACTATAAAGTTGAAACCTATCTGCGGATTTATGAGAACATGTTGACTCCAATCAATGGTAGACAAATGTGGCCAACAACTCAATATGGTAAAGTGATACCACCTGATGTGAAGAAAAGAGCTGTGAGGCCAAGACTGAATAAGAGAAAGGACACAGATGTCCCAATTGATGCAACTAATTCAAGTAAGCTGGGAAGGAGGGGAACTTAGATGACATGCAAGAATTGTGGCAAGTTGGGACATAACAAGAGGACATGTAAAGTCAAAGGCCAATTCACCTACCTGAAAGATCTTGTGAGTTCCAGTCAAGTAATTCATATTTTTTTTTATGCATTTTGTTAACTTGTACATTGCTAACTTTTGCTTTTTAGTTACTACAGTCCCAGCATGAAGGAAACTAATGTCAGGCCCAGACTGAAGGGAGCCAAACTCAAAGTCAGGTAAAAGGAAGCCTGGTTGGGAGTCTGGTTATAGAAGCAACTCAAGTTAGGAAGAAGAAGATGACCGTAAGTTTTGCAAAGGCCCTATTTGTTAATTTATAGATGTCTTCCTTGCATATGTCCTAACAATGATGATGGCTATTGTAGGTAAAAAAGAGAAAGGTTATGAGAACAAGTGACTCAACTCCATTGCATGTGTGATAACACTGTTCCGTATTATGCTAATTGGTCCTTATTATAAATATGATTATGTGTGCCATTTATGTGAAAATATGTGGTTTCGAATGTCTATCTGTTCACTGTAGGAATATCTGTTTGATTGTCTGCTTTGGAATTTAAATTGAAGGCCTTATCGGCCACAAAACCCGAAATTAATTACGCTATTGTGATTAGCGTAATTTTTAGAGCCTACGGTGAAATTTAATTGAAAATTGATTCGGATCGAATTAAATAGATTAAATTAATGATACAGTGCCCAATTATTTAATATTTATAAGTGTGATTAGTGGGACTTATATTAAATAGGCACCACACACTCAATTCCTCTCCTTTGTTTCATTTTGGCTGATTTTGGCTCTCTAGAATGGGAGAGAACCGAATTTGAGAGAGAGAGTGTGGGAAATTGAAGGTTTGTTCAAGAAGCTTGAATAAATTGAAGACTAACTCAAGATTTGATCATAAATTGGGAAGATTAAGGCTCCTAGGTGAGTAATCAACTCTTGACTCATGAATTTTAGTTTGTAAATTGTAGATTCCAAGTTGAATGATGATAAAGAACATGAGTTAAGTTGGTTTTGTTGAATTGGAAGCCAATATGTACATGCATGTAAGAAATTGCTTTGAATTTCCATATTTGAGCACAATGTGTATGATCCATGTTGAATTTTTGGTTTAAGTCCATGTATTTGATCATCTCTTCATCAATTAAGTTGAGAATAATGAGTATCTCCCACATGCATATGCAAATCATGGAGGTGTGAGTTTGAATGTTTGAATTTAATGTGTGGGCGATGAGTTTGGGTCAATTTGAGGCATGCATGTAAGTAATTCAAGGAATTGAGCTTCATTGTGTTATAATTTGGTGTTTGTATCATGTTAGTACATGTTTATATGAAGTTTGAGCCATTACATGCAAGAAATGTTGGTTGAAATGTTGAATTTGAGCTCAAGAACCATTCTGGAAAACCCAGAATTTTTGATGTACGCTCGAGCGGGGGAACCGCCGCTCGAGCGGGAAAAATGGGCTCCCAGCATTTTTGCAGACATGGACGTCCGCTCGAACGGGGAAGTTCACACTCGAGCGAGGAGCCATGTAGTGAGGCCTTCCGCTCGAGTGCCAGAATTCGCGATCGAGCGTAAATATGTGTAGACACCTCATTTTTGACCGTCCTCAAGACTTGGACGTCACCGTTTGAACACCCGGTGATCATCTATGTTTGTGTTCGTTTGGAGGTCCTGGAGGTCTCGGCTACGCGCCTTGCCTCGGGATCTCCGAACTCGCTTGTTTAGTGTCTGGTTTTATACCAAACACTTGTGTTTTGCCTTGGAGGGGCAGGGAATGCCTTGTGAGGCATCCCCACACATCACCGGCTGTTTAGGGGTGCCGCCGGCCTTGGTTTCTTAAAATCAATGGCCGGTCAGCATAATATACTGTCGATCGATACTTTTCTTTGCCGGTGACATCTTTTGCTGGCCAGTGTGACTCTTTTGCACCCTTAAGGCATGGTGCATGCCAGCTGTGCCAGCTGGAATGCACCATCACCCCTCCCCGTGCAGTTTCTGGCTGGTATGAGCCTTTGAACCCCTTTGGATCCTTCTAGAAGGATGAACCCTTAGCTAAGCTTCTTAGAGAAGCTTGGCCAGCTATTTTAGCTTCTCCAAGAAGCCTAGACTCCTTTGCACCCTTTACCCCTTTCACTTGGCTTCTTGGAGAAGCCAAGAACCATTTGCTTAGGCTATATATAGAGCCCTCCTCCTCCATTGTTTAAGGTTGGAGTTTTAAACCTAAAAAACCAGAGCTTATATGCATATATTTGCTAGATATATCATCTCTCTCTATATTTCCCTCTCTCTCCTCCCTCAGTGTGTGTTTGGTAGCCCAAAAGTGCATTTTGGCCTTACTTTTGCACTAAAACACACACCATTACACCTTGCTCCAAGATTGAGAGGTTTGGAGGGTTGATTCTTGAGTTTTTGGACTGATTTTGATCAAAATAAGAGGGCTGCATTGGCTGTTCTTGAGGTGTTCTTCAAGGGTAATCACTTTGCTTTAGTTTCCCCAAACTTGCACTAGTTTTTTACCCGTGTTGCTTGCTGATTTAGGCTTTGTGCATAACATAAAAAAAGGCTTATATTTTCATGCTTAAGAACTTTCATTAAGGTTGTTTTGTGGTTTGAGTTCAAACTCACCCTCTTAGGCCTTATTTGGCCTTTTTGGTGCCTCCTTTGTGAGGCCTTGTTCGCTTAAGTATCTTGGTCTTCTCACCACTAAAAACCAGTGGGTTTTCAGTGGTGAGGAAGGTGGTTTGAAGTCTTGTATAGGGGAGGGACACCCCTCTCCCTTCATTGCCTCATTTCCTTGTCTTTTGGCTTAAAGGGTAACATGCATGCTTGATTGATTTTGGCCCTATTTCAGAGGTTTTTGGGTGTCTCTAGGTCATATGTCATCTCTGTTTTTGGTCGAATTTGTGCCCTTTTGCATGCTTAACATACTTGCTTTACATTCCTCTATTTGGCCTAGAAATGCGTCTTGTGTTTAAGCCATGATTCTTGCATGTGTTAGCCTAATTTCATGAAGGTATTGGCATTATTCTACCATGTTTAAGGCCTGTTGGCCATCTGTTTCAGTCATGCTTGCCATGTTTGGTGTCATCCTTTTGTGTTTTGGCTTGTAAGCCTTGGGTATATTGGCCTCTAACATGTGTAGCTTAGACCATCCTCATGATTTGGCATCATTTAGGGTCGTATTTCAGTCCATAAATCATGTTTGTATGCCTGCATATGTGACCTCTTCCATGCTTTGAGGGTGTGCCCTTTTATGCCTAGAAATGAGTTTTGGTGCATGCATCTCATTGGAGCCACTTAAGCTGCCATATTAGTGGGTTTTGGAGTCCATTTTTGCATGCTAAAATTCTGTTTTTACTTGTCTAATTCATGCCATGAATGGTCATATTGGTGGAAGTAAAGTGCCTTTTTTTGTGCCTTAGCCTTAGGTCCATTGGCTTGCGTGTTGGCATGAGTGTTTGTCCATCATATTGGGCACTTTTGGCCACTGTTTTGGGGTGGATTGAGGTCGGCCCCTTTATGGTTTAAGTCCACCATTGCATGCTTGTCATATGCTTGTTGCTTATTTGGTTCATTAAGGTGTTGTCCCATGCTAGCCTTATGGCATATTGGTCCATATTTGCATCACATTTGCATCTTGCATGCCTAGCATTGTATGTTTGCCATATTAGTTGCATGGCATTTGGCATGCCTTGCATAATTAGTATCATGTTGCATTTTGAGCCATGTTTGCATAACATGCATTGCATTACTTGGTTTGGGGTGTCAAACCAAGTGTGAGGGTTAAGGAGCGTTCATACTATAAGTGATGTAACGCGTCTTAACTCTCGGTCACCGGGCCCCTTGACTTTGACATGATAGGGTCTTGGTCCTCATTTGTGTGTTGCATGCATTTTTACATCAAGTGGCAACCTTGATCTCTTAGGCTATTCATGCACAATTGATGGCTCGAGGATCGAGGGCCATGCTTCCCTGAGTTCAACACATGATGTGAAACATGACCATGCTCACATGTGCCTGAAATCCCATGCCATATACTGTCTGTCCTCTGTTGCTGTCAAAACTGTCTTCTGCAGGAAGTTTCTGCCGACTGGCAGAATTCAATGCCGACCAGCCATTGGTGAATGGCCGATAACTCCAACAGCAGCCGATGGAAACTATATATGGCCGGTGGGAATTTCCTCCAGCCGATGGTATTCTATAGTATGCAAGGAACCTTTCCTGGAACTGTGGCATTGTTCAGAGAAGCAAGGCAGTGAAAACAGAGGCAGTAATGGTATGGTACGGGCTTTCCGGACAAGACAGGTTCGGGCATGCATCACTCGCGCATCCTGAGGTGGGGGCTGTGGCCACCTCTCTTCCTTTTGCATTCATTTTGCTAAGTAAATTAGAAATTCTGTAATAATTTATGTGTTTATTATTCGGACTGTAATATTTATTTGGACCCTCCGAGTGAGGGCAATTGTGTAATAAGTGTGCGTGAGTGTGTGTATGTCTTCCAACCCCACGTCTTTCTTCCCTTTTATTTACCCGCTTATGATGGTAGACTAGGGCATATTTAAATTAGCATACCTTATGCTATGCATGCGTGCATTCATACATTTGTCTTGCATGCATCGGGCTCGGCGCATCATTCTAACTGCATTTGTATTTCAATTCCAAATTAAATACGTGCTAGTTGTAGGATTTCACATGTCATTATAGATTAACCGAGCCTATCTTAGTTGCATCTTGCATGTGTTGCATTAGCCATCTTAACATGAACTAGGATCATGCATACGATTACTAACTAGTTTTTGTTTTGGCTCGGAGTACTCGGTAAGCATTTATGCTTTAGCATACCGCATGCGTGTGAGTGTTGCCATAACAGCATGATTACCATGAGGCTAGCTGCTTATGTGATATAACTATTTGAATGCCTGTGGATGGAGGTTGAATTGCCTAAATTGGAAAAAAGCATTAAAACTGTGAGTTTTAAGCCCACTAGATAGTGGCAAAACCATCTTTTCTAAAAGCCCACTCGAAGGTGGAAAAACCTGCATTTTAACCTACTTGCGAGTAGCAAACCATCTTCAAAACAAGCATGAAATGTTTTGCTCCAATTTAGGCGATTCGGTCTATACTTGTTTGTTGTGTGCACAACATAGTAATTCTAGGCTAATAACCGGAATAAGAGCACATAATGTTTTCAAAACAGAATATCACGGTTAGTAGAGGCCGGTCTTCGGACCGGGCGAGAGGGGGTGCTCATAGCTGACCTTCCCCGATCGTACCCAAGTTCCCGAGCCGAGGCAACTTTGGTGATGACGGACACGTGACCTTTGGCACCGAGTCAGGGTTTCCTAAATTTCCCCAAAATAAAATATTTAGGTGGCGACTCTGTATCTGGCAAAGCAGTCCATGTTTGGCACTTCTTTCAAAAAATCTGTTTTCTCAAAACGATTTGCCGGATTTGGACTCTTTGGTTCAGATTAAGAACCGTGACACAAATTGAGTCCGAACTGTAGCGGGGCCCACGGGCGCGTCTACAATATGACATAATGTCACGACCCAAACCCGGCCCTATGGGTTTAGCACCGTAACCGGCCAGTAATCCGGGATTACCGAAGGCCTGCAGAACAGTAATACAGTAAAACAGAGTACAGGGCCTGGCGGAAGCCAATACAGTAAATAAATAGTGTCCATTGAGCTGTGACAGTCTGTATGCCAAAAGATTTTTCATGCATTCACATACAACAGTACAGTCTATACAAAATTTACAGTCACACAGTACGGGGACCTAATCCCCTGATAACAGTACGGTAAACATTCAGTCTATACAGAACAGTTAGACAGTATGAAGACAGGCGGGGGAAAACAAACAAAACACCCCCAAGCCATAGCATGGCAACTCGGAACCTCGCAGTGAGGCACAAAGGCTGGCTTGACAAAACTGGAGTTACCCTGACGCTCCTAGCTCCGATCTGGTGCCTGTACACCTACATATATATATGAGCAGTGAGCTAAAGCCCAGTGAATAACATAATGCGTAAAGAGGTTTTGAATGAATGTCCTTACGGTAATGAAAACAGTTCAATTCAATCAGTATTTCAGTTGTTCAGTACAGTAAACAGTCATATGTGGTACATCCATTAGCATAACAGTAACAGTAGGTCTTAAAAGATCGAACAGTAATGATGGCCATCAGTCAGTAAACAGTAGTGGCTCCACGAGGGAACCGACAGAGAATTCTGTCGCAGTAACAGTAACAGTAAACAGTAAGTACTAAGGATGCCACAGTACAGTTCAGAAATAAAGGACATACATTCATTCAGTAAATAATACCAGTTCAGTAAACAGTTCAGTTCAGTATTCAAAAGATAATTAGTTGAACATATCTTTACACAATTGTTACTCACAGAGTTCTGGGCTACAGTATGCTAGAGCGTGTCTCCCCAGTTGCCAACCCTACACAGTTCACAGGTTGAACACACACTAAGCTACACAGTTGGGAAATATCATAACTTAATCCCTAATTTGCCTTGGTGTGTTCTACAACGATATCCTCATCTAAATGTCTTAAACTAGGCCTAAGAATGCCTAGGATGGGATGAGGATGCAACAATACACTTAGAAAACATTTCGCAAAGTTTGCTGAAACTAGGAGCCTCGCTCGAGCGGGACTTTCTCCGCTCGAGCGTAAGTCCAAAATCAAAGGCTTCGCTCGAGCGAGGAATCCTTTGCTCGAGCGGTCTGCAAAACAGTAAAAATACTGGATGCTGTGATTTTGCGCGCGATGGTCGCTCGAGCGGAGCCCTGGACAAAGGTGCTCGCTCGAGCGGGGAATCCTTCGCTCGAGTGAGGAAGCCAAATCTGGAATTTCCAGATCTGTCTCCCAAGCTCAAACCAAGCATTCTACCACTCCAAACTCGACCTCTTGGGCCCAAATTCTGGAAAACATAACTAAATTCAATGTATAACAAGTTTCAAAGCTCAATTTATGAATTCAAGCCCCAAAGGTGAGTCAATTAAAACCACATTCAAACCCATTTTCAATAATATGAAGAACATGCAAACATGCATGGATTCAAATCAATTCAAAGCTTCAATTTGATGCTCTAAGGAGCCAAATCTTTCAAAACATGATGAGTTCATGGTCTCTTGTAAAAATATGAGCATGCATGTACAATTTATGAAAGACAACTTCAAAACTTCAAAATAAAGGCATGCATGCATGAACTAGGCTCCAATTCAAGGCTCAAATCACTAGAGGCTCAAGAACTAAGCATGAACAAGTTCAAATACATTACTAGGAGGTTAAATCTCTTACCCAAGTCTAGAATTATAGGCAAGGAAGCTCAATTATGCAATCTATACTTCAATTCCTTCAATTTCCAAGCAAAACCAAGCCAAAAGAGGTGAAATCTAACTCTCTCCCTTAACTCTCTCCCTCTAGTCGGCAAAAGCAAGAAATGAGCTGAGCAAAATGTTTGACTCAAGCATACCAAGGCTCTAACATGTTATAATAAGGGCCCACTAACAATGGCAAAAGTGTAATTACGTCAAACTCTTTAATTAGCTTATTTTAATCTAATTTAATCGTACCCAATCAATTTTCGGATAAATATACCATAAAATCACATTAATTCTGAGGATCATGGAACATCAATCGGTTTCTAATTCGGCCGCCGATATGGCCTTCAATTAGCAATTTAAACATATAAGCATGAACAGATAATCACACAGTCAAACAGATAGAATGCAATTTAACTAACATATACTCAATCAATTCGGTTTCCAATTTCAGTCAGTCAGTTCAGTACTTTAATCAGTTCAATTATCAGTCATAATCAATTCAGTTTAACGGTAATCGATGGTTATCGGTAATCAATCAGTCATAAGTCGGTAAACAGTATGAGGGTTGTTACACATAACCAGTACTTTTGCAGGCCTCAAGGGTCCACTCGAGCGGGGACCCTGTTTCTGAAAATTTTGAAAGTGCGTTCGGTGTTTCACTTTCCATTCTCTTTCACTTGCAAGCACTCTTAGGCATGCATTGAACATTGTAAATGAGATAAGAAGATAAGAATGAAGCCTAAAGAGGAATATGTGAATTAAAGAACGGATTGAATCGGTTATGACCCATATGTGTTATGTGATGTGTGGGGTTAAGCTCTAGGGCAAATCAACCAGCCGATCATTGTGAGTAATATCTTAACAAAAATATATGGAATATGTTATTGTCCAATTGCTTACTCCTATGTAAGTTTTATAAGTTCGTTGACTCGATTGGTGGACAATGTTTGACATGAACGAATGAATGGGCCAGAGGCCAGTATGATCTGAATGATAGAATGAATGGGCCAAAGGCCAGTTTGACATGAACGAATGAATGGGCCAGAGGCTAGTATGATCTGAATGATAGAATGAATGGGCCAAAGGCCAGTTTGACATGATAGAATGAATGGGCCAAAGGCCAGTTTGACATAAATGAATGAATGGACCAGAAGCCAGTATGATCTGAATGATAGAATGAATGGGCCAAAGGCCAATTTGACAAGGTAGAATGAATGGGCCAAAGGCCAATTTGACACGAAAGTATGAATGGGCCAAAGGCCGGTTTAACATGAAAGTATGAATTGGGCCAAAGGCCAGTTTGACAGGAATGAAAGATAAGTGGGCCAGAGGCCGTATGACATGAATGAATTGGGCCCGAGGCCGTATGATGTGTTTGGAACCGCAATCACTTGACCTATATTTGTACATATGTTGGATAGAAATGCGAATTGGGCCCAAGGCCGTTTGAAACATGTTGTTCTAAATACCATTTATGTAACTTCTTTATTGATATTGTTCACTAGGCTTTCACTCACGCTCATTCATGTGTTTGTAGGTAAGTCAAGAGAGGTCCCAACCCAGCCTCAGTGAAGTCCGTGTGGAACAACCAAGGTTTTGAAGAGTCAGCCCTTACGTCTCACGCACAAGACTCGTCTTCGCCCTTTTGCTATCTTGTTTTGTTTTGTCATGTTGGCGAGGACCTTGGTTTATGTTTTTATATAGTTTTGATTGGTTGACCCAGACTGAATGATCCTGTATGCACAGAGTTATTTGTATTAGTACATATTTTGATGTGAGTTATTAACATGTATGTGCATGGTTTGTAATGATGTGCCACGTAAGCACAGCTCTATGGACAAAGTTTTAAATTTTGCTTCCGTTTGGCCCCTTTACTCTGATGAGTTATGTCTAGTTTGATTTGAGGCCGTAGGTAATCTCAGGATTACTAGCCGGTCATGTCCTTAACCCATGGGGGCGGGTTTGAGTCGTGACAGCATGCAAGTCAGGATGTGTAGGGGTCTGTAGTAACGTCCAATACTAACATTCCTCTGCAAGCTCAAATGAGATGGAGAGGAAGAATGGTGTACAATGCTAGTGGTGTCAAATCTGTTGTGGGTCAAACTAAGAATGCAGTTGACACAAAGTAATGGATGTGAAGGACCACTGTTGTTCTTGTTGTTTTTTTTTTTTTTTTTTATATATAAATGTTGGAGAAGATTTTTGCTACTTTTGTTCATGGAATACAATGTAATTGATGTGAATTTTTTTGCTACTTTTGTTCATATTCCATAACCTTTCTAGTGGTAGGGGCGTTTTGTACATTTGAAGCCTGGTTTTTGCATTGGCTGCCCCTTTTTTAGTATATGTTTTGCACAACATGAATGACAAGTGTGTCAACTTATCACCGTTTGAATGATAATTTACTGTATTTCTGCTGCTGTTTCCAAGTCATGATGTTCATTGATGATGTTCACAATTGTTGATATTCATTCTTCATTGGTGATGCTCATTGTTCATTGAATTTAGAGTGACAATTATGGTCACAGATTGTGTACCTACTTTTGTATGTTTCCTTTGTCTATGTCAGAGTCACCAAACACAAAATAATTGAGACAACATTAATAAGTCACCAAACACACAATTTTCATCTCAAAAACATATTTTCTATTAACAACACTTCACCCATTGCATAAGATTCATAATCAGGATACAGACTCCATTCATTCTTACACTACCATACAACTTCAAACTTTATAATACAAACCATATTCCTACAATCAACCATGACAAAACCAAGCAAATCCATAGTTTCCTCTCTCTTCCAATCCTTCTCTTCATTTGTGCTTCCATCTTATTCAACTTCTTCAACAGCCAGGAATTATTTACATTGCCCGATCGCACATGGGTGGGTCTATCCACGTAAAGTGAATGCAACCACTATTAGGGCAACTAAGAAATCTCCTCCCAGGATTTGTGTTGGTCCATGCTGTGCATATCAACGTTCTTCTTCCACAAACATTGCAAAACATCTCGTCTACACCACTTGCGTTCCATCTACCTTGATTTCTTGAGCTTTGATTGTTCCTCATTTCTTCTCTCCCACTGATTTCATTGATGCTCTGTTTTTTTCTTCTATTTTTGTAATCGTCTCTGTTTTTATAGGTTGAAGGGAATACAAAGGAAGGTTAGGTTTTGGGGGCAAAGCCCTAATTTTCCCTCCATGTGAAAGTATAGGGGGCCATGTAACCCATTCCGTCCACTTCCTTGAGGGAAATAGACGACAGTGGTAAAATTGAGAGGAATTCACATAGTATAGGGGTACATGTGAAAATAAGAGTAGTCTGGGGGGGGGGGTCTTTGAAAAACGTTACAAAGTATAGGGGTAAAAATGAAATAATCTCCTTGTTTTTTTAAGTTATGGCTATCAAGCTATGTCATTTTGTACTTTAATTATGATTAACTTTCTTTTTAAGTTGACATTATTTTAGTTATGATTAATGAAATAGTTAGTTATTATGTTATGTTTTGTAATTACGACTCAAAATACCATTTCCTTATTTATAAGGTGCGTAGATAGTCTTTCTTGAAAGAAAATGAAATGAAATGAATAATTTTATATATATCATGAAATGAAATATTGCAATCATTAAATTAAATAGGTAACATTTAATGAATAATTTTTATATCAAAATGAAATAAAATATTACCAAAATATATGTCATCACATAAAATAGATTTAGATCATTGATGATGGTAGAGAAATTGTATCACTATAGGTCAAGTACATCCCAACTAGGTTGACACCTACTAGCTTACAAATCATTTGCATTATACTGCATCTCAATAATCTAATAAAAACATTATGAAATTAAATAGAAAAAAAAAAAATTTGTTGATCAATTATCGAAAGAACTGGACAATTCACTCAGGGAGCCCAATGATATATCATCTAAATCACCTTGAATTCTCTCATTTTCACTACAATCTTGTCATCTTGTAAGTGTATGCATATGATCTTTCGATATCATAAGTGCCTCAACCAATTCAAGTGAAAGTCTACTGCGATAATCGCTTAACACCGTCTGCCTACACTAAAAGCTGTTTCAGAAACCATTGTAGAAATAAAAACGGTTACTATATATCACGTGTCATCTGTGAAAGTACAAGCCACATAATTTTATTTTGTTTACACCAATCCAAAATATCATATATGGGTTATCTAAATGATGTTGTAATTCAAAACTACTTATGGTTGCATTTTGAGTTATTCTTCTAGTTTTTATTGCTGAAAAATACTTAATCTTCCACCTTAAGATGAGGCTGATGTAGTGTGTATAGGTGTATTTGCAGATATAGCTTCCTTATACTCTTCAAATAATTTTTTTTACGTGTTTGTATAGGGTCAAATTGGTTTTTATCAACGAAAATAAGTTGTAAAAAATTCTTGTAAACCAGTGTCTTTATACCTAGGATCAACTACGATGGCTAAACCTAAAAGATGAGACAATGGATTAAAATATTTATCAATTTTTTTTTAACATAATATTCACTATCCATATATTTTATGAAAACTTTCGTTCTTTCGGCTAACATATGTAAAACAAATGGTGAGGTAGATATATATGTATAAGAAAATAATTTTGTTGTAGTATGAAAAAATTTTAGAAATTTTTTATATAAATTTATGTGATGCCAATTATCTTCTGTGAGAGTCAATACTCTTCCTATTGTTGTTGTTGCAAAAAATAAATCTATTATTTTTCTTTATGTATAAGCTCTCTTTAACATATTAAACGTTGAATTCCACCTGATGTCTACATCTAAAATTTATTTTTTAAATAGCATACATTCTTGTTAAGAAATTTTTCTATATTCTGAAATTGGATTAGGAGAAGACATAATTGTAAGAACATCATGTTTTATTACTTGTACATAAATGTCATATATATGCGTAGCTTCTTTAACAATCAAGTTTAAAATATGAGTACAACAACAAACATGAAATAAACCACTATCAACAAGTAATTGTAAAATTGGTTTCAAATGCGCTACAATCTGATTGTAATATGATGCATTATCTAAACCAATAATAAATATTTTATTTTACTAATCACACTCATATAATACATTCATTATTATTACCCTAAGCGAATGACCATTGTATGCAAGTACAACTAATCTAAACGAAATTATTCTTTTATTTAATTTCCAATCATTATCAATATAATGTACAGGGATGCATTGATATTCTAAACCATTATTTGACCATAGATCAGATGTTCAACAAACTCTTCCATTCAAATATTTAAAAATGTTAAATAATTCAGTTTTAATATCCTCAAATTTCTTTAAAATCTTGTTTCTGGTAGTATTTTTTGAAAATTTTTGATATTGAGGTGCAAAACCTTCGTGAATCATTTCTAAAAATCAAGACATTTGCTAGTAGTAAAATGTTGTTCTTTTTTAATAATATAATTAATTACAAAATCTTGTGCACGTATAGGATCATATGAAAATATTTGTAAATTACCAATTGATGAAACCCCTAATTACATTTGAATTCTAATATTAGATTGTTGACTTTGTAAAAGTTTTTGAGCATGCCTTTTTAGATGGCTAATACACCATGCCGACGCGGCACTAAGTAAATATTTACAATATTTACATTTTGCTTTAAACACAGTTGTACCATCATGATTAGTTACTGATACTCTTTCAAAATACTCCCAAACAATACTAGTCATGCCCCTAGATGATGATGTTTCTGTTGGAAGAGGGATATTAGGCCTAATAGAAGGAGAATCAATAGATTCATATAGTGCATATTCATCAACATTGACATAGACATTATGAATATTACGATCCATATTAATTTGAGTAAAATAATATATATTAACTAACAATTAATTAAAATAATGAGTTTTTAACAAGTAATATATGTTAAGAAATAATTAAAGTAAAAACAATGAGTAGCTAATAAATATTAATTCAAATAATTAATCTTACCGACTGGCGAATGTGATATAAAAAATAGTTTAATTGTCACTTAAGGATGAGACTTGAAAATTAATTAAGAGAGAATGAGAGTTTGAGAGAGAGATTTGTTAGTGAGAAATAAAATGGGAGAGGGGTAGTATTTATAGGACTTAGGAGAATGGAGGGATTAAATTATAAAAATAAATAAATAAATTGGTTGTCAGGTGAATAATGGTCATATGACCGTTCGGATTTTTTTAAAAATTTGACCGTTGTTGCACTGGAGAGGGAGCCGCTGGGGGTCGGGCCATGCAAACGGTGAAATTTGTTTCGGGCTGGACCAAGCACCAGAACACACGGCCCAGGGTCTCGGGCCGGGCTGTGCCCACTTGATCCATTGGCGGGTTTTAGGTGTGCCACGGGCTCACGGGTCAAATTTACACCCCTACTCATGGTGAGTCTTAACTAAACTAATCCATCTGAGTCCGAGAGAGAAAGAGAGGACAATAAGTGGATGGTGCTAGTGTATGGAGGTACTGGTGTTGTTTGGAGGCGATAGTAGAGTCAAGTGATGCGTGAAGGAGGAGGTACAAAAGGGTAGTGGTGGTGCTGTTTGGTGGTGGCAATAAAGTGGAGTGGAGTAGGGTGGCAATAGAGGAGCTACATAGTGGTATGTGTCTCCAAATGTTGTAGGGAGTACTAGCTAAATATGTCCATGATTTTATTTATTTTTTGTTAAAAAACTTAACATAAGTTATTAATTGGAAATTAATACAAAATTTAGGATCAAAATTAAGCAAATTAAAATTATAAGGACTAAAATGATACAAGGGACTATTGACATACTTTTTCCTAAATTTTAAATAAAAGTTGGGGTTAACTTTTCACCTTCGTAGCTTTATATATATATATATATATATATGTCACTTTAGTTATTATAGTTTTACATTGACCGAGTTTAACACAATTGATCATTCTGTCCCAAAATTGTTCTTTGACTCCCAAGTTTAGCACAATGACTAAATTGAAACTGAAGATGGTTGAAGGACTAAATTATTCAATTTAAAACAATATGAATCAAAATAAAATTTGAGTTAAATTATATATAATAGTTAAAAGTGTTAAAATCAAACTTTAATAATTTATCATTTCAATATAAAAATTAGGTACTCAAGCCTCAATTTGGACAAAGCTATCACAGCGGTGTTGTCATGCAGCCTATTGGAATACATGTTACCAATCAATTCAAAACGTATTTCACTTTCATTATACGACAAAGAAAACTGGATACATGTTTATTTCTTAAAACATACATAATTATAGAGTACAAAGATTATATGAATTATTATAAAAAATTTAAAAGAAGAAATTACTCCTAATCAAATTAGAAAATCAACCAAACTAAGAAGACAAACTAATAACATCAATAGAACAACTCAAAATAGTAGGAAATAATATCCAACATAAATAGGTTTAGGACTTCACCAGCTTAGCAACAAACTCATCAATGTTCTTATCTGAACTGCCACCTTCATCAACTGCCTCTATTGCCAATTCTCCCCATTTCATTGCGTTCCTCCTAATCTCTTTCCCTCTCTCCCCCTCCATGACTTCCCTTATACAACCCTCTACCTCTTCTCTCCTCACCATCCCTCTCTCATCGCATTGGGCCCGGACTCCCATCCCCCAAACATCCATGACGTACTTGGCATTGGTGGTTTGGTCAGTCCATTGTGGCATTGCCACCATTGGAACTCCCAAGCTCAGTGCCTCCAATGTAGAGTTCCACCCACTATGTGTCACAAAGCATCCTATTGCCCTGTGTGCAAGAACATCCAATTGGGGACACCATGACACCACCAAGCCATTCTGTACCGTCTCAGCCATGAAATTTTTGGGAAGCTTGGGTTGTTCTGTTGCTCTCACAACCCATAAGAAGTAGTAATTGCTGTTTTTCAAACCCCATGCTATTTCTTCCATTTGATCGACTCCGAGCTGGGCCAAACTCCCAAAGGAGACATACACAACTGAACCATTTGACCGCTGGTCGAGCCACTTCATGCAGGCATCTGTTTTTGGCTTGAAAATGCTGAATCCATACTCCTTGTCGTCTTGGAGTCGCTTATCCAAGTACATTGATGGTATGGTTGGTCCAATTGTTCTCAAAGGCCAAATCTTCGCCATCCAATCCACCAGCTACGCAATATAAATGACAGCAGTTAGTTGGCAAAAATTAACAAGTTTGGATGTTTGAGAAGAGGAATGATATATATAGACAAAAATTATAGGAAAAATACTACTGTGAAATTCGTATTATTCATTAATTTCAAAGTTGCTTATTACTTATTTATAATTTTTTTTTTTTAAAAAAAAAAAAAAAAAAAATCACTTACATACTAGTCTGTATGAATTTGTACTTGCAAATCATTTTCTGTCTAAAAAAAGTTACTAAAATGCACTTTCATGCATAACAAGGCAACAATAATAAGTTAGGTCTCTCAAAAATAAAATAAAATTAAAATTTTACTTAAAAAATAATTGGTGTGAACTCCACAGTACTAGAATTGATAATTAGAAAGTCAACTCTTATTAAGACCAACAATTACTATTAATCCAAAATAATTACATGTAACCCTCTTAATAGGAAATAAATAAACACTATAAATATCAAATTTCTCATCATAGAAATTGGACTCACAACATCATACCAAAAGACATTGCCACCCAACTATTAGGTCAAAGATGGTTACTTAGGCCTCGTTTGGCAACCGAACTTTTTAGTCAAAAAGCCAAAAAGTTTTTAAATTAGCCAAAAAGTCAACAATCCATACCAAAAAGTCAAAAATTCTATTTTTTCTCACTTTTTGCACATCTTTTCGTAAAAATCCAAAAAGTCATCCCAAACATACTAGTTTTTTTTAGCTCATATTTTAGCTAAATAGTCAAAAAGTTACTAAATTAGCCTGTTCCCAAACGGGGCCTTAGAATTGAATTTATACAACACATTATTTCTCCAAATAAAATTTTTGAATAGCTTACACCAATGGTGGGACCTACCAACTTTTTATTTTATTTTATTTTTATATATTTTTAATGCGGGTATTCAGACTAGCTTACGTGTATCTTGACTAATTTTAAGAGATCAATCTCACCCCTTGCCCGACCTCACCTCATTTAAAACCAGAAGAAACGTCATGTATGGTTTGACCCCAATAAATTTATTACAACTAGTGAATATTGAACTTAAGACATGGAGATGACATATCCCCACATCTCAAATTGTACGCCAACTCCTTGAGATTAACTACTAGTGTGTTATTAAATATATACAAATGGAAAATGCTAGAGTTTTTCTATAGTTATAAACTAAATTAACAATTATATTACCAATTATTCATGTGCGTAGGACTTTACACGTGTGTTGGCCGAATAATCGGTAAATTAGTTTTTTTGAAAATACTATTGTACCATAAATTTGTATATTAATTTTATCTTGAAAAATAAAATGGATAGTATAAATTTAAAGTTGATATAATTTGAGCTATTATATTTAGAAAAATTTGCAATTCATATATCTTTTTATGGAATTTTTTTTCTAAATATGTAATATTATTGTGTGATAAAACAGAAACAATATATATATATATATATAAAAATCAAATTAAATAGAGATTATTATTTCAGTTTAAAAATTTGACCCACTTTTTAAACTTAATGATGTGATAATCTATTAAAATATCTAAGAAAACTTTTTCTTTCGTATTTTTTCTAATCATTAGTCAAATACGTAGCTCGAATTTATCGAGCTCGAATTTGGCCCGAAATCAAAACAACATTGTTTCGTCGTTTTGATTTTTTTTTTTTTTTTTTTGGGGCAGAAGAAGAAAAATCAAAAAAGAAGAGGAAGGAGAAGAAGAAAGGAGGAAAAGAAGAGAAGAAGAAGAAGGAAAACACCCAACACATCTTCATCAACACAGCAGAGAGAGGGACAAAAAAAATTCATCAACCACCCAACACATCTTCATCACCACAGCACAGTGAGAGACAAAAAAAAAATGTAAAAATCTGAAAAAAAACAAATCAACCCAAATTCATGAAACAAATCAAACCCAACCCAAATCCATGAAACAAATCAAACCCACAATCGGAGGCGGAGACGGCGGGTTGCGACGATAGGAAGTGGAGGCGGAGGCAGCGAGCTGCGACGAATGGAAGCGGAGGCGGAGGCAGCGGCGAGTCGGCGATCGAACCCTCTCTCTCTCTCTCTCCATTCCCTCTTCCCCTCTCTTCTCTTTCTCTCTTTCTCTTTCTCTTCTTCTCTCTTCTCTCTCTGTTTCAGACATAAGGATGGAAAAAAAAAAAAAAAACTACGCAAAACGACGTCGTTTTGGGCAATCGGGGGATTCAGGGGGAAAAGTTTCGAGCTACAAAACATTATTCGCTTATATATATGTTAATAGAAAAAAGAATAATGTTTTGTTCCCCGAATCCCCCGACTGCTCAAATCGACGTCGTTTTGGATTTTTTTACCGGTAAGATATATTAAAATTCTCTTACCGGTAAGATAATTTTCATTATATAACCCCCTCGTAAAACAAAACTACCGTTTAAAACGACGTCATTTTGGATTCAGGATAAATTCGAGCTTGGAAATTTTCGAGCGACGTATCATTACTGTAGAAAAAAGCTATAAACACAAACCTCCTCCTCCAATTTGTGAAAGGTGTTGCAGAGGACCCAATCAGCTTCCCCCACATTTGCAAATTGATTCACAACCAATTTCAGCAGCGGAGGGTACGCTTGAGGAACAGAAACAAAAGATGGCATGTCTGAGATTTCCAGTGGTGGCAATCCAGGAACCGTAATATTAGTCCTCTCAGTAAGAGGAAGCTTCAAATGTCCATTGTAGACATGGTAGTATATATTGTCCACAGCACAAGACTGTGTAAAAAACACTGCTCCAACCAATCCAAACTCTCTAGCCACGTCAAGACCCCAAGGCAAGAACGCATCATACACAATACAGTCCACAGGGCATCCCATGTTCCCAAACTTCACCACCAGCCCTGCCAGAGTCTTTGAGCCGACCTCTCGAAATCGCGGCAAGTACTCCTCGTAGCCCCCGCTGGCAGCTTCAGGACCGCCTTGGTCGTAGCCATCAGAAATTGTCTCGACGGAGATGGAACTGGAGGAGGTGCCATTCATGGTATTGTTGAAAATGAATTGGGTGATGGCTAGTGTGACTTTGACTCCCTTGTGCTCCAAACGCTTTGAGAATTGGAGCATTGGGTTTATGTGGCCTTGTATTGGGTGTGGCAATACCAAACAATGGGGTCTCTGAGCTCTCTTTGGCTTCTCCATTTTGTGTGTGTGTGTGCGGTCTTAGAATGTATAGTCAGCTCTCCTTGTGTTCTATTTATATCAAGTGAGGTAAGAAGTGAAGTGTCTTATTTGTTCACGATGTTTGGTGTGTTGTCATGATCTTGTCTTAGTAAGAAATGACGTCTTTTTGTTCTAAAATACGAACTAAAAACAACAATACTATGACATTCAAAATATATTCCCTCCATAAAAAATAATCAATAGGCTGTATTTATTGTAGGTGGTACTCATTATGAGTTTCGTTTCAATAATTTGAATAGTTCATTTTATAAGATTCTTTGTGTATATATTATTTTTAAAAAAAAATTAGATCGATTAGATAATCGTAACATATTCAATTTATTACATTTGTATCTAAAAAAATTAAAGTTAAATGCATTTTTAAAAATTAGACCATCTATTTTTTTGATAACAAATGCGATAAATTGAATAGGTAACGAACAACACCTTCTAATTATGAATTAGATGCAATTCAACTCCTTGTAAATTTATACCACACACTCAGTTTTAACATAAAATTTAAAGTAAATTTTCATGATTTATCGTATTTTTTGCAGAGCAAATGGTGTGCTATTGAAGGACAAAGGCAACAACACACTGAGGATTTTTCTTTCTTACTTTTTTTAATGATAGCCAGACAACGAGGACTTGATAAATTCAAGGTAATAACTTTCCCTTTTGTTTGGATGAAAGAGTTCTCATTATAAAATTGCTGGATTATGACATGTGTCATGCATGACGTATCTCACTGCGTAACGTATTTTGCCTTTGCTTGATTATGACATGTATCATGGCGTATTCTTTTTATTTTATTTATGGATAAATTACATTTTGCACTCTTATATTTTATAATTTTACTTTAGTCCCTACATATAAAATTATGACAGTTTACCCTTTACATTTCTGGTAAAATCTCACTTTCGTCCTCACACATGAAATTATGACAGTCAATTTCCTGTACTTTTAATAAAATCTTACTTTGGTCTTTACACAAGTGTTAATGTCCCTCTTCTGTTATTTCATTTTTAAATCTTTAACAAAATCCAGTTATGTGACAAAAATGTAACTACAAAATGAGGGTAAAAGAGAAAAATCATCCATGTTTTCCACTAATACACTTTGTCCTACATGATAAGCACCTAAGAGTTAGATAATAGGAGCTTTTCCCAAATTAAGCCAAATTAGCAACTTTATTCTCAAACTAGGCCTAGTTTGGACGGAATTCCCAAACTAGGCTAAAACGCTATTACAAACCACGTCTTCACTGTTTCTAGGATCCTCCCGCGAAAAATTTGTGAAATAGTAAAAGTGTGGTTACAAACCACGCTTTTAATTAAGACAACGTGGTTATAAACCATACTTTTAAGGAAATTTTTTTTTTTCATAAAACGTGGCTTCAAACCACGCTTTAGAAATTTTTTTTGAGAAAACGTGGTTTAGAACCATGCTTTCAATGCCGTCACTCCACTCCACGCACTCACTCTTCTCTCTCTCTCTCTCTCACCAAACCAATATAATTTTTAATATATATAAATTCTATTTTATAAAATTAAGACCAATATTAAATATATATAATAATAATTTATAATAGAAAATAATAATCAATTATATGAAATTAAGATCAATAGTTTTAAATATTTTTTTTCAAATTATTTTTTTTTCTATTAATTTTTTTTCAATTAATCTTTTATTTCAATTAAATTTTTTTCAGATATTTTTTTTCCCAATTATATTTTTTTTCAAATATTTTTTTTTCAGTTAATTTTTTTTTCAATTAATTTTTTTTAAATTAAATTTTTTCCATTATTTTTTTTTTCAATTATAATATGTGTGATCCCATTGTCATAAATAATAAAAATAAATATAAATATTTTAGACCTGAACAAACATATTTTTTATTTTATATTTTTAAAATTTTTTAAACATTTTGTTCAAACCAAACGCGTTTATAATTTATGTTTTTCTAAAAATAAACAAAAATCAGTTTATAAAATTTTTGTAAACATAAGCCAAAAACATAAACGTTACCAAACGCTACCTTAGTGGTTAGGGATAAATTTTTTTTATTTTATTTTAGGGTTTAGGGTTTAATTTTTAAAATTTATTTATTTTTATTTTAGGGATTAGGATTTATAGTTTAATTCTTAAAATTTATTTTAACTTCAATTTTATAAAATTTTATCCCTAAACACTAAGGTAGCGTTTGGTAACATTTACGTGTTTTGTTTATGTTTACAAAAATTTTATAAACTGGTTTTTGTTTATTTTTAGAAAAACATAAATTACAAACGCGTTTGGTTTGAACAAAATGTTTAAAAAATTTTAAAAACATAAAATAAAAAATATGTTTGTTCAGGCCTAAAATATTTATATTTATTTTTATTATTTATGACAATGGGATCACACATATTATAATTGAAAAAATAATAATGAAACAAATTTAATTTAAAAAAAATTAATTGAAAAAAAAATATTTAAAAAAATATTAATTGGGAAAAAAATATTTGAAAAAAATTTAATTGAAATAAAAGATTAATTGAAAAAAATTAATAGAAAAAAAAAATAATTGATAAAAAAATTATTTGAAAAAAAATTATTTAAAACTATTGATCTTAATTTCATATAATTGATTATTATTTGCTATTACAAATTATTATTATATATATTTAATATTGGTCTTAATTTTATAAAATAAAATTTATATATATTAAAAATTATATTGGTTTGGTGTGTATGTGAGAGAGAGAGAGAGAGAGAGAGTAAGAGAGAGATGCGTGTTTGTGTGTCAGAGAGAGAGAGAGAGAAGAGTGAGTGTGTGGAGTGGAGTGACTGCGTTGAAAGCGTGATTTTAAACCACATTTTTTCAAAAAAATTTCTAAAGCGTGATTTGAAACCACGTTTTATGAAGAAAAAAAATTTCCTCTTAATTAAAAGTGTAATAGCGTGGTTTGTAACAACGCTTTTACTATTTCACAAATTTTCCGTGGGATGGTCCTAGAAACAGTGAAAGCGTGGTTTGTAATAACGCTTTAGCCTAGTTTGGGAATTCCGTCCAAACTAGACCAAGTTTGGAAATTAAATTGCTAATTTGGCTTAATTTGGGAAAAGCCCCTAGATAATATAATATATATTCGCATGGTAAAAATGGGGACGAAAATGTAAGAAAATAGAACTTTTGAAATTAAAAAAATGTGACAAAGAAATTAAAAAGAAAGAAAGATAAATAGACAGAAGATTGTGTTATCGTAAAAAATAAAGTTTCGTGATTTCAATTTATGCAAAACTCTAGTTCATCTATTTAATTGTTCACAATCTGCATTTTGTTTTAACCTAATATAGTTATACTTTGATATAAATTTTACGATAAAGTGTATATTGGTGAAAAATATAGAAGATTTTTCTTTTTTACCCTCATGGTGTAGTCACATTTTTATCACATGACTAAATTCTGTTAAACATTTAGGGCATGTTTGATTGGGTGGATTAGAACATGGGATTAAGATTATTAATCCGTAGGCCCAATTATCCTATGTTTGTTTTAACGTTTTGGTTTAGGATTATTAATCCAATGGATAATTAATCCAACAAATTTGTAGGATTATTAGTAATGGGGTAGGGGTGAGATTATTAATCCAATGGATATTAATCCAATTGGATAGTGAATACCACACTAATTTAATAGGATTTTTAATACTTCACTATTAGTCTTGTAAATCAAACATGACCCTAAATAATTGAGTAACAAAAATGGGATCCTGACATTTATGTAGGGATTGAAGTGAGATTTGATCAAAAATACAGGGAGTTGATTGTTACAATTTCATATAGAGGGACCAAAGTGAAATTTGACCAGAAGTGTAAGGGGTTGACTATCATGATTTTATATGTAGGGATCAAAGTGAGATTTGGTGCAAGGTGTAAGAATTTTTATTTTTATTTTTATTTTATTTTTATTTTTAATGATAGCCCCACAATGAGGACTTGATAAATTCATGGTAATGTCATTGTAATGACTTTCTCTTTTGTTTGGATGAAAGAGTCTCAACAGCAAATTGCTTGGTTATGACATGTATCATGGCGGGTTGCGTAACCTATTCTGTCTTATTTTTTATTTTATTTATTCATTTATTTTTGATGTGTAGGATGATATTCACGTTCAACTGTAATTATTATTTTTCAAATTATTATTTATTTATTAGTTTAATCTATCACAAGTCACAAAGGAGTGTAAAGGGTAAGAATGAAATATAATATTAGAGAGTATCTGGCCAACGGCAAAGTCTTATTCATTTTTTTGTGTATTGCAGGACTCATAATCTTTTAAAATATAAAACTAATTAGATTGAGAAAATTATAATTTTTAATATTATTGAGTTTGCATTTTGTCCAATGAACTCGAGGGTTAAGTCACAAAATGTGAATGGGTTTATGATTATGGGTTTGTATTTTTTGAACTGGATTTTACAATAATCAAGAAATCAAAAACAAAATTTTTAATATTTCTAGCATTATTGTTTATGAAAAGTTAAATACTTTTAAATATTTTTAGCTGCTCATCTATTGGCAGAATAGCTCTACTCATGAGGTAGGATTTCATTTTTGGATTGAAGTGGTCCAGATGTAATTTGCTGGGCAAATGTCTTCGCTGATGCTTTCACATCTGTGTTTTCCTTTACCAAACAATTTTTTTTTCTTTTTTTAAAATAAAAAAAATAAACGTGAATGAATTTAATAACGTCAAGTAAATGGTTACTCTAATGAATTTTAATACTAATAAATGAAAACACATTAAATTCTTGTCTCCTTAAAAATGTTATGGTAGATAGTACTGGCTGAATGGAAATTTATCTTTGGTAGTTGTTGGGCATGGTTGTTGGGTTTGGTAGATTTGTTTTTTTTTTTTTTTGTTTCCACTTGTGGTTGTTGTTGCGCTTGTATATATGTATTGTTGGATTATAATTATTAAATTTGATATAATTATTCTTATATTTATAATTAATCTTTTACCAATTGTTATTTTTTTAACGGGTAAATTACACCGACAATCCTTGATGTTTCTATTTAATACAAATTTCTTTCACATTTGAAAAATTACACTTCCTCCTTAAAATTTGTAATCTCATTACAAATTGCTTCTTGAATTGTTGATATCATGTCTTAAAATTTTTTAAATGGCCATCTTTCTCTTTTTCATACAACTCCTTCTTCCTATTATCATGACTACATTCTACAACTTTTTATTATTGAATTCTATCTAAACATATTCTTATAGAGTGATGATATATAAACATAAATTTTAAAGCAAACTTCACTTTACCCCACGTAGTTTGGGTCGGGTGCGATTTATCTCCCTGATATTCGAACATCACCACATAATTTCCATGTGGTTTATGGACTAAAACGCACACTAATTTCGGGTGCCTCTATTTACCCACCATAAATTATCTCAAAGCAAACCACTTCTAAAAGCACACCTTTAATAATTTAGTAAATATATATTTTGCTCATCACACACCATAAATTTACATATTTGTCCTTACTCACACACTCATCCACAACAATGTACACGCAAACTCCCATATTTACCGTCATTCACTCACACACCCCCACACACCCACCTTCATCCATCTTCCCCCTTCCATTCTCAGTTTCAAGCGGTGAACACTGTGTTGGTGCTCAACACAGAGTTAAGCAGTGGTGAAGACGTCGTTGGTGCTCAACAAGACCCCCAATCCAACATTACTGCATTCCACGGATGCACAGTTCTGAAAAAAAAATAAAAAAATAAAAAAATATATAACTGTTCGGCAGTACAGAGTTGAATTAAATGAAATACTTCAACCTTACTAATCCGAACAAATTGCATTTGTTTGGTTTTAGATAGTCGAACAAATGGAATATATTCGATTGTAGTTTGTTGATCATATGTAATTTGTTCAATTGTAGTCTGTTGAACATATGTAAGTGGTTCGATTGTAGTTTGTTGAACATATGTAATTTGTTCAATTGTAGTCTGTTGAACATATGTAAGTTGTTCGATTGTAGTTTGTCGAACAATGATATATTATTCACCTCTGGTTAACCGAACAACGATTTGCCACTCATACACGAAAACGAAAACAAAAACAAAAACAAAAAAAAAACCTTTTCATTGCTCCATTGTTCTGAATGAGAATTGTCAGATGCATCATTCATTGAATCCAATCAAAATCTTCAATAATACTATATTTTTGATTTTTTGTTGAAGGGTTTTTTATTTTGGTTTTAGGATTTTTGGATTCTTGACAGAGAAGATACGTAAAGAACAAGTTTGAAAATGATGAATTATATTATCTTGATTCTTGGTGTGTATCATAACTTGTCATCTATAGTCATTTCACTTAAGGTTAAAATTGTAATAAAAAATAAATTAATTAATGGTTTGCCTTGAGAGGGAAAGTGGTGTGTAAATAGAATGACCCACTAACTTCTGCTAACAGAAGTTGTAAATTGACAATTATACCCTCATCTTCATCTTCTTCTTCTCTCTTTCTCCATTTCAGGGAAACCAGTTCTCTCTCTCTCTCCATCTTCATCTTCTTCTACTTCTTTTTCTCTCTCTCTCTCTTTCTCTCCATTTTAAACTTTATATGTGTACATACATATACATATATATACATATCAAACCCAGAACAAAATCCCAAAAAACATGGTTTTTGCTTTTTGATTGTACTCCAATTCATAAACTTCATGGTTTTTTGCTCTATGTTTCGAATGATGATGTTGATGAATCCAAAAAACATATGTCGATTCTAGAAATACATGACACACATATATGTGTGCATCTATATATATGTGTGTGTATCAATCTTCACCAAATGATTTAATATATATATATATATATATATATATCTTTGATTGGGAAAGATTATTAAAAAGTGAGAGAGAAAAAAAAGATGTTGATTTTATCTTAATGGTGTACAAGCTGAAGATTGAAAACTTCTCAAATTGGTCATCATGCGAAAACAATTTAACCAATCGAAAACATAAAATTTCAGAAGACAAATAAACATTATCGACACAAAATTTTGGTACTTACAGTAAGGTTAATGCCCTTTCGGACTGAACGATACTTATTTATAAAATTTGAGTCATCATTCAACAATATGTCAAAGAATTGCTCTGCTATACTTGGGAAAAAAATCCTGGGGGGAATTAACATAGATAATATTAACATGAAACATAAAGAAATTAAATACTCAAGGACAGTGCAAAACAATTATACATACATTGTGTATACAAACTAAGGCTTCTTCTTTGATGAAGGGAATGGCATTTTTTATAAATTTGAAGTTGTGTAAGGGTATTTTTGTCTTTAAAATGAACCTACTCTCCACGTGGGCGAGTGGTTTTCACCTTCCGTTATATTTGACAGAAAAGCTAACAGTGCACTTTAGTTCATAAATCACATGGGGTTATGTGGTAATGTTCGAATATCGGGGGGGTAAACCGCACCCTGCCCAAACCACAAGGGATAAAGTAAAGTTTGTCCTAAATTTTATATAGAATTTTCAAAAATAATGATATAGTTTAATAGTGAACTTTTACTTTAAAATAAAATACCCATAAACATGATTTATATTTACAAAAATATCATTATCACAACATTTTTATGATATTTTTTGTATAATTTTTTATATATGAATATAATTTTTCATTTTTCATTTTTATTTTCACCATTATATCTAGATTAGATCAATTTAATCTAAATATATTTAAAAGGCATAAAATTTGTACAAAAATCTTTAAAAAAATTATTGAATACAACAAAATAAAATAATGTATTGAATTTTTGTATGTTTTTATTTTTATTTTTTGTATTTGGTGAATTAAAAAAAATCACAAAATATTGTACTTCTGAAGTATATCTAGATTAGGTGTATTTAAAAAATAAAAAAAAATTCTTAAAATATTTTAAAAATTCAGTAAAAACAAAAAAACATAAAAAATAAAATAAAAAAACAATTTTTTGTATGAGTTAAACCAAATAAGATGATTGTTATTTCTCTTGAAATGACATGAATAAAATATCTGTATTATTTTATATGTAAAAAAGTTAAGGGGTGAATATGTCGTTTAATCTGATAAATAAGTACATGTAATTTTTCAAATGTTATAGAGAATTTGCATTAAACAAAAATTTCAAAAAATGTCAGTGTAATTTACACTTTTTTAAAAAACAAATTCAAAAAAATCTGAATACTAATAAACATAGACAATTATGGGTGATGTTTTTGGTTCAGTGATGAGCCTATCACTTTCATAGCATAGTCCATTGCAAAATATTACTCCTTACGTCTCAAAATATTAGTTCCTTATTTTATTTTTTATTGTCCCAAAATATTAGTCTCTCTTCAAAAACTAAGTACAAAAATAATATAAATTTTCTATTTTGCTATTCTTTTAAATTAATAAACAATATAAAAAGTACAATTATGACATTGATATTCCCAAAAAATATACTATCAAAAGGGTAATTTTGAAAAATCAACTTTTTTAAAGTGCAATAATTGTACTACTAAAAAAAGTTAGATTTCCCAAAAGGAACCATTATTTTGGGACAGATGGAGTAATAAATGATACTATCACGAATAAATAAATAAAACAGTGTTAAATTAACACCTAAAGAGACCAAATATTCTTTAAATATAAAAATAAAAGTTGAATTTAAAATTCAAACTAGAATACACAAAGGTTCCGTTTGATTTAGTTTTTGAAAAGAGTTTTGAGTTTTGAATTGTATTTTGAAATATAATAAATTAAAATTTTGTTTGGTTATGAGTTTTGAAAATAATTTTGAGTTTTGAAAACAATTTTGAGATTATTTGTAGTCTTTTTTTTTTTTTAGTTTAATAGATGGGTGCAAGAGAAAATTTGATTGATTGATGTGCAGAATGTGGGAGAATGAAAGGAGAGAGGGGAGAGAAAAAGTGATTGATTGATTTATTAATAAATAAAAAAATATTAGGAGAGAGAAGAGAGAAAAATTAATTTTGAAAGAGTTTTGAAAATTAATAAATCAAAAATGTTTTTTAATTTTTTAATCTAAATGTTAATTTAAAAACTAAAACAAATGGTACCACCGCTTTTGTTACATTTTAAAATAGGAAAATTTACCCATAAATTTTATATGGGGAAATATTAATCCATTTAGTCTTAAGAGTTTTCTTATGTATTTATTTGATTTGGTGCCATTTTATTTTTCTAATTTTTTTATTCATTTTTGGGATGAAAAATGGAAAGGTAGGGTGTGAAAGATTCTTTTTTGGGGGGATTGGTGGCTGAAATGGTGGTTGTCGAGCATGGAAATCTACATTTCTGTTAGTATGGTTTTTCAGTATTACATTGGAGTATTATATTAGAGTGTTATGTTTGGAAAAAAAATATACTAAGAATTTTTTGTGTATTAATACATTAAGGAGTTTTTTTAAATGTTACGTTGTTACGTTTGAGAAAAGTACACTAAGGTGTTTTTTAGTGTATTATATTGGAGAATTACGTTTAGAAAAAAATACGCTAAGAAGTTTTTGTATGTTATATTGATTGGAGTATTATGTTTGTGATTAGCACACTAAGATTTTTTTTTAAGAATGTTATGTTGTTATATTTGAAAAAAGTACACAAAAAAAATTTTTAGTGTGTTACATTGAAGTGTTACTTAGGAAAAAGTACACTAATTAAGGAATATTTAGTATTAAATTGATTGGAGTGTTACATTTAGGAAAATACACTAAGGAGTTTTTGTGGAATGTTATGTTGCTACGTTCAAGAAAAATATATTAAGAAATTTTTTAGTATGTTACAAACAAATTTTTTTTTTATTAAATTTGAGTAAAAACTCCATTTGATAACAAGTGCTCCAATGGAACTTTATTTAATCATTGGTCGACCGGGTGGACGACCGAGTGGATGACCGACTAGTCGATCGGCCAGTGTAATATTTTCACAATTTTTTCCCTTGAGGTGGTCATCCAATGAGACATCTGGTGGTGAAAATACAATGGCAATGAACAGTGATTTGATGAAAAGGCACATTAGTACTCAGTTTGATGAAAGAAAAATGAAATCCTAGATTTGATGAACCGTTGGAGGATCAAAAAATAATTTTTTTCATCAAATTTAAATTTGGTGATAGATTTGATGAACCATTGGAGATGGTCTTAGAGTGTTATGTTTTCAAAGTGTTATATTGGAGTATTAAAATTTGAAAAAAACACACTAAGTACTTTTTTTGAAGTGTTACGTTTAGTAATTTCAAAATTATGAAAAAATTCACATTTATCTCTCAATACAAAATACACGTGTATTTATATTTGACTCTTTATGTAAATTCACACTAAAATAGACCTTTAGGTCTATACCCAAAAAAATAAAAATAAAATAAAGACCAAACAATTTATAGGATTACTATTTAAGATTTATTAGTGGTTCACCTTTTAAAATATATAATTTTATTTTTATGTTTTTAGTTATTATTTTATTCATTATTGTAAATCATTATTACTCTCTCTCTCTCTCCCCTTTATAGATAGTAAGAAAGATATCAAGAGATATTAAAAATAAAAATAGATATTTATTTATTTTTATTATCTTTATTATAATATTATTTAGATTATTCATAAAAATATTTATAAAAATTTTTTTGGAAATATTATTAAAAAAAATTATTCAGTGTATTTGGTTTTAGTTTTTTAAATTCAATTTTCTAAAAATTGAATTTTTTGTTTTTCGTATTTTTTATTTTTAGTGAATATTTTTAAAATTTTAAGCATTTTTTTTACTTTTTTAAATACACCTTACTTAGATTTGTCCAAAAAGTAAAATATTTATGAAAAAATATTTTAAAAAATTAATAAATACACAAAAATATGAAAAATATAATGAATTTTTATATTTTGTTATATTTTTTATATTTAGTGAGTTTTTTAAAAAAAAATTTACGAAAATTATACTTTTTAAATATATTTATGTTAGGTGTGTCTAAAAATTAAAAAAAAATACTTCAACTATTAAAAATTCAGTAAAGATAAAAAAATAGAAAAAATAAAGAAAGTATAATTTTCTAAAAAATATTTTTAAAAAACTAAAAACAAACATGATAATTATGTTTATATTATAATTTTCTTAAATTATACACGCATCGTCTGTACTCGCTACTAGTCCATTATGTGAACCCCTGTATCACGTCCATGATGTGCTTAAATCCTTTTTCCCAAAAACGGTAATAAAGGAATCTAGGCATGCATTTGTGTTCTTGTGTTGTGTCGGGACAGATTGCCACGTCCTGTCAAGGCAATTAGGTAAGTCTTGATATTAACATCTTATTAATTATTTTAAATTTTTTATTTTTTAAACTTTTTTTAATATAATAATAATCTAAAAAAAATTATTAAAAAAGACATTAATAATTCTAGGACACCTCATCTCGCAATTAAGCTCATATATCCATTACATTATGAGTTAGGATTTATGAGAGCACCCACTTCCATCACCACCCATCAATATTCCCCAAATCCCACATTCAAAGCCTGCCCACCTTCAAAACCTCAAAAATCTTTTAACGGCAATATTCTGATGGCAACGGTGGCAACCATTTAATTACATACATTTCTCCGGTAATAATAATGAGTGAAAGTTTTTCCAGCAACTACAATTCCATAAGATAAGAGGAGTATAACAATAAAAGCTTAAAAGAAGTTTATAACTTTGATGATATTCTTAACTCATAAGAGATTGGCCTTATAATAGTAAGTTTCTTGAAAAAATGACAAAAATAATAAAAAATTGTTCTTCACTTTTTCCAAACTAAACTCTCGAATATATGATTGAAATTCGGAAACACATGCCTGAACATTGTTTATTTGTTCAGGAATAAATAACCGAACATTTCTTATTTATTTGGGAACAAATAACCGAAACAGCAGTAGAAACAAATAAACAAAGGAGGTTGGACCACCCTTGGGTGGTCGACTAGCCAATCGACCAGGGGTGAGATCCTACCCAATTTTGGTTATACAGAGAGCATACAATACAACGAAGCCATGGATGAATGATAGAAAATGAAATAGAGAACATGAAAGTGGATTGTGTTGTGTGTATGAAAAGATGTAATAGGAAAAAAAAATCAAATAGATTGACAAACCTCGTAATGAAGTAGAGAAAAAAAATTCTTAATCACATAAATTTTTTCCACTGATTTTGGGAGGTTCCACCACCATGGATTTTGTTAGGGTTTTGGGAGAGAGGCTTTTTGGGGTGGGGGGGGGCGGGGGTGTGCATTTGAAGGGGTGGAATTTTTTTACAAAGATAATTTTGGTATTATTTGGGAGAGCAAAGAAATTTTAAGAGTTTTACAATTTATAAGTGGGGCTCTAAAGAAATGGGGGTTTCCAAAATAATTGAAAGGGTGTTAATAGTAGTACTCTACAAATATCATATTCTCTACATCCCATTTTATTAGTCCATTATTTTATTTTTTGTTGTATTAAAATATAAAAACAGCATATACACAAACACGCATGTATGAAAAGAAAAGAAAATAATTGAAAATTGGGAAAGAATATGAAGAGATTTGAATAGGAGTAATATGTGTAATTGATTATGGTGTACCATGAGAAAAAAAAATAATATTTTATTTTAATGTTTAATATGTATTGTTCTTATTAGTAAATTCATATTAGGTATAATAAAAATTTAAAATTTAAAATTTAAATTGAGCGTACTGAGATAATTTTTAGGTTCAAATAGAATGGTCTCATTGAGATTTAATGAAATGTAAAAACCTTTTCTAAGGTTTTTAAAAAGACAAAAGAAAAATAAAATAAAATTTGAGGTATAATTTTCAATTACACTAATCTCTCCAGAGATTTAATAAAATTGTAGAAACATCCTCTAAGATTTTTAAAATGATAAAAACCTCTATTGAGGTTTAGTTTTTTGTTATAGATTCTTGTTTCCATTACTTTATCATAAAAAAAATGCTAACATCATTAATAATTTAATTATATTTTTAATTTACCTTTTAAAATTATGTCCAATTACAAAGAAATATATATATATATATAATTTCTATTGGGATTTTGAATAAAGAAGGAATATATAATCAACAATAACTACAAGCATAACAAAAAGAAAAAAATAAGAATTGCATATATATTTGCAATTGGACACAATTTTAAAAGGAAAAACAAATGTTGCAGATGAACTGACTTGTTCGTGACTTGGCTTGGCTTGGCTTGGCTTGGTTCGATTTGGCTCAGCTCGTTAAGGGTTTGGCTTACTTCGGCTCGTTTATTTTTATTTAAATTATATAATAAATGTATTATTTATATATTAAATATATATAAATAACAAGATAAATAAATTATTTATGTATTAAATGATATAAATAATAATAAAAAAAATCCTATCGAGCCTAGCCGAACTCAAGCCCAATTAGTTATCAAGCCAAGTTAGAGCTCATTAAACGAGCTCAATAAGTAAATGAGCCAAACTTGAACTCAACAAAGCTCGACTTGACTCGACTCGACTCGTTTGCAGTCCTAGGTAAAACTAGGAATGTAATTAACTTATTTAATGATATCAACATTTTATGTTTTTTTTTTTAATGATGCTAGGGAGTTTTTGATAAAGGAAACACATACAATCAACAGTAATTGCGGGCAAAATAAAGAGAAAAAATAAAATGATATATGTTTTTATTTATTTGTAATCAGACAGCTTTAAAAGGTAAAATTAAAATATAATTAAATTATTTAATGATGTAAATATTTTCAATTATTCTTTTACAATAAAATAATAGAAAAAATAATTTATAATAATAAAAAAAAAAACCACATAAGTGGTTTTTGTAATTTCATTAAACTTCAGGGGATGTCAATGTAATTGAAAAGCAAACCTCAAAGAAAATTTATGTCATTTGAGAAAGTCTAGGAAAAGTTTCTACATTTCAATAAATCTCAAAGAGATCAATGCAATTAAAAATTAAACCTTATGAGAAGTTTAAGTCATTTTAAAAAACCTTATAGAGGTCAGTGTAATTTATCCAAATATATTAAAATATTTTTGAAGAATGTATTGTATAAGAATGTTGAAATATTTTTAAAAACTATATTGAAATATTTACAAAAATTGTATTTTATCACTGGCAGTAGAGGAGGAGCTACAGAGTGGTAGGTGTCTCAAATGTTGTAGGGATGGAATGAAAATGTTTATTTTGCCCCTCAGAATATGTCACATGTGGTGCACATGAATTTTTCTGTTAAAAAACTTAATAGAAGTTATTGATTGCATTAAATTAATATAAAATTTAAAATTAAATATTAAAATTGAGAAAATTAAAATTATAGGGACTAAAATGGTACAAAGGGACTATTGACGTATTTTGTCCTAAATTTTAAATAAAAGTTTGCGTTAACTTCTCAGCATTGTAGTTTGATATATATTTCACTTTAGTTAAGGACTATTTCCACTCCATTTTACTCCAAAAATGCTCCCTTCTTTGTCCTTATTATACATAAAAGGGAGCTTATTTGGAACAAACACTACAAAAATTTTAGGTGTTTGCGAAGGCAAAATGCCGTCGCTAATACTCCTAATGTCATCTCAAAAAACTTTTAGTGACGGCAAATGACTTTTAGTGACTGCAAAGGAGGGGTCACAACGGAGAGTGTTGCAAAAAAGTTTTAGCGATGGCATTAGCGACAGCAATTGTTGCCTTTTGCGATAGCATTTTACTGTTGCCTATAATATGTAAAAATTTGAGACTTTTTGCGATGACACTGTTTTACCGTTGCTAAAAGTTTTATTTGAGACGGCAAGAAATGCTGTCGCAATCTTTTTTTTTTGGCAACAACATGACCACTGTCGCTAATGGTTCTAATGTTTTTTTGCAACGGTGTGGTGCCGTCGCAAAAAAAAAAAAAGTTGCAATAAAATTAATAAAAATATTAAAATTATCTGTTTTTTGCGACGGTGTGACACCGTCACAAAAAAAAAGCAATATAATTATTAAAAATATTTAAATTACCTGTATTAAATGAAAAATAATTGAAAAAGAAACCAATAATTGCATAATAATATAAAAATTCTTGTATAGAAATAACAATTTCTCCATTACAAAAATATTTTTGCATCCATAACTACACATCAACAAAATTACCCCACTACATAATGTTCCATAATACATATATAATGTTTGAATACATAATGTTGTTCATAATTCAAAATAACATAAACCAAAATTAAAAGTTTTCCTCATCATCTTCGTGGGTAACAAAAACAAAAGCTAGTCGTATTTTTCACAGGTCCTACTCGGGAAATATCCGAAAACAAAAAATAAAAATAATTAATAATAATATAATTATGTGTTAATATGTTAATTACAAAAAAAAATATGAAAATTTAACTACTATACAATTACAAAGATAATTAGGTAAATAATTTTGCCTAGACTGAAATCCGGCTCTAACTCCTAAACCGGGAACGCAATTTGAGTCTTGTCTTCTCCCACAAGTCTCTCGTGCCTAGGCGGTCGTGTGTGCCAAGTTTCGTGCTACTTCGACGCCGTTTGGTAATTTTTGGGCGCTAACACCCTGAATTCTAAGTTTCTTAAGAAACTAATTTGTTTAGAGTGAAATCCGGCTCTAACTCCAAAATCAGGAATTCGATTCGAGTCCCGTCTCCCACAAGTTTCTTGTGCCTAGGCGGTCGTGTGTGCCAAGTTTCGTGCTAATCCGACGCCATTTGGTGATTTTGGGGCGTCAACACCTAGAATTCTAAGTTTCTTAAGGAACTAGTTTGCCTAGTGTGAAATTCGGTTTTAACTCCCAAACCAGGAACCCGATTTGAGTCTCGTCTTTTCCCACAAGTCTCTCATGCCTAGGCAATCGTGTGTGCCAAGTTTTGTGCTAATCCAATGCCGTTTGGTGATTTTGGGGCGTCAACACCTCGAATTCTAAGTTTCTTAAGGAACTAGTTTGCCTAGCGTGAAATCTGGCTCTAACTCCCAAATGGGGAACCCGATTCGAGTCCTGTGTTCTCTCACAAGTCTCTCGTGCCTAGACAGTCGTGTGTGCCAAGTTTTATGCTAATCCGATGCCTTTTGATGATTTTGGGACGTCTACACCTCGAATTCTAAGTTTCTTAAGAAACTAGTTTGCCTAGTGTGAAATCCGGCTCTAACTCCCAAACCGGGAACCTGATTCGAGTCCCGTCTTCTCCCACAAGTCTCTCATGCCTAGGCGGTCGTGTGTGCTAAGTTTTGTGCCAATCTGATGCTGTTTGGTGATTTTGGGGTGTCAACACCTCGAATTCTAAGTTTCTTAAGAAACTAGTTTGCCTAGTGTGAAATTCGACTCTAACTCCCAAATCAAGAACCCAATTCGAGTCCCGTCTTCTCCCACAAGTCTCTCATGCCTAGACGGTCGTGTGTGCCAAGTTTCATGATAATCTAACGTGGTTTGGTGATTTTGGAGCGTCAATACCTCGAATTCTAAGTTTCTTAAGGAACTAGTTTGCCTCGTGTGAAATCCGCCTCTAACTCTCAAACTGGGAGCCCGATTCGAGTCTCGTCTTCTCCCACATGTCTCTCGTGCCTAGGTGGTCGTGTGTGACAAGTTTCGTGCTAATCCGACGTCGTTTGGTGATTTTAGGGCGTCAACACCTCTAATTCTAAGTTTCTTAAGAAATTAGTTTGCCTATCGTGAAATTCGACTCTAACTCCCAAATCGAAAACCCGATTCGAGTCCCGTCTTCTCCCACAAGTCTCTTGTGCCTAGGCAATCATGTATGCCATGTTTCGTGCTAATCCGATGCCATCTGGTTATTTTGGGACGTCAACACCTCGAATTCTAAGTTTCTTAAGGAACTAATTTGCCTAGCGTGAAATCCGACTCTAGCTCCCAAACCAGAAACCCGATTTGAGTTCCGTCTTCTCCCGCGAGTCTCTTGTGCCTAGGCGGTCGTGTGTACCCAGCTTGAACTAGTTTGTTTAGACCAACATCATTTTGGTAAAGATCCATCATGTGATCATGAAACTAGTTTTTTCAAGTCACCAAATAAATGTTGCATACACTACAATAAAAAAGGGTAAACACAAGAACTTAAAGTGTAAAGGAAAATAAAGTAGTTTATTTGAAATGATAATCTATATGGGAAACCTCGTGCAACATGTTTACATGTTTTGGATCTCTTTAAAGCCAAAAAACACCAAGACAATTGCCTAAAGTACAATTTTCAAGATGTAGGAGGATTACAAACAATTTAAATGCAAATTCATTAAATATGTACCCCGAGTGTGTTCTTAGTTGAAGAAAGCTCAAAAGGTTCAATGATCAAAATTGACGCCTTGGCCTAGCTTCAGCCATGCTTACTCGGATTGACCTGCCATTTAGGTCCTACAGTAGAGATAATAAGTCAGTTTTAGAAAAATAAAATTATAAAAAAGAAAATCTATAAAATTATACACATAAAACTAAAGTAATGTTTGGTGTCCATTAAAAAAAAATTACATGAATGATCACATAACATATATATTTTTCCATCTACAAATTGGCCAGTAAAATATAATATAAAAAATCCCAATTTTTAGTGCAGTAGATAAGTGAAGAAAGAAATACATGCAATGCTAACTGTTAGAATTACTTCCATAACAAATCCCATGCATCACACTATTATTTAAATTAAAAAGGAAAATTTGTACAAAGTTACAGAATTTCAGCTCTGTATTAGTATGAGAAACATATATTTTTTTTTTCACTTTGCAATTATTGATTAAATCAACAACAAAACAAACCCAAAATATGCTGACAAACAGATGGTCTGAAAGGAAATGAAAACTAGAAAAGTGCATGCTTAAGTTGGTGGGCCATTATAAAATTCCAAATACATATATTTTTCTCCTAACTTTCTAGGAATCAAACAGAGCAGAAAACTAATAAAGACAAAAAACACATAATGAAGAAAAAGATAATCAATATACTTACAACACCATCCAATGATTCAATTGCATTGTTGACCTCATCTGAGGAACCAAAGGTCACAAACCCCAAACCCCTTGATCTACCACTG
Source organism: Camellia sinensis (assembly GCF_055761805.1). Taxonomy (NCBI): domain Eukaryota; kingdom Viridiplantae; phylum Streptophyta; class Magnoliopsida; order Ericales; family Theaceae; genus Camellia; species Camellia sinensis. The sequence continues at coordinate 78,356,785 of NC_138963.1, forward strand.
TCTTTGTCATAAACAAACTTGGCTTCCATAACCTTACCTTGCTCACTAAATAAGGTTTCAAGGGCTTAATCATCAACAGCCCCCGAAAGATTTCCCACATAAACCCTATGAGTTAGGATAGAAAGTCCAATCATAAATTAGAAATAGACCATCAAGAGCATTAGAAAGTTGAAAATCTTTATTTACCTATGATGCTTAGATACATCAGGGAAGCAAAACATTTTTTTAATCTTATCATGACTTGCAAAATTCATTGAATCATTTTATTATTTTATTTTTTAAAAAATTAAGGATAACTCAAGTCAACAATATTAGTAATTAAGGAACATCTTCTTGCTGAAGTAACTAATTGAAAAAAGTAGTTACAATCCAAGAAAATATAAATTGCAAAATGGCAAAAAAAAAAAAAAAAACAGAAGAAGAAGAAAAAAAAGAAGAAGAACAAGAAAAATATTAAGAACAAGAAAAAGAAGAAGAAAATATAGATCGTAATGCTGTAAAAAAAAGAACAAATTAAAATGTTCAGAATAAGAAAAACAGTTCAATTTGCAATGAAGATAAATAAACAAACCAAAGCACAACAGATCCAACCAGATGGATAGGGCATCAAGAGCAACTTCAGCATTATTCATATTCCCTGAGATTATAATCAACACTCTATAATAAAAATTCTCCAACCTGAAAAATAACAAGTAGATTTCAAGTTCAAGTTCAAATTCAAATTCAAATTCAAAATCATTGAGAGATATGGAGAGCACATACGAGAGCTTGACCCCAGAAGCCACAGACAGTTTGAAGAAATCCTAAAGCCCAACGAAAGCTTGTTTGGAAAAACTAGTCCAAGAATGAGGACACCCACCATAACCCATGTAGCAAACTCACAGTCCAAGAATGAGGACACCCACCACAACCCGGTCCAAGAGAGAGAGACGATGAATCGAACTCACAAAAAAATCGGATTCTAACGACCTTGCCTGTACATGTACAAGAAGCAGATATAACTAACGAACCAGATTAATGATGAATATAAGTCTCATGCTACTCGCTGCTCGTTGTCGCTCAAAGCCATCGTTTGCCCTGCTCACAGTCGTGAGAGAGAGAGAGAGAGATGGGGATTTTTGGTTCAAAAGATTGTCACAAATGAAAATTTAAGGTAGCGTTTGCTAACGTTTACGTTTTTTGTTTATGTTTACAACAGTTTTATAAATTAGTTTTTGTTTATTTTTAGAAAAACATAAATTACAAACGTGTTTGGTTTGAACAAAATGTTTTAAAAAATAAACTAAAAAATTTGTTTGTCCAAGCCTAAAATATTTATATTTATTTTTTTTATTATTTATGACAATGGGATCATACACATTATAATTGAAAAAAAAAATTGATTGGAAAAAAAATTAATTGAAAGAAAATTAATTAAAAAAAATTCTTTAGTCAAATTTTTAAATTTCTGTTTAAAAACCAACATAAACTCATTTTTTGAGTTTACAATTTTTCCTCAAATTTATAAACCGAGACAATCATTTATAAACCAAAAAAAATTATCAAACAAGTTTTTATAACAGTTTTGTAAATTTTTATAAATATAAACTGAAAGCTAGGAAGAGAGAGAAATAGAAAATGAGAGAGAAACAAGAGATGATTAGCGAGAGAGAGAGAGAGAGAGAGAGAAGATGAACGAGAGAGATATAGAGAGACATAAAAAAAAAGAAGAGAGATGAGCAGGAGAGACAGAAAGAGATGAGAGAGATAGAAAAGAAAGATGAGTGAGAGAGATAGAGAAGAGAGATGAGTGAGAGAGAGAAGAGAGATGAGTGAGAGACACATAGAAAAAGAGAGAGAGAGAGAGAGAGACCCATTTTATTTTTTGACTTTTTCCTCTTTCAACAACAATGGGCTTAGAGAAAGAGATGAGTGTGATTGAGAGAATGAACGATTGAGAGAGAAGAGAGATAAGTGAGAGAGAGAGAGAGAGGCATAGAGAGCGAGAGAGAGATAGAGAGAAAGAAAAAAAAGAGAGAAACAAGATGAGCGAGAGATAAACAAAGAGAGAGAGAGAGAGAGAGACAACAAAAAGAGATTAACAAGAGATATAGAGAGAGGGGAAGAGAGAAGAAAGAAGAGCAAGAGAGATAGAGAGCGAAGAGAGATGTGAGAGCCAGAGAGAAGAGTGATGAGTAAGAGAGAGAAACACATAGAGATCAGCGAGAGATAGACAAAGAGAGAGAGAGAAAGAGAGAGAAAGATAGCAAAAAGAAGTGAATAAGAGATATAGAGAGAGACATAGAAAGAGAGAGAAGAAATATGAGCAAGAGAGATAAAGAGCGGAGAGAGATGAGAGAGCTAGAGAGAAGAGTAATGAGTGAGGGGGAGAGAGAGAGAGAGAAGAGAGATGAGCGAGAGATAGAGAGAAAGAGAGGCCCATTTCTTTTTTTGACTTTTTTCTCTTTTGACAAGTGATTAAGAGAAATGAGAGATAAGCAATTGAAAGAAGAGAGAGAGAGAAAGAAAGAGAAAAAGAAATTGATAAATTGATAGGGAGATCGATAAATCAAGAAGAGGAGAGAGAGAGAGTGAGCAACGCGAGCACAGTGTGGGAGAGAGAGAGAGACACAGACATAAAGACAATGAGTGATGAATGAGAAAGAGAAAGAAAAAGAGAAAGAGAAAGAGAAAGAGAAGAGAGATGAGCGAAAGAGAGAGAGAAAGAAAGATAGAAAGAGACAGAGAGATGAAAAAATGAGTGAAACTCTACAAAAATTTTAGTTTTTTGCGACAGCAAAATGCCGTTGCCAATATTTCTAATGCCGTCTCATCAAAAAGTCTCGTTTTTTCTATTTTTTTTTGTTTTGCAATAGCACCTATTACTGTCGCAAAAAGCTCTCTTATTTGCGACTGCAATTCATGCCGTCGCAAAAAATAGCTTTATTTGTGACAGCATAGGTTACCGTCACAAAAAATGCACATTATTTGCGACTTTAGTTGTTACTGTTGCAAAAAAGTGGCTTTTTTGTGACAGGAAGGGGTGTTGTCGCTAAAAACCCATTATTGGCGATGGCAAGTGGTACCGTCTCAAAAAATCACTTTTTGCGACAGTAAGTGATGCCGTTGCAAATGCTTCCGTGTTATAAAGTCCTTTTTTCTTGTAGTGAAAGTAGAGTGAGAATAGTAACTATGTATAATAAGGACAAAGAATGAAGTAAAATTGAGCGGGAATAACAACTCGTTTATCTTATTATAGTTTCAAATCTAGTAAGTTGATCATTCTGTCTCAAAATTGTTCTTTAACCACTAAGTTTTACACAATGACTAAATTGAAACTGAAATTAGTTTAAGGATTAAATTGTTCAATTTAAAATAATAATAATTAAAGTAAAATTGGATCGAATTATAATAGTTAAAAGTGTTAAAAGTCAAACTTTAATAATTTATCATTTCAATTTAAAAATTAGGTACTCAAGCCTCAATTTGGACAAAGCTATACCAATCAATTCAAAAGGTATATGTCGCTATTCATTACAACAAAGAAAACTGAATACATGTTCATTTCTTGAAAAATATATAACTAGAATACAAATATTATACAAATTAAAAATTTTATCAAAAGAAAGTACTCCTTATCAAATTAGAAAAGCCAAACTAAGGACACCAACTAATAACATCAATAGAACAACTCAAAATAGTAGGAAATAATATCCAACATAAATAGGCTTAGGACTTCACCAGCTTAGCAACAAACTCATCAATGTTCTTATCTGAATTGCCACCTTCATCAATTACCTCTATTGCCAATTCTTCCCATTTCATTGCATTCCTCCTAATCTCTTTCCTTCTCTCTCCCTCCATGACTTCCCTTATACAACCCTTAAACCACCGATGGACCATGGCTCGATCCTCTAGGTGCGTGATTTTGCACTCCATGGGCCACAGGTTGGCTATGATTTGTTCCTCCTAGCACTTGATTTTGCACACCATTTTGTGCAACTTCAAGGAGAATTAGGGGTGGGTCATGATGGTGTAGACACCCTATTTTTGACCGCCTTTAAGACTTGGACGCGACTGATGGTTTTGGAAGTTGTGCAGTGCAAAGGGTCAATTTCTTCAGCAAAAGGAGAGTCAAATCTCAACTTCATACCCCTTTTTGGACCAAAACAATCTTGATCAAAATATTTTAGACCTTAAAACCCTCTCTTTCAAAACGTTTTTGAAATAAAGTTTTTACGATGTTCTAAGGCTTGTATTTTGTCAAATGTTGCGCTTTTCGGTAAACCGAGCAAGGACAAAGTGGAAATGAATGAAAGAGAGATGAAATCTTTGAAAAATCTTTCAAAACACCTTGTCTAGGGGTTTGAAGTTGAAGAAAAGAGGAAAAGAGAGACGAAAACTAGTTTGGGAGAGGTTCGGCATGAATCCGGGTAGGATCGAAACTGCGCGACTCCACCGAAACGGGCATAACTCTTTACACAGGAGGAATTTTGATCCAAGGTTGGTGCCATTAGAAAGCTAAATTTTGGGGCTTCAATGTGGCCACATGGAAAACCAGAAAATCAGATGGCCGACCAGCTTTTTTGGTCAAAAGTAGTTCAGCATGAATCCGGGAAGGAGAGAAAACATCTGCGCGGCTTCACCGAAACGGGCATAACTCTTTGCACAAGAGGAATTAAGATATGAGTCCACCACCATTGGAAATCTTACTTCCGGGGCTTCATTTTTCACTCAAGAATCTCCTAAGGACAAGTCCGGGTGGGGGAGATATGGCTGGTTGAAGTCCGTTTGGACCGAATCTGCACGGCTTCACCAAAACTGACATAACTTTTTGCACAGGAGGAATTTTAATGCAGGGTTTGCGGCATTGGAAAGCTAACTTCAAGGGATTCATGGCTGACCAGATTTAGACCTTGAACCTTTTGAACCCTGGTCGGCCGACCAAGGCAAGTGGTCGGCCGGCCACTTGAACTGGTCGGCCAGCTACCCTTTGTTTTGTCTCTCTGAGTGTGTTCCAGCTGTGCCAACTGAGAGCCATTTGCAGCATCCTCCATACACATATATGGAGGATCTTCAAATTTGTTTTTAGCTTCCAAGAGAAGCTTTAGACCTCTTTCTCTATATAGGAGGTCTTCTCCCTCCTTTGGGCTGGTTAGAAAAACCAGCCAAGGCTTACACACCTCTCCCTCCATATCTCTCTCTTCCAAGCTCCAAAACCCTAATATTCTTGGCCATTTACACTACAACTCCTAGCCTACCACCTCCACCATCCATTCCAGCCCCTTGAAGCTAATTTCTAGAGGTTGAAGGTTCACTAACTTGGTTCAAAAGCTCCAGCTTTGCTGCTCTTCAAGGGTAAGTGCCTATTTCCCTTAACCTTGCATTTTTTTGCATGATTGATTAGCCCTACTTGAAAGTATTTCTGGGCTTCTACATAAACTGAAAAAGTTCTTATTTTGAGCCCCTCTTCAACTTTGTTTAAGGACACTTTTCTATTTGAGATCATCTACTTCCCCTTACCCTCTATCTCTCTTTTAGGGCTATTTTTGCATCATATTTTAGCCCTACTTGTGAACCTTTTCGAGAGTTATCATAAACTGAAAAAGTTCTCATTTTGAGCCCCTCTTCAAGTTTCATTAAGGGCATTTTTCTATTTGGGGTCATCCTCCCCTATGCATGCTTCATCTCTTCATGATTAAGGCTATGCATTAGAGCACTTGCATTGGCTATGGTTTGGCCTCTTAGCCACTGAAATCCAGTGGATTTTCAGTGGCTTAGATGCATTTTTGAGGGCCAAAATTATAGGGGGGGTGACCCCCTCTCTCCTTGTCTTATTTGGGGGTCTTTTGGGCTTTCCAAAGGGACCCTCTTTTGTATGCATTGAAGTCACTTTTTGGGCCCAATTTTGTGGGTTTTAAGGTCTGCCTTAGGTCTTTCTAGGGCCCTTTTGATCATATTTTATGTCTATAGTGCATGTGTAGAACAATTCCATTCAAAGCCTTTTGAGGGGGCCTTTCATCGTATGCTTCCTTGACTGATTTCAGGGCCAATTTTGTGAGTTTTAGGGTTGTCATAACTCATTTTCAGAGTTGGTTTTTCCATGCTAAGTGTCTATCTTATATGTGCTTAACAACCCCTTGAATGGCCTTCCAAAGAAGCCCCTCATTTTTACATGCATTGGCTACATTTCAGTGATTATTTAGGCATATTTTGGCATATTTTATTCACTGTTTTTGGCTGGTTTGGTGAGTTCTCATTTGCTTCATATACATGCGATGTAAACCATGCTTGCTAGCCAATGTTGCATGCTATTTTAGTCTATCATGTTAGCATCTTTTGGCCATGCTCTAAACTAGAAATATGCATGTTTTGGGACTGTATTAGCTCTGTCTTTTGACTTCATGATCAAATAATGCTTGCTTTGTGTACTTGTGGTTCAATGCATGTGCCTAGTATTGAGTTTCGGGGCTTATTCTATGCATCGGGTGCCATATTTCCATGTTTTGGGACCATTTAGCATCATGTTTCAGTGCTGAAATTTACATATTTGAATGCCATGCTTCATCCTTGCCATGCTTTGTAGAGTGGCATTTGATGCCTTAGGTTCGGTCCTCGGTATACGTGCATGTGTGCACGCGTTTCGATTATTTCATTTTCATCCAATGGCCACTGATGTGAGTGTGGCTGAGATCCACTCATATTGGTATAAGTCCATCGTGCATTATGTATGTCATTTTAATCCATAGCATTGCGTATGCTAGGTTGCGTGTTAGAGCTTTGTGTATGCCATGTTACATCGAGCATTGTGTATGCCATTTCATAGCATTGCGTATGCTAGGTTGTATGTTAGTCGCATTGTGTATGCCACCTCATTTGCATTGTGTTTGGGATAGGAGTTAGCCCAAGCACGGGAAACGAGGAACGTTTCGTACTCCGAGTGACGGAACGTGTCTCAATTCCCTGTCGCCGACACTCTGGATTACCCATGATGGAGTTTAGGTCTTGTTGTGTTTTCATGTGCATTCATCTCATATTGAGTCGTGCAATTTGGCTCATCGGCCATCATGCATCGATATGCGTGATTGGTGGCACGAGGATCAAGGACTACACTTCTTGAAGAGTAGTCATGCATACATATGTGAAAATACTTTGCCATGCCCCTTTGTTGCTCTCTGTTGCAGCAAATCAGAAATCAGCGGCCTTCTGGAGCGTTGCGCAATATTCCGAAAACAATTGCAAACAGAGGCGAATCGGGGCATCGCAATGGATTTTCGCGCCAGGCAATTCAAGCATGCATCATTCCACCATTCGGAACAGAGCTGAGGCAGTCCGTAGGCTTACATGCTAGTTTATCGCTTTCCTAGTTAATTTGTTAATTAATTAGGGTTTTGTAATATCTAATTATTCATTCCTGACTGTAATTATTTATTCGGACTATATTATTCTTTCGGACCCTCCGAGCGAGGGCACAACTGTAATAAGTGTGCGTGCGTGTGATGTATGTCTTCCAACCCCACGTCTTTCTCCCTTTTATTTACCTGCTTATGATGGTTAGATTAAGGCATGTTTCAATTAGCATACAGTATGATAGCATGTTTGCATTCATTCATCTGTCTTGCATGCACCGGGCTCGGCGCATCATACTAACTGCATTTGTATTTCAATTCCGAGTTGAATACTTGTTAGTTGTAGCATTTCACATGCCATCTTTAGAATAGCCGAGCCTATCTTAGTTGCATTTTGCATGTGTTGCATTAGGCATTTTTGTATAGTTAGGATCATGCATGGATTTCTAACATAGCTTCTGTTTTGGCTTGGAGTACTCGGTAAATGTTTATGCTTTAGCATCCTTGCATGTGTGTGAGTGACTGCCATGATAGCATGCTTACCATGAGGCTAATTGCTTATGTGATATAATTGCCTGAATGCCTGTGGGTGAAGGTTTGGTTATTTGAATTGGAACAATTCATCAATTGTGAGTTTTAAGGCCACTAGATAGTGGCAAAATCATGTTTTCTAAGCCCACTCGAGGGTGACAAATCCACGTCTTAGCCTACTTGCGGGTAGCACCATCAAACCATTTTCAAAACAAACATGAGATGCTTTGTTCCAATTCAGGCGACCCAGTCTATACTTGTATGCTGTGCGCATCACATAGTAATCTAGGCTAATAACCGGAATAAGAACGCATAATGTTTTCAAAACTAGATATCATGGTTAGTAGAAGCCGATCTTTGATCGGGCGAGCGGGGGTGCTCACGAAGTGACCTTCCCCAATCGTACCCAAGTTCCCGAGCCGAGGCAACTTTGGTGATGACGGACACGTGGCCTTAGGCAACGAGTCAGGGTTTCCTAAATTTTTCAAAATAAAATATTTAGGTGGCGACTCTGTATTTGGCAAAACAGTCCATGTTTGACACTTCTTTCAAAAAAATCTGTTTTCAAAAACGATTTGCCGGATTTGGATTCTTTGATGATTTCATCGGTCTTGCATTGCACTCTGTGAGATTAGATACAGGACCGTGACATTGAGTCCTGAACTGTAGTGAGCCCAATGAACAAAACGGAGAGGGGGCGGGATTTCCTCTCGGGACCATCTACAGATGGTTTTGACCATTCCCAACATCACCATGAAGTTGTTGATGCTTTTCGGTGCTGACTTAACCTCCATTTGTTGCCGGTGGTGCGAAATTCAAACCCATCACCGACATGGTATGGGTGAGATTTTGGAGGGTCGTGAGAATCTTTTGTTGAGTGTGTTGGAGTTCTTGAATGGCTTTAAGGATGAGGGGTGGGTCTTGAACTTAAGTCCTCTCATTACCACCATCGGAAGGGCCTTGTTGATGAACTTCTTCTCCTCTCGCCATCTTCACCAGAGTTGTGTAGATTCCAGATCTTGTTGAGTCCATTAACCAATCCGCCTCCCTAGTGAAATCACCAAATGTAAAATTACACATTTGGACAATCAGCACTATAGAAGTTTTGGATTTTCCCTCTTTTTGGAACAAATTCCACATTACGAACGAAAACTTAACATTCTAAGGTAACACTCCAATGTAACACACTAAAAAATTCCTTGATATACTTTTCCCAAACATAACAATGTAACATTCTAAAAAAACTCTTTAGCATATTTTTTTCCAAACATAACACTCCAATATAACACAAAAAAAAAATTCTCAGTATACTTTTCTCAAACGTAACACTCCCAAACATAACATTTGCTCAAACCTTACTAAAAATACCAAACGTAACATTCCAATCAATGTAATCCCAAACGCAATACTCCAATGTAATACACACAAAAATACTAAAAGAACTCATTAATATACTTTTACCAAATGCAACACTCATAGCTTGAAATTATACATTTGCTCAAACCTTACTAAGGAATTTGTGTACTTCTTTTGGAATGATTTGAAGAATCCACATCCTTTTTTTGGAGTGTTATATTAGAATGTTACTTTTGAAAAAAGTACACTAAAGAGTTTTTTTTTTGTGTTACATTGGAGTATTACACTTATGAATTTTTTTAGAATGTTATATTCCAGTGTTACATTTGGGAAAAACTACACTAAGATTTTTTTATTTTTTATTTTATTTTTTTGTAGTATTACATTAGAGTGTTACGTTTGAGTGTTACAATTTGAAATTATACATTTTCCCAATACTTACTGTATGGGGAGTAAATATTCGTCGTCGCCTGTACACTTTGATACCAAGCAACGGCGTTTTACTTCCTGAAAGCACAAAAACGGTAAGCTACCCAGCGGGTGTATTGCCGAAAACCCTCTAATGGTCAAGTTAGCACTCTTTAGAGACAGAAGGAATGTAGAGAGAGAGAGAGAGAGAGAGAGAGAGAGAGAGAGAGAGAGAGAGATAGAGTTTTGTTAGAATTCGCTTACCCTCTTCTGAGTGTGAGGTCATCTGCCTTATCTAGGCTGTTGCCTTGCCTCTCAAGGTTGTGCGCTCACTACTTCTATCGTCATTTGCTGGACGAGTGGTTGTACTACTCTCTCTATTCCTTACAAGTGTACGTGTTAATACTACCAAACAACATTGGCCAAACTGCCAAATGGTATTGATGCTTACCTTGAGTGGATTAATCTCCTTATTCCATTAGGCCACGTACGATGCCCTCACCGAGCAACTGTTTGGCTCGATTTCACTTTTGCTACATCCAATTGGGCTAATCTATGACAACCATTCTACTATTCCTATAGCTCGGCCCAATTGTTCGGACTCTTTGTGTCTAGCCTGGTCGAAATCCTCATAGTTCACCATCCGTATAGCTCTCGTGTTAGCTTGGTTAGGAGCTTCAGTATGGTCTCAGGCAATAATCTCATCTTAGCCTAGCCCGGTCTATACTTATGGCTTATTCTTTGTTCAGCAAGGTCCGTCACCAATGCACGTGCTTAGCGCGGCTCGCAATCCACGTTCACCGCCCAATATGATCCAACATCCTAAACGAGCAAATAGGGTTGTGCGGTCCAAAATGAAGGTCCACGTTAGGATTAGCTCAGTCCCTTTGTTGGAACAAATTCTCCTCTCAATTGCCCCTTAATTCCATCTGCTTCAGCATGACTGGGATTACCTCTCTTTACCGAGCTAAACTCTTGCTTGGTTTTTGAGTCTGGCTGACTTAATCCTACAACTGTCTAACCTTTTCACCTATTACGCTAACACCCCGTCACATTCTAGACACGTGTCACGCATTCATCAGCTCCGTGCAACCATCATAGCGTTCGCACGAGTCCTTAAATTTCAAAAATTCCTCTGCCTAAATATAGGCGATACATATACTCCGAGTCTTTCACTATTCATCTTCTTCCAAGTCTACGTGTCGCCTAACGTTGTTGATTTCATAACTTGCTCGGTAATGCTTCGGTGGGCATGCCTTTATTGCCATGCTTGGTTGCTTGGTCCCACCACTTGGAGGATATATTGCTCTTGGCCAAGAATAGAATGGTTGATTACGTATCTTGATCTTAGTGATTGGTCAGTAGAGTTGTGCAAGACGAGATTATTGTAACTTTTTTTTTTTTTAGCTCGATTGGTTGCAATTAACAATCTCACAACTCGGTTGGCAATAATTTGATTTGCTACATCGCCATCTCGGTCATGAGTGATTGCTTGGTCACAAACCACTTTGGCCTGACATTTGATGTCATGGGCTCACCTTTGCTAGGATTAACTTTGGCGACCTTGCAAATGGAACTTGCAAATAGACCATGCAAACGAACTTTGCTAGGCTTGACTCTTGCGACGTTGCAAACGGACCATGCAAACGGACCTTGCAAATGGACTTTGATAGGCTTAACTCTGGCGACCTTGCAAATAATTTTTTAACAAGTTAGACCTGGCAAACGGTGTTTGGCCTTGGATGTCAACCTTGTAAACAACATGTCAGCGTCAGCTAGACAAACGATGCATGATGTTGATCGTGCAGTATGGACAAATATCAAGCTATTGAGATCTACCATACAACTTCCCTTCTAGTCTGGGCTCTTGCCTTAACTTACAATGGCAAAGTAGTGACCCAGGCTAAAAGGATTTCCCCTAGACCATGTCCACTGCTCAATTATGATTTTCTTCGACTGAACGAATCATCAGTATTCTGTTGAAAGTTGGCAAGCAAAATCGACTCGGCAACTTCTTGGCAAACAAAGTTAGCTTGACAACTTCCTTGACGAGCAAAATCAGCGCAACAACTTTTTGGCGAGAAAAATCAGCTTAGCTCGATGACTTACTTCTCGGCGAGCAAAATCAACTCGGTAACTTATTTTTTGGCGTGCAAAATCAGCTTGACAAGAAATTCTAAAGTTGGCGAGTAAGTTAGCTCAGCAAGACTTCTTGGTGAGCAAAATCTGCTCAGTAAGAAATTCTAAAGTTGGTGAGCAAAGTTAACTTAGCAAGACTTCTTGGTGAGCAAAATCTACTCGGTAAGGAATTCTAAAATTAGCGAGCAAAATCAACTCGGTAAAATTTCTAGGCTGGCAAAATAAACTCTGTAAGACTTTTTGGCGAGCAAAATCAGCTCAGCAAAGTTGGCGAGCAAAGTCAACTTGGCCACTTGCTCCTTGGCAAGCAAAATTAGGTTGGCAAGGAACTTCTTGGCGAGTAAAATAAGCTCGGAAAGACTTCTTGGTGGGTAAAACCAGCTCGGCAAGGAATTACAAAGTTAAAAAAAACACCAACTTTCATCTTGCCAAGCAAATCAGCCCAGTAAGGAATTCTAAAGTTAGCGAGCAAAGTCAACTCGACAACTTGTATCTTGGCGAGCAAAATCAGCTCGACAAAACTTCTTGGAGAGCAAAATCTGCTCGGCTAGGAATTTTAAAGTCGACGAGCAAAATCAACTCGGCCGCTTACTTCTTGGCGAGCAAAATTTGCTCGGCTAGACTTCTTGGCAAGCAAAATTATCTCGGCAAAGAATTCCAAAGTTGACGAGCGAAATCAGCTCAGTAAGACTTCATGGCAAGCCAAATCTGCTCAGCAAGGAACTCTAAAGTTGGTGAGCAAAATCAGCTCGGTAAAACTAGTTGGCGAGCAAAATCAACTTGGCAAGACTTCCAAAGTTGGCAAACAAAGTCAACTCGACAAGACTTCTTGGCGAGCAAAATCTTCTCGGTAATGAATTCTAAAGTTAGCGAGCAAAATCAACTCGGCAAGAAATTTCAAAGTTGGCGAGCATAGTTAGCTCGGTAATTTGCTTCTTGGCAAGCAAATTTAGCTTGGCAAGGAACTTTTTGGCTAGCAAAATCAGTTTCGCAATATTTTTTGGTGAACAAAATCAACTTGGTAAGGAATTCTAAAGTGAAACAAAACACCAATTTTTATCTTGCCGAGCAAAATCAGCCTAGTAAGGAATTCTAAAGTTGATCAAAACCTTTAATAAACCTCTTGCCGAGCAAAATTCGATCAGCAAGGAATTTCAAAGTTGAACAAAACACTAACTTTCATCTTGCCTGGGAAGGAATTTTGATCTTTTCGTCAAAATGATTGTCAGTTGTCCCTTGGACTGCGCTAAATCTGCTTGATGGGGCGAAAATACAAAAATTTTCAAGAAAACGGTCTACTTGTTTCATTACATCAATAGTGGAAAGGGTTACAAAAGCAGAACTAAAAATAAAACTCCAGATTAGCACTATTCGACATTCTGATAATAGATCGACCATTTATATCCTGCGTGTTTTATGCCCCTTTTTCTTGGCCTTCTTACCAACGTCTTCCAAAACTGATCTCCCTAGATCTCTTCAATCGATCACTCCTTCAGAGGGGACGTCTTCGATTGCTAGGTCATTTGGCAAGGGCTGCTCTTGAGGAGTTGCCTTGACTCATTCATCAATGTAACGATCTAAATGCCTTGAAGCCACTAACTCTTCAAAGTGTAGTTTAAGTGGCATGCAATCTTTTGTTTGGTGCCCTCTCTCATCATGAAATGTGCAATGGTATCTCGGATTGAACCCTCTCTGGGCATCCCCTAACTTGGCTAGCCATCGGACGTATTTTTCGTCACGGATTTCACTTAATGTGCGATAGATCGGTATCTTGAAGACTGTAGTAATGCTAGTTCGGGCTTTCAACTTTCTTATAGCATCATTCTCCGCATCACTCAAGTTGCTAGCCCGGTTATTATTACGGCCCTTATCCCGGTTGTTGTGGTTAGCGTTGTAATTCTACTTCCTTCTAAGGGTGTTTGGACGGTTTTCCTCATGTCCAACTACGTAAACCTTTCTCATTACTCTCTTGTCCTCTACTACCAGACTTGTTTTCACGGTAGCTGTGGCTATATTGTCTTCAACTCGGATATGCTTATTGATGTATTGCATAAGCAGTTCTATGGTCAATGGTTGATTCATTATGAGTGAGTCTCTCAATCTGTCCTACTAGAAGACCGTGCTTATACTGAGTGATTGCAAGGTTGACCGAGCAATCAAGGATCTCATTGAAAGTCTCCTAATACTTGGCGTTATACACCTTTAAAGAGTCATCCGGTTCTATCTTGATTCCCAAGAGATGGTCAACTTCCTTATGCATTTTGGTGTTTGTCTTGAATCTGGTGATAAATGCCTTCGCCAACTATTGCCACCTCTCGATGCTCTCCTTCGGTAGCCTCTCGAACCATTTTTAGACCCAATTCGCCTGAACTCGATGAGAAAATAAGGCACATCAATGCATCGTTCCGGCTATGTCTAGCCATAACTTGCCGGAAGTGGTTCACGTGGATGTACGGATCAGTTTTTCAGTCATAAAGCGTGAATTTTGGCTGATGGAAGCCAGCGGGGACCGGCGTATTCTAGATCTTGAGGGAAAAAAAGGAGTGACGCTTAGCCTCGCCAAATCTCCATCTAGTGGCATATGTGCCATCAAGCGTGGTTGCGGCATTACGACCTCCTCACTTGGACGTCTTCTAAGAGCCAATCACTGTAATGCCATCACCCTCTAAACTTCCCCGCTAGTATGCTCACTCCCCCAAAATGTCTCTCACATCCTCTGATCAGGTAGAGTACGAGTATCTTGACGTCGTCGATGTACGTGACGGACAGTAACTGCTATCTCGAGTGCGAGGCATCTCTGATGGCGTGTCAAAGTCTGTGGCTCTGAAACTCCTCGAGATGGAAGGTGAAAGAGTTGGTCGTTTAATCCGACTGCCAAAATGGTGGGACTAGGCGCGCTCATTGTTGTTTCCTACTTCAGCAACGCCCTTTCCTTTCAGCTGGTGCTTCATGGTTTCCATCTCCGTCACCATTTTTTTGATGATGGCGTCTTGGTCACTTAACTTGCTTTCCAGATGCTGAGTGTGAGACCCACGTTGTTGGTAGCGTCCTTTAGGGCTCTAGGAATGCCCTAAACTTGTTGCGTACTTGTCTGGCACATCTTCGTGTAACTATCATGTGGAGGTCTCTAGTCCAGCCATGGTTTGAATGGCAGGTAAGTTGTTGCACCTCCGAACAGACTCTAACGTGATGCCATCGATGGTGGACAGTGGAATGTCATCATTGTTCACTATGAAAAGTGATCAGAAAAGCTTGGAGGACAAGGTTTTAAATGTTAAGATTCCCACAGATGGCAGAAATTGTACGGGGAGTAAATATTCGTTGTCGCCTGTACACCTTGATACCAAGACTGCTTTGCTCGAACGACGTTTTACTTCCTGAAAGCACAACGACGGTGAGTTACCTGGCGGGTGTGTTGCCGGAAAAACCCTCCGACGATCAAGTTAGACCCTTTAGAGAGAGAATGAATGTAGAGAGAGAGAGAGAGAGAGAGAAAGAAAGAGAGAGAGAGAGAGAGAGAGAGAGAGAGAGAGAGAGAGAGAGAGTTGTTAGAATTCGCTTACCCCTTTCTAAGTGTGAGGTCATGTGCCTTATCTAGGCTGCTCTCTTGCCTCCCAAGGTTGTGCGCATACTACTTCTGTCGTCCTTTGTTGGATGATTGGCTGTACTGCTCTCTCTATTCTTTACACGTGTACGCGTCAATACTACTAAACAACATTAGCCAATCTGCCAAATGGTATTGACGCTACCTTGAGTGGATTCCTCTCCATATTCCATTAGGCCACGTGGGATGCCCTTACTGAGCAATCGCTTGGCTTGATTTCACTTCTGCTACACCTACGTCGGCTATTCTACCATTCCTATAGCTTGGCCCAATTGTTCAGACTCTTTGTGTCTAGCTCGGTCGAAATACTCATAGTTTGCCATTTGTGTAGCTCTTGCGTTAGCTCGGTTGGGAGCTTTGGCTCGGTCTTAGGCACTGATCTCCTCTTGCCTAGCCCGGTCCATACTTGTGGTTTATTCCTTATTCAGCATGATTTGTGTTGATAGCCTAATTCTAACCTAGCTCGGCCCATCACCAATGTGCGTGCTTAGCTTTGTTTGCAATCCACGCTCGCCGTCCAACATGATCCAACATCCTAGATGAGCAGATCGGGTTGTGTGGTCCAAAACGAAGGTCTGCATTAGGTTTAGCTCGGTCCATTTGTTTGGCACAAATTCCCCTTTCACTTATCAAGGAGTTTTTATATTCATTTTAAAATGTTCGAAGAATCTCATATTTCAAGTAATTTTAACTCTTTTTGAAATATTTTCCAAATAAAAAAAAAATCCCATGTAAAACTTCATCCCAAATTTGATTTCCATAGATTATATACCTTACCTTTTTCAGTACAAAAGAAAAGAAGAGAAGAAAACATAATAAAAATAAAGGTATAACCGTAAATTTAATTTCTAAATAATATGTTAAATGTATCTTTTCAAAATCAATGGGACTAATTGGTCTATAAGAAAATCCTTGAGACTAAATTGATCATTATTTTTAAGATGAGATTTATGAGTAAATTTTGTTATTCTTATAAAATTATTTTAAAAAGACACGATTTACCTTTCATCGAGTAGAAGATCTTATAGAATTATTATACACGTGCTAAGGCAAATTTATAAAATATTTATTCTCTTTTATGATATCAGACTTTTATAATTGATTGATTTATAAAATCATGTTTTATGATTATTTTTTTTACTCTTTTCCTCACAATTATGCCCTTGTTTTTTTTTCTCTCATTTTTTCACAAAGTCAAAACGAAGTTAGCAAGGTTAGCACGGAGGAGATATTTGCTTCTTTGGCACAATAATAAAGATGATAATCCATTAACAAGAGACCTAATCATCCACAGATAGCAAAAGAGGCATGATTTTTTCGACTCTCACTATTACGTGCTAAGGAAAAGTGTCCTCATCTTGTTTGGCCCATATTGACAATTTTGTAGATTTTGTGCTGCAAATCCCTGAATTTGAAATGCACTCTAATGTAGTTTTGTAAAATGGTAATTAGTTTGTAATTAAAATAAAATTTTAATTTTTTTTTTAGTAATAATGTTTTAATTTTTTATTATTTAGGTTTTAGTAATCAACATGTTGATACACATCAAGGTGTTTCTGAACCAAATGTAATGCATCGGCATTCTAAGCAAGTTCAACAAGATATTGATGTGACGCAAGTTAAAACAATAGAACATTTATTAAATGGTAATATTTTTATTAGGAAAATGTCTCGTAACTTAAATTTTGTGGTTCAAAAGTGGCTCAAATGGCCAAAACGACGTTGTTTTGGCCATTTTTATATTGTTCTGTACTCAAAACGACGTCGTTTTGGCCATTTGAGTCACTTTTGAGCCACAAAATTTGAGATACGTAGCATTGTCGTTTTTATTAATACTTTGCTTTAATGAAAAACTAAACATTACTTTTTCTATACTTCCAAGATTAGGACATTCTCATGCTTTTTATTTTCAAGCAAAACACAAACATCAAACCCGTGGCATGCACGCTAAAAATTTTGCTTCCAATCTATACTTCATATTATTAGAAGCCAATAAAAACAATTATTGTTTGAATTGGATTTAAGATTAATTTTACTTTTCAATAGAAATTTCAAAAGAATCTTTTAAATTGTAGAATTATTCTGCAATGGATATGAAAATCCAGGTGCGACAACATATAGCTAAAAGATTTATAGACAAAATTACTTTTATTTTTATTATCAAAAGTGTTATTGTTGTTATACATTTACTAATGAATTACTATTTTTTGATTTGCTTAAATTTTTTAAGCACTAAATTATTTTGTCTCTAAAAATATATATTTTTTAGTACTATTCTCGATACTAGTTTCTTTTTTTTTTTTTTCTTCTCTTTCTTGAGGCTACTTTTTTCACTTTTGGGAACGAAAAAATTTGGCACCTAAAACTATTCAGTCATAACAAAAGAAATCATAATATATCATAACTAAACATTGGTCATAACTAACACCGTAATTAATCATAACTAAGTCATAATCAATATAAAAATGAGTCATATCCAAATATTACTTAAGGCATAACTACATATCTCTTTGTTCGTAACTAAAATAACAATTACAAAATGTGATAACTAATCTAGACTATTATATAAGCAAAAATGTTGTAAGTTCTTTGTTGATGAAAATCTCAGTATATATTTCTTAAATTTATGAATTTTTATAATGTAAAAATATATATGTCATCACATTATTGGTTCTCATCAATTTTCTTTTTCATTATTTTATTTTATATTTAGTTATCAATATGGAAATATTTTTCAAATTTTTAGAGAATCTTGAAATTTTCATCAATATGGAAAATTTTTATTTTGCAAATTGATGATGAAAATCTCAATATATTTTTCTCAAGTTTATGAATTGTGATCATTCATTTGTTAATTATTTTTCTATCACGAAATAATTTTTTTATTATTTATATATCCAACAAAGTTGTCAAAAAACAACTTACTCACATAATTGTAACTATTTTTTTCTTTTAAATTTTAAAATTATTACTTTAACTTTTAAAATAAAATTTTAATTATTTATTTAAGGTTGTGCATAGCACGAGTTTTATACTAGTATAATTATATAATGAATAGTTTTTGATACACAAATTGTTCATTAATAATGTTATAATTGTCAAACTTTTATATTATATTATATTTGTTATTAGGGAAATTTTATGGTACACACTCACTAATATCGCATTATGTCATAACTAACAATACAATATGTCATAATTAGTGATTCAAAGGTGGTAAGTAAAGGTGCATATGATGCACACCTAATATTTCCCAACAAATTGACAAGGTAGTTCAATGACTTTGATAAGACAATTTGAACCCTCTCAATTTATTTTTTGGCGCCGTCACTAGTGTACTATATGCATCTATTACGTATTTTTGTGGTACATATTACACATTTTTATAACAAATGTTACAAATTTTTTTGGTAGAATTACTACACACGTAACTTGATTTATGAATCACAAATTTTCATAACTCTACTAAAAAATTATATAACATTTGTCACAAAAATACATAATATATACCACAAAATAGGTAACAAGTACCACACAAACAAGTAACAAGTGCATATACCATAAATTTCCTTAAATATTAGAGATCAAAAAAAAAAAAAAAATTATCAAAAATTTTAGCGTTGCACAAAACTCATGCCACGCTGGTCTTCTTGTCAGCCCTTAGCATCCATACTTACCAACCAAGAGAATTTCTAACCCACAAATAACAACCCCCCAAACCCCCCCCCCCCCCCCCCCCCCCCCCCCCCCCCCCCGCAAAAAAAAAAAAAAAAAGAAAATAAATAAAAAAAGAAACAACTTTTATTCATCTCTTGTATCCTTCAATTTATAAATATATTTATGCTTTTTCTTTTGGGTTTTCGTTGTTTGTTGTAAGGAACCATTCAATAAATTTTTTTATTTTTTTGGCTTAATACTTTCACAAGGGTGTTTTTCAACAAAAATATTTGTTATAGGAATTTTTGATGGACCAATCTTTTGTGCACAATTGTGTGATTATGTGAAACAGTAATCAAAACAAAGCAATAAGCAAAAACTGAAAAAAAAAAAAAAATTTATAGCAATTTTTGATGGACCAATCTTTTGTGTACAATTGTGTGATTATGTGAAACAGTAATCAAAACAAAATAATAAGCAAAAATTGAAAAACAAATCTTAATGAAATTATCGAAAAACTGAATTCAAAAAAAAAAAGAAAAAGAAAAAAGTCAGATCAAATCAAATATTTAACACTTTCTCTTTAAGACATATTTGTTCATTGCATGCTCACACTTGGAAACCCCTTGATTGGCCAATTATGACAGGAGTAACTGCACAATCCAAGATCAACGATCATAGATGGGAATGAATGCCCTTAAAATTGTTCCAACACTACAAAAAATTCACTTTTGGCGTTTAATGTTTTTGTCACCAAAAGCATTAATTTTAGTCGTCGAAATGATTTGTCGACCAAAAATTCTGGTCGCTGGCTTTGTCGCGGCTACATCGTCGGCGAAGGTATTGGCGACTTTAGTCGCTAAAAATCCAACATAATGGTGACTAATCTTTTAGTAGGCAAAAAAGGCAATAATTAGCGACTAAAGCACTGTTGGTCGCTGATGATGAAGCATTGGCGACTAAGATATTAGTCGCCCAAAGGGAACATCAATACATCTTCAGCTACTAAATCTTTTGTCGCCAAAAAATTCAATTATAAATGGCGACCAAATTAATAGTCGCCAATAGTGTCATTTTTAGCCACTAAAGATTTTGTCGTGGAAAGGTTATTCTAGTTTTAGCTACTATACAGTTTAGTCGCCAAAAGTGTTTTCAGTTTTAGCTACTAAACAATTAGTCGCCAAAACTATTTTCAATTAGTTTTAGCTACTAAATATTTAGTTGCCAGAAGATTTATTTCTACTTTTTGGCTACCAATTTTTTTGTCACCAAAAATGTCATTTTTTATTTTTGTTTTGTTTTTTTCATTTTAATAATTTTTTTCAAAACCTGTATATATCCACCGTAACCTGTAATAGGTATACAACCAAATCAATATATATTATCACTTATTCCGTAATGCATGTTTCACTTACAACCATCAAACAAAAAAGAACACCTTACAATGTAAACTTATATACAAACCAACTAATATATTCTAATTACAAATAATAACGCCATACATTCCAACTATGTTACCAAAACAATGTCCTCTATACACAAAACATTGTTACTATACTATGCATTGTAATGACATTTTGCATGGTACAAATTACCATGGTAATATGTACCACGACAAAAGGTAATCTATATATACCACCAGAGCAATTAATACAACTTCCAAAAATACTATGTAACGCGTGCTAAAATTATATGTACGATTCATCCAATTTTCACACAAAAAGCTGAGGACAACCCAAAACTTCCCAACTTTGCAAAACTATGAATTATCTACCGGACAAAAAAATAGAAGATCCACATGTCAATGCCAAAAGCCATCTACACAACAAAAATGACACCCATTAGTTCCATTGTAAACAAAAATTTTCAACAAAAAGTATGTACAAATGTTTGAGGGGGCAGGACCCCACTTGATGCGCCCTTCCCTCCGCACCTGGCATCATGTATGTAAGCATAAACAAAAAAAGGATGAACCACAAAAAAAGGATGAACCACATGAGTTTACAGTTTACAGTTGTATGTAAGCATAAACAAAAAAAGGTTAAAGCTGAATGATCACCACAGATTCACAGTTGCCATGAAAAGATTATGACACCGGTCTCGTTTATTAGCTCCAACAGTTTCTGAATTTTTATTCAGCTTCACAGTCATTCTTTTGTTGAGCAAAACAATTAAAATTCCAATTCAACATGACTGATGTTCAGCCACAACAGTGATCCTGTAACAAATGAGGTGTATATAGGCCATGTGTTTCGCAGCATCATACAATTTCAAGAGTGTATTTATTACCCAGTAACTTGTAAATTTCACATTTCCAAGATTTGTTTCTCACACTTAAAATCTAACATCTAAATCTCCACAATGATCAACAAACCTTCCACTTTCTAGGTCATTACGGTAACTACAATTCCTAAGCAGTCAACAACCAATAATTTTTATTCCTGAGCAGTCAACAACCATCTGGGTTCTCTCTAAGAACAGAGAACTGCTTCAGCTTGCAATACCAACCAAACACTATTATCCACCAATAAGAACACAAGTTATCATATATACTGCATGCAGACTCTTTATCATGGATGGCCAAGTTAGAAGTACTTGGCAAGTTGGAAAAAACTAAATATAAGGTCACAATTTATCCAACCATGACTAGATAAAGACAGAGACTCAAAAAAAAAAAAAAAAAAAAGAAAAAAGAAAAAAGAAAGAAGCTTCTAGGAATCCACTCATAACGCTCACCATCAAATTTGATCCACGTGAACTGGAACCTATAATCAGGAGATAAACTGGGCAAGACACTTGGTTTTCTTCACAAAATCCATGAATCATTGAGCCATATTACCATTATGATAACCGAGTCTCAGATAGTAGACATAAAAATATTACAACTGTGTCAGCACTGAGCAGAAACACCCTATTGAAAGGAACCATAGTGCCCAACAGGCACATCTAGCACTATGACCTCTAGTCTTGACGACTGTTCAACCATACTCTAAGATCCTTCAAAAAATTGGCAAATTGTTGTCCTTCAATACAAAACAAAATTGGACTTCTAGCTAGAAAAAACCTGGTCAGTCTAGAGCTCTGCTAAAAGTGCCACTAAAGATACTCATGATACTGACTTATCCTTTAAATTCAAAGCAAGCAATTAGAGTTATGGTTAGCTTTTTTATGGGAGAGGCGGTTTTTCATTGCAGTAATGGTTCTAATTGTGCTTCACAATCTGACATAAGTAATGAACAACCTCAATGGGGAACCATGACAAGTTTTAATATATATTTATAAGCTTATATATGCGTTTGTCACGGAAACCCCCAACGTACGCATGCTAATAACGTCCCACAGGTCCTATTTGACATGAGAAAGATACCCGTGGCATCCATAGAGTGCTTCAGGGGCTGTTTTGAATTTCCGGCCCCAAAAGGCATTTTTCGGCTAAGTTTATGGCGTTTACCACGCCAACGCCCAACGTACGTGTGCTAATTACGTCCCGTCTATCCCCACAAGTCGTATTTGACATGCGGAACCTACCCGTGCTGTCCCTACAGTGGTTCAGCGGTTGCTTTCAATTTTCGGCCCCCAAAGGCCTTTTTTCGGCTAAGTTTACGACGTTTTTCACGCCAACTCCCAACGTACATGTGCTAATTACGTCCCGTATGTCCCCACAGGTCTTATTTGACACAACGAAGCTACTCGTGCCATCCCTACAGTGGTTCGAGGGCTGCAGTTCTAACCCTGTGGAAATGGATCTTTTGAAAAGAGTTTGAAGGATCCCTTTTTACTATTCCCATGGTGTTGTCTTTGGACCTCTTTCCTTGCTGTAGATTTGCTACTCACTAGTTTATGTTTGTCCCATCGCTGATGCTGATTGCAGTTAATCATGTTGCAACAATCATATATTTTAATCCTTCAATCAAATATTGGATCTACCTTCAGTTTTTCATTGCGGCTCATTTTTAATCTGACCTAAAGAAAAATAAGCCTTAATTATATTCTCAGGTTGACTGTTTGTAAGATCATTTCCTCAGTTGACTTCAATCATGTCCTCCATCACAGCTTATTTTTTACCTTTCCCATGTCCTTTTTGGCATCTCCAAGCTCAATCAAGATTTTCTTCCATTCTTTTTCTAGTACAATCAATAGTCTAGGTTGCACATGGTTGAACCTTTCTAGACAACTTGCTCTCCTCTTCTCTTCAACCAGTGTTGCTTCATACATTTTCCCTCTTTGTTAAGTACCACTTTTAATTCCATTAAATGCATTGCACCGTTACGAAGCAACTCCAGTGCTTAATTTAGTTTTACTTCATCCAAATAGAAGGTGCAGTCTCTTCAGCATTAACAGAGGAACCTAATTTTGTTGTGACCTTGTTTTCCAGAAGGACTCCCATACCTTATAAACCTTTTGACCTTTATCTATTATTAATATTTTTATCTATTATTAATATCATTATTTATTAATAATTTTGTAAAAACTTACTTGGATCCTTGTACGCACATTTGAAATTTTATACACATGTTCTTGATAAGATTGATTTGTTTGACATTAAATTAACAATTCTTGGTTTGTGCTGGGCTTACTTTTGGATTGTACACTTGTGCCCTTTATGTAAAGAGATGTTTATACCTCAACATGTTCTATTATATGTTTATTGGGAATGTATAAAAATTTCTATAGGTTTTAGTTTTTGTTTCTAAACATTTCCAGACGTTTATATTTTTATGAGCAACCATGGACAATTACATTTTATGATGATTCTTGCTTGTCTGCCTTGATGTCTCAGCCAGAGAAGAAGTATTCTATTCCTGCAGTTCAATATCCTGAGGTTATACCTACTGTTGACCCATACATTACTGTAGGAAAGCTCAAGTTGATCCAGACAGAAGGGACTTTTTCAAGGGCTGTTTTTGAGGTACTGAATGCCTTCCAAATGTGAGCCACTTTGGAATGGTTCAGTATGTTCAATACAAATTATTTGATTTGCATGTGTCTTTTTAATTTTTTTAATGCATTTATGTATTTGATTAATTAGACAATTTTGGAAGCAATTTTGGAAGCAGTGGTTACCTTACGGAAATCAGATTACGGTCCGTCTGCTGCAAAGTCTACTCATATTATGCCTCAAAACCTGTTCGAAACACATAACAAAAAAAAATTTGCATAGCAACTTTAGAAAACAATTCTATGCCAATATGATCCATATTTTTGTAGAACTTGCATTAGCTTATCAATAAAATTATGTTTACCGAATAGTAGGATGACCATCTGAACCCTGCAAGAGGGTTGTGAGCCGTGACACCACGTCGTTCAAATGATTGAGTTGTACTTGTTGTGCCTTCCGTGCTTTTTTTCCTTCTTCAATTTGTTTCATTAGCTCATTTCTTTCTCTCATAATTTCCTCCCTATCTCTTTGGCGCTCCTTTTTCTCCTTGACCAACTCCTCATGATCTCTTTGGCGCTCCTCTTTCTCCTTCAGCAACTCCTCGTGATCTCTTTGATGCTCCTCACGAAGAACCTCTAGTTCCGCTCTCATTGACTCCATATGTTTATCACGTGCTCGTGCCGCACTGGAAACTGTTGAAGAGGGTTGCAGGCCTATCCCACATCCACGCAAGTAATTTTTTTTTTCCCGAGCACTTGCCTTGACAGTTCTTCGTGGGTCAATGGCAACCCCGCATCGGTGGCTACGACATGTAGATTCACCATATCATCCTGTCATGGGAAAAAAACAATAAAGTCAAGATGGTTGAAGGAATTGAAAACAACTTTACTAATATGTCTGCAACAAAATTAGTTTCAACATTCAATACTCACATGTAGCTCACCACATTTGGGGTCAATCCAGTCTCTCGTCTTCTTGGACTTGTGTGATTTCTTATAAAATTCAGGGAAATCTATTTCTCCATCCTCATTTGCCTATTAGGTTTGAAAAAATTCCATTGATGAAGTAGTACATAGTAATATTCAAAATGAAGAAGAATCAATCATCCATTACATTACTAAACAAATAACTACTTCTCACCATAAGCGACCATTGCTATAGGAAATGATCGCGATCCACTTGTATGATTGTAGGGGAGCATACCCCTATTTGCTTTACCAGCTTTAGAGCGTTTCTAACAAGAAAAAAAAAAACAAAAAACAAAATTACAAAAATAAAATAATTAGTAAAGAATTTTTATTTATATTCACATAAATGAATTTCAAGAATAGGGTTTCTAATTAATTTGTTACCAAGTGAGATTCGTCTTTCCAAGCAACATCAATAAGATATTTCCAGTCGTCCAAGCTCACTCCACTAGGTGGATGACTATAGGGGTCATCAACACCCTTTTCCTCAAGTTCGAGGAACTCTTGCTTTAGATTGTACCTCCAATCCTTGTATAGCAAATTTGCCTTTCTATCGAGGATTTGTTGAGCTTGTTCATCATTATCAAAATCATCGCCGATAACAAACTTGTCCTACAAACTTAATAAGAAAATTAGTACATCAATTAATTTAAGCAATTACAAATAACATAATAATTTAAGCAAGATGAATCTCATACTAGCATCGCTTGAATGACCGCATCTTTGGTACTTTGATCGATTTTTCTCCATGACTTCAGGCTCTGAAGAGGGCACAACTGTCTAATTTGCAATCTCAACTCATTTGTCGCTGGGGTTGCATTCCCTCCTGTGATTGCGTTCAACACACGATTGGCATACACATGTAATTTCTCTCCTTTTTTCCTAGCTATTCTTTTTTGCACTCCTTTGCCTAATGTATGTCCTCGTGCACGAATCAACCTTTTTCGCCCTGCCACAAAAGGGGAAGCAAGTCACAAATTACAAACAAATTTAATGAACTCAACTAGTATGAGTTGCTGCTTCATTTTTTAAAAAAAGAAACACATATAAACATTGTAACAACAAAGACATAATTAGTGACTATCAAACTAATACCATTAATCATAAGTGTACAGCCCTTGGTTTCTTTTAAGTTTAGAACTCAACTAAATCAATGAACTTTATGTACAACAAAATTTACATATTTTAATTTTAAATATGTAAAGCACAATAAAGCTATAATACCACCTCAACCAACTATAGGCCAACCAAAGAGTGCATGTGTTGCCTCTGTTAAACTTGAGATACAAATATGATTTTCTTTCCTTTCTTGGACATAATTGCATAACCATGCACAACTGATCCGTTCCTTACCAATCAGTGTATCTCCAACAAAATGAGTTGAAGGGTTGGGCACTATAGGCAGGATATGTGGTCACTAAGGCATTCACATTGACTAACAAGATTAACAAACAGATTAACCTACAGATGAACAAAGGCATTCCTTACCAATCAGATTAACAAGGTATTCACATTTTCTTTGTTTTTCTTTCTATTTATGGGGTTTTCATTGCCTTAAAGACCTGACTTATGCACCCTAAAAAAAAGAAAAAAAAGATTTGTAAACAACTAAGTTCAATGCTCTTACCCACGCCACCTTGCTGCGTCTTCTCCACAACTATTTGTGTATCATTTGGTGGCTGCGTCTCATCAGTGAACGTCAACGGGGTGCCAATAATTGCTGGACATGCTTCGGAGGCTGATAATACGTTACCACTTGTTGTTGTCTTCCGCCGTCCCGTCTTGATTCCAGAAACCATGGTACCTACATAAAAACATAAGAAAATTACATGAGTAATAAACGTCACATACATCATTTACATACATTTACATATTTTTGACATACATAAATTTACATACATTTACATAAACCTCACATACATAAATGTCCAAACATCATTGGATGTTTAAATGTCATTATTTCTTTGACAACCAATCATAGATAGGATACAACAGCCAGCAGATTAAGCAGCCAACAGATTAAGCAGATTAACCATGATTAAGCAGATTAAGCAGCCAATGAATTAAGCAGCCAGCAATAAAACAGCAATAAAACTAAAATAGCACCCAAGTAAATCTTTCGATTCACGTAGCCTATACACCAATTTGAGGTGCTTTATTCAACAAATACCAAGATTAATAATACTAAAATACAAGCATATGGAGGTATGAAATTCGTGAATAACAAGATCCAAACTTTATTTCCAGTAGGTTTGTTATTTAGAATGTATATAAACCAATATCCCGAGAACTAGACACCCAGTTAAAAACTAGTGGCATGAACTAACCAAATCAAGCCTACCATTGAGTTGGTCAATCTCACCCCAAAATATGAATGGGCTCTACACTAGGATTGCACATAACTTGTTTGTTTTATTGAGTGATCTGGTGTGGGATTCTAATGATCCAATATATCAAGCTTGTGTAGTAATTTTTCCATCTAACAGGCTTTGTGCGCATGATCTAATCAAGCAGCGTTCGAGGTTGAAAAAAAACTATCAAGCTCTAAATTAACATTGAGCTTGGCTTGAGCATCTTTTCTACAATCACAATCAAGCCCCCAGTCAGACCCACCTTTAGCCAAGCTTAACTCCCTTGATTCATCATCTTACCATCCTACTGAGCACTTCCAGATAACCAGTAATAATCACCTTTGAAGAGACGATCTGGTTCACTTTTCCATTTATGCAAGAATTGATCAAGATCAAAACAATGACAATGAGAAGCTAGAAGCCATGTGATGTAAAAATTACACCCTCATAGGCATTGTGCACATTGTATTAGTACCTTACCAAAATAGGACACACCAACATTGTCAAACAAAATAACTGGAAATAAATGAACCAAACTCCATATGGAATAATGCAACCGGTGCAACTAGAAATATATATATATGTATGGACAATGTTTTGATTAATAATCCAATGCTACAATTTTTTGCCAAGTAGTATTAATTATGTCATCTAATTTTAGATTCACTCTGTCATGTGCAACACAAAGCATATGTAAACACCTTTTTCCCTAGGTTTCTATACATTTTGGCTAGACATAGAAACCCTCAACGAGTGAAAACAACTTAGACATCCTATTAAATCCAACACAAGAATAGAAGAATATATAATGATAACTAGAGGTTCATTATTCTTCATGCCTCTTTCGCAATGTCAAGCATCCTACAATCTACTAGAACTTCCATTTACAAGGGGCATGCTTTGAATCACATATCACAGCACTTAGAAAATAAGCATATTGGCACACACAGCATAAGAAACATCATCATAATGATCCTTATAATCAGAAACAGAAGAACAAGATTTAGAACTTTCAGAATAGCCTAGTGATTGTTAAACCATTACTAGGAACATACTCAGTTATGCAGGAGGATACAAGCTAGATATGTCTTATAAACTGCCATTACGACACATGATTCACCTAAAGAACATATCATTATTTCATCACTCAGGGATACTACATTACTAAAGCTGTTGATTGAAGATAATTCTATGCACTAAAGCAAAATACCAGAAGTGCAATTGCAAGATGTAAAATAGTTTGTGTTGAGATTGC
Organism: Camellia sinensis; assembly: GCF_055761805.1. Taxonomy (NCBI): domain Eukaryota; kingdom Viridiplantae; phylum Streptophyta; class Magnoliopsida; order Ericales; family Theaceae; genus Camellia; species Camellia sinensis. The sequence goes on from NC_138963.1 coordinate 78,385,261, forward strand.
CAGCTGCTACATCAAGTAAACTATCTGCACTGCACATGCAAGTCCATCTATCTTCACTAGATTCTGCTATAGCAAGAGAAGAAGAAGAAGAAAAATAAATAAATAAATAACTAAAGTATTGAATTTATGAAAATGACAATCACTGTATACTATAGGAAAGGTCATACGTTTATCAGAATCCTATTGTAACAGTACCAAAGAGTTATGGGTTTGATCTCATTATTTCCATCAGATGTATGGTCAAGTTTGTAACTAACGGTATTAAAGCTAACACCAAATTTTGTGTTTGAATCTACCTAGAAGAGGGCTTTCCTAAAAAGGACTCTTCCTAAAAAGGACTCTGATATGCTAGAGTGAGAGCCACCTAAAGTGAGAGCACCCAAGGATATCAAGTACAGAATCATGGGGACATATCATGGTCCCAACTTGAATCATTTGGCATATAGGTCAGGTTCATAACACCTACCAAAAAGGATGACTATTTTATGTATTGCAACATAAAAAAATACATAGACTCTATGAAAGTGCCCACCAGTGAAGAACATACTCTTGACTGTTTCAAGAGTGTGGGAAAATCTGCGAAATGGGACAGTAGACTGCATGGTAAATCTGACTTCACTACGAATTTGCTTTTCAATTTTCAGCCAAAGTTCATAGAAATCGTACAGGAAATTAATTACAAGGGTATTAAATTCATAGAATATGAATGTAGTTGGGAAATTGGGGTCCAAACAAGAAGAAGAAGGAGATGAAGAAGAAGAACAAGAACAAGAAGAAGAACAAGAAACAAGACATAATTAGTCTACTTACAATTTAAGACATAATTAGTCTAACCAAGAGCAGAATTTGAAATTCAAATTACAAGGTTCATCAATTAAAGAGGTTGAACATTGCACAAAATTATGGAATTGTACATAACATCTCAGAACGTATGAATTTCAGAACAAACACCGCATTGTTAATTGCCCCCCATTACATCAACAAAACAAGCCGGACAAACAAACAAAGTTCATTAACAATGTACTTAGAGAACACATAAAGTAATTTTACCACAAAGTGAGTTAAAACTCTAGGTCCGTATTTGTATCTGTATCAAAATCACTTTGTATCTTATCTTCTTCTTCGTCATCACCTGCGATTGTTAGTTCATCATCGTCGTCACAGATGAAAGCATCATCCATAACATCCCTAGGTTGTACACGCTTTTTGGACTGAGAAACTTCCATTGAAATAATTTCAGGTTCAATGTCATCCCGACGCAAAACAACATCATCATCAATAGGCTCAGTTGGTACAATGGTAGTGGTTTCATCTTCTTGCAACACTTCATCAAATTCTGGCACATCCAGCTCTGGCACATCCCAAATTCATCGATGTTGAAACTTTTCTACGACTTGCCAATTCGACCCTAACTTCGTATCATGAACATAGAAAACTTGTTGAACTTGGCTTAGGAACACAAACAAGTCATCTTTATACCATCAACTTCTTACATCAACAGTTGTCACATGTGGTTCGACACGTAAAGTTCGACTACTACCGGTGTTATACCATTCACATTGGAACAAAACAACCCGATGTCCAAACAAATATGTCAGTTCCCACACTTTACAAAGGTAGCCGTAGAACTTTATCAATTGGCCTTCGTGGTCGCCTTCCACTACCAACCCACTATTTTGACATTTATGACGGTTATCACGGTCGATAGTATGGAATCGGACGCCATTAGCAATGCATCCCGAATACGTGTTCACTAAGGCATTAGGTCCATTGGCTAATGACCACATCTCATCGGTTGCTTCGGGTGACTTTTGATTTCACAATTGGTTCATCTACACAAAAAAGTATGTCATGTTAATTCAAACTTAGAATAATGTAACATTATCTGTAAACTATACACTAACGAGTTTTAGCTTACGCAATCTTTGAACCATTTAGGAAATTCTTTGCATTGTCGCGTTACAATGTTGCAATGTTGCAATCACTTCCATACGTTTGTTGCAACACGAGCTTGTGTTCCCTACTTAATACAATGTAATTCATAAGTAATTGGAATAATGAAGACTTTAAAAAAAAAAAACCATGTACAAAATGTATGTTGCATATATGATGAGGAATCATACTCTAGATATTCGTCCACTTTCAAACTACTATGTAGGACAAACCAATGAGCCAATTCACGGTCAGTTATGGACACATCAATTGCCCTTGGGAGTTGACCAAAAGGACGAACATTTTGAGTGAAAATCGCCAACCCAGGCCATTGTCACCCCCATCATAGTTCATTTCTTCCCTGTTAAACATCGTTTCAACTCCATCCAAGTACATTGAACAAAACGTCATGCACTCTTTCGATATGTAACCCTACGCAACGGAACCTTCTGGCCGAGCTTTATTGCCCACAAATCCTTTAAGAAGTCCGAGCATCCTACATGTAAACATCAGCCTGATCGTTAGTATGATCATATTGAACTATATTTACATGAAAAAAGCACCCGCATCGTAGTTATACCTCTCAATAGGATACATCCATCGATATTGCACGGGCCCTCCAACCATAGCCTCATAAGGCAAATGAATTGCTAAGTGGACCATGACATCAAAAAAAGCAGGAGGAAAAATCTTCTCAAGCTTACAAAGTATAAGTACGATTTGTTCTGGCAATTTCTCCAAATCAGTCACCCGCAATGTCTTTGAGCACAACTGTTTGAAAAAAGTTCCCAACTCAAACAATGTGGTCCAATCTCGGTAGGAAGGTATCCTCGCATCCCAATGGAAAGAAGTCGTTGTAGAAGGACATGACAGTCATGACTCTTGAGGCCAACTAACTTACCACCATTCGCGGTGACACAATTGGATACATTTGCCGCATAGCCATCAGGATACTTAATCGATTTCAAGAAATCAGAAAACCCTTGTCTCTCTGCCAGGGACAATGTGTACAATGCCGGAGGCTTCTCGAAAGAGTCATTCGCATGCCTTATCAAGTGTAACTCCTTTTGTATTCGCATGTCCTCCAGATCCAAACGTGCTTTCTCTGTGTCCTTGCTCTTGCCATCTATGCTCAATAGTGTCCCAAGCAGATTGTCACATATATTCTTCTCTATGTGCTTTTCCAATAGGGTAAGTCAAACAAAATGCTTCTTTTTGTCCAATTTGGAGTTGGCTTTTCAGTCCTTTGTCTTTTTTGGTTGGTTGGATGCTTTTCATACGGCTTGTACGTTCCCAAATTAATTTGCTCCAGTATTTGTTCTCCCGATAACTCCACGGGTTTGGACCGATTCTCAATTTCACCGTTGAATAGCCTACTTCTTCGCCAATTATGGTTCTCAGGTAAGTACCGCCGAGCACCCATATACCCTATCTTACTTCGCAAACTCTGAGATGAAGCATCCATGTTACAATTAGGGCATGCCAAGTAACCTTTTGTACTCCAACCAGACAAGGAACCATATGCGTGGAAGTCATTGATGGTCCACATGACTGCTGTATGCATTGTAAATATTTGGCCATTTGAGGCATCATATGTTTGCACACCATGCTCCCACAGATTAGTTAACTTTTCTACTAATGGTTGCAAGTAAACATCGATGTCTCTTCCAGGTGCGAATCGTCCGGGAATAAGCAATGACATCATGACAAATGGATCTTTCATACACTTCCATGGGGGTAGATTGTAAGGCATTAAGATTACGGGCCACATACTGTAAGATGTACTCATATTTCCGAATGGATTGAAACCATCTGTGGCAAGCCCTAGCCTTACATTCCGAGGATAAGCAGAGAATGTAGGATGCAACCTATCAAAATCCTTCCATGCCTCACCATCAGCTGGATGTCGTAATACTCCATCATCCACACGCTTATCTTTGTGCCATCTCATAAATGTGGCTATTTTTTTCGACATGTACAACTCTTCAACCTCGGTGTCAAAGGAAAGTACCTCAGTATTTTGTGTGGAATTTTTTTACCCGTCTTGTCATTCAACTTGTATCTACACTCCGTACATGTAGGGCAATTCTCCAATGTGGCGTTGTTCTTCTAAAATAGAGTACAATCATTCTTGCATGCATGAATGGTCTCATATCCCAAACCCAATTCACGTAAGAACTTTTTCGCTTCATAAAGGGTCCATGGAACAGTTTCATCACACTTTGGTAGAATGTCTTTGAAAACTTGCATAACCATATTGAAAGATTTGTTGCTCTATTTATTATACACCTTCAAATGAAGCATCTTAATTACGAAGGACAAGATGAAGAACTTTTCACACTCGGGATATACTTTGCGTTGAGCATCATCGAACAACTTCATGAACTTCAACAAATTATGCCTCTCCGAACTAGTACGGTCTTCGTCGATATGATCATCCATGAGACCACTCATGTAAATCTCTTCTAACGTGGTAGGAAGTTCACCCATATTTTCGTGATTGTCTATCATTCCAGGTTCGTTGCTTTCAGTATCATCGTTTCGCATACTAGGATGATCACGAAACATGAGAACATGTTCCCCATGGTGCAACCAAGTTCGATAAAAAATTGCGATTCCTCTTCAAATCAAGTGGAACCGTACAACGTGTCGGCTAAATTTTGTGCCGTTCAAGCAATCAACACAAGGACAACGAATTTCTTCTTGCGGTCCTAAATTCTTCGTAGCGAACTCAATAAATGACTGAACACCCTGTACATACTCTTTACTTTTGAGCAGATCTTTTATCATCATCCAACTCTTGTCCATTATTGGAACAGTACACATGAACCAAAGATGAACCTGGGAATGGACGGCAATTTGGAAAAGTACTCTGTAATGGAAGAGAGCTTAAGTAAGTTTAAGGGTTCGATTAGCATTTTTTTTTGATGTTTACCGAAATAGTAATAATAGATCGGGATGTTTTGCCTATTTGTCAATTGCATATAGTTGGCTAATTTCAGTAGTAACTCGGCATGTATTCATACGCTAATGTGACATACATGAACAATTCTATGTGAAGTCATCTTAGAGGGAGACATATAATTGTAACCAAATTTAAAGAGAAATTAAATTTCATATTCAATATAGATAGGACGTTAATAGATAACAGTAAATACATGTTGTAAACATAAATTTTATGGAAATCAGATGGGTAAAACAAAAGTAATGAAATTTTAAAGTTTTGAAGCATTGAAAAAAATGCGAACATAAATCTAATAATTTGTATTGTTCTATACTAAAAAAGTGTGTGAACAAATTTATGGTTTGTTGGCTACACTAGATTATCCTCTGTTGTTTCTATGGAGTTGTAAAGGTCTACCACAATTTTTATTCATTAGGCCATTGATTAATCACACATTTTAATCCTAAGGCAAATTGTTTGTGGTTCTCTCTCAAACTATTTCTGGCTACATTATTAAAGGCATTACGGTATGCAACTGAAGCTAATAAAATGGACACACTCCGATAATGATATTTGAAGATTGAGGGGCATATATAATACACAAATCTGGGCCATTCCCTCTTAATCTAGGCCATTCACTTAATCTGAATTTTGATGAAGTTGATGTTGGGTTGTTTAGTGACTCTTTGGTGTCCAACAGCCTCTGCCTTCAGAATGGAAGTTATCATCGTCAGCTGCACCTGTCAAATTTGAGCGACTAAACTCCTAGTTTTTTTTTAATGGTTGCCACTACTTTGAATGTAAACCTTAGTTATATCCTCTGTTTAGTTATCTTGTTATTTTACTTTTATTTTTCCATATACTACTACTAAATCCATAGTGGATCTTATACTTCCTTGTTTGATTTTCATTATGAACAAAGACATCAAATTTAACCAACAAATAAAATTATTTGTTCTATTACTCTAAATTTGAGTGTTTTGATTACATTCAAAACATATGTTGTTGTAAATGTTGGGAACAACATAAATAGGATTTGAATCATCAGAGCAAAAAAAAAAAAAAAAAAAAAAATTATAAGGAAATGAGAATGAATTTTTTTCCAAAGAAAAGTTACCTTAAATCTCCAAAAAGCACAGCAGAAGGAACTGGATTGTCACATTAAGGTCCTTAGCTTACTTAGACTGTCACTTTAAGCACAATAGAAGGCTTTCTCCCCTCACTAACACACAAAACAAGCTACAACATTAAAAGCCATTTCTAGTATTATAGATTACCAATCACATAAACAGAGAGCTCCAACCTAGGAAATATTGTTCCATTGATTACAAAAATTTGTCAATTATCCGAATTCCATAAAAGCATCATTGAACCAAAAATAAAAAAAATAAAAATAAAAATAAAAACATTCACATAATTATGGAATTTACATGATGAGGTCTATATACATTGCTTGAATTGAAGATACCAATTCTTTAGGATTTTGTATCATATCCCATGTTTGAACTTTTGGATTAGGAGGGGATAGTACAATCCTATATTATCCTATCACATGTTTGTTTGAAATTACTAGACATTTACTACATGGTGTAAAACATAGATGGAGTCTTTTAAATCTTTTTACATGTTACTCCACAGTAGATGGGGTCTTTTACATCTTTTTACTGGACATTTACACAGTATAGTTCTCAACTTTTGAGTGTTCTAATATGGCTGCAATGAGCTGCTGTCTTCAAAATCTAGGACTCTGGTATTCACTTGTAGTTAAAACACAAATGTGGACTCAAAAAAAAAATCTAGTCACCAGAAAATTGAATGCTTTTTAAACAGCTAATAGATCTTACGACTGATTCATTATTTCACAAACAAAAAACACAACAAAAATCACAACATCTGCATTACCTCCAGGGATTTTGATAACATAGACCACTACAATTTGTTGCATTGAGAATGAATAGCAGGTGACTGTAGCTAAAACAGAGATCTGCCAACATCTGGCGCTTAGATCCACGGAAGGAACCATACTTTTTTTTGTTGTTGTTGAGGATATTGACATAATTATATTATAAACTAATAAAATTCAAGAAGACGATTTTCAATTTCCCACTTGATAGCCTCCATGCATGCTCGAGATTTTGCTGCTATAAGGGGATGGCAAATGGATTTGCCTTGCTTCCTGACCAATAAGAACCTTAGTGTATAACAAACCCAACCAACAGCAACTTTTGCCTCATTCTCTGTCCTTCCAAGCTCCATCAATTATCAAGGTATGGACGTGCAATGCTGGAGTGTTAGCAGTAGTATTCATTAGTAGACAAGGCCTACTATATAACCCAGTGGTATTTACATCTGTATTTGAGGGCTCAGGTGGATGAATAAGACTTTTCCTCTTTACAGATACATACAACTCTTGCACCAAATTTATTGATTGTATTGGGTTCATTAAGGTATTTTTAAATTCTACACTATTTCGTTGTAACCATACAACCCACAGTACAGTTATGGATTGAAGCAGAAGATATTCATCCTTAACCTATTCCACCCATTGCGTAAACCATTCCTTAAAGCTCAAAGGTTCTCCAGCCAAGAAGTCCAATCCTAAAGATGACCCTCGCCAAATTCTTTGAGAATAAGAACACGTCAATGAAACATGCTCCATGGTTTCATTATCAGCTAGACACCTACAATAGATAGTATCTAAATTCATCCCTTTTCCCCTTAGATTCCAACAAATTGGCAAAATATTGTACAAGCATTTCTAGATAAAGATACTTCATTTTGTCCTAATTTCATGAACATTACAATGATAACACAAGGAGAGAAAGAACAAGGCAAATTAAAGGGAACACAACCCCAACTCTCAGATCCATTAAAGCAAGTATGGATTTCAAGTGATACAAAATTCAGATAGGCTTAATATCAGCTTTTTAACCTGTTCACAAGTGATGAGAGCAGTAAACACAACAATGATCATCACAACATTCAACTCAAAAAAAAAAATAAAAAATAAAATCAGAAATCGAGAAGCAAAAATCTAAAATCGAGAATCATCACAGCATTCAATTTCCCAACAATGCATATATATATAGGGTTAGTTTGGAATATTCCAGAAACATAGGCATATTCGGTCATAGAGGTGAACAATCCAAAATGGAGAATCAGAAATCCACAATCTGAAATTTCAACCACCCATTCACGAAATCAGAAAAAGTCCTAAAAAATTGATTACAAATTCAACAGAAAAAGAAAGAAAACAAACATTTAAAAACCCTACACAAATCGTGAGACACGGGGATGGGAGAGACAGCGAGAAGGAGATACAAACAGACAGACACAGATCGACAAAGAGAGAGAGAGAGAGAGAGAGAGATGAGAGAGAAATACCTGTAATCAGTGGTGGGGCCGATTTGCAGTGGTCGTGATGGCGAGCGCCGGTGGCTAGCGATGGTGATGATCGGCGGTGGTCAGCGGTGCTGAGGTTTGGCATCGAGTGCTCTGTATGTTGGTGTGTGTGAAACAGAAGAAAAATAATTCTTTGTTAAATATAGGTGCCAATATTAATGAGTTTTCCTCTAAAAAAAATTCGAAGCTTTAGCAACTAAACCATTCTTTATTGCCAAATATCGTCCGCAGCGACTAAAATTTGGTTGCCAAGAAGACCATATTTTGGCTACTAAATTAAAATTTTCGTCGGCAATGTTTAATATACAACGACTAATTTAGTTGTGGTCGCCAAATATTCATCAAAATACTCCCAATTTTTGGCGACAAACATTTTTTGTCGGAAAATGTTATCATACGGCGACTAAATGGAATTTTAGTAGCGTAAAATGGTTGCAAATAGTGACTAAAAACAACTTTGGTCGCCAATAATACTATACGGCGACTAAAAGAATTTAGTAGCTAAAAAGAGTAAATGAATGCCGACTAAAATTCAATTTTGGTCGCCCAATATACTGTTTTTGGCGACTAAAATTGCTTTGGTCACCAATTTTAGACGCCAATTGTGCAGTTTGTTGTAGTGATTATACTAATAACTGGTCATCTATCTTCTCCTTTCAAACACACATTAATATATATTACTTGAGCGTTGTTTTTATGAATGGTAAGTTGGTAAAACTTTTCAAGATGATATAGAACATAGATTGTTAGTAGCTTTTTTTTAGAACAATTTTAAGTGCATTCATTCCCATCTACGATCGCTGATCTTGGATTGTGCAGTTGCTCTTGTCATAATTGGCCAATCAAGGGGTTTCCATGTGTGAGCATGCAATGAACAAATATGTCTTAAAGAGAAAGTGTTAAATATTTGACTTGATCTGACTTTTTTTTTTTTTTTTTTTTTTAATTCAGTTTTTCGATAATTTCATTAAGATTTGTTTTTCAATTTTTGCTTATTATTTTGTTTTGATTACTGTTTCACATAATCACACAATTGTACACAAAAGATTGGTCCATCAAAAATTGCTATAATTTTTTTTTTTTTTTTTTTTTTTTTCAGTTTTTGCTTATTGCTTCGTTTTGATTACTGTTTCACATAATCACACAATTGTGCACAAAAGATTGGTCCATCAAAAATTCCGATAACAAATATTTTTGTTGAAAAACATCCTTGTGAAAGTATTAAGCCAAAAAATAAAAAATAAAAAAAATAAAATTATTGAATGGTTCCTTACAACAAACAATGAAAACTCAAAAGCAAAAGCATAAGTATATTTATAAATTGAGGGATACAAGAGATGAATAAAAGTTGTTTCTTTTTTTATTTATTTTCTTTTTTTTTGGGGGGGGGGGGTGAGGGATACAGCAATGATAGAGACCCCCTTTGTGATCCACACTATTCATGATGTGGACCCCACACATCATGAATGGTGTAGATCAGTAAGAGGGTTGTGGGGGTCCTCCACAAAGGGGGTCTCACTCATTTTTCTTTATGGTATATGTACTTGTTACTTGTTTGTGTGGTATTTGTTACCTATTTTGTGGTATATATTATGTATTTTTGTGACAAATGTTATATAATTTTTTAGTGAAGTTATGAAAATTTGTGATTCATAAATCAAGTTATGTGTGCAGTAATTCTACCAAAAAAATTTGTAACATTTGTTATAAAAATGTGTAATATGTACCACAAAAATACGTAATAGATGCATATAGTACACTAGTGACGACGCCAAAAAATAAATTGAGAGGGTTCAAATTGTCTTATCAAAGTCATTGAACTACCTTGTCAATTTGTTGGCAAATTTTAGGTGTGCATCATATGCACCTTTACTTACGACCTTTGAATCACTAATTATGACATATTGTATTGTTAGTTATGACATAATGCGATATTAGTGAGTGTGTACCATAAAATTTCCCTAATAACAACTATAATATAATATAAAAGTTTGACAATTATAACATTATTAATGAACAATTTGTGTATCAAAAACTATTCATTATATAATTATACTAGTATAAAACTCGTGCTATGCACAACCTTAAATAAATAATTAAAATTTTATTTTAAAAGTTAAAGTAATAATTTTTAAATTCAAAAGAAAAAATAAGTTACAATTATGGGAATAAGTTGTTTCTTGACAACTTTGTTGGATATATATATATATATATATATATAACAAAAAAATTATTTCGTGATAGAAAAATAATTAACAAATGAATGATCACAATTCATAAACTTGAGAAAAATATATTGAGATTTTCATCATCAATTTGCAAAATAAAAATTTTCCATATTGATGAAAATTTCAAAGATTCTTTAAAAATTTGAAAAATATTGCCATATTGATAACTAAATATAAAATAAAATAATGAAAAAGAAAATTGACGAGAACCAATAATGTGATGACATTTATATTTTTACATTATAAAAATTCATAAATTTAAAGAATATATACTGAGATTTTCATCAACAAAGAACTCACAACATTTTTGCTTATATAATAGTCTAGATTAGTTATCACATTTTGTAATTGTTATTTTAGCTACGAACAAAGAGATATGTAGTTATGCCTTAAGTAGTATTTGGATATGACTCATTTTTATATTGATTATGACTTAGTTATGATTAATTACGGTGTTAGTTATGACCAATGTTTAGTTATGATATATTATGATTTCTTTTGTTATGACTGAATAGTTTTAGGTGCCAAATTTTTTCGTTCCAAAAAGTGAAAAAAGTAGCCTCAAGAAAAAGAAGAAAAAAAAAAGAAACTAGTATCGAGAACAGTACTAAAAAATATATATTTTTAGAGACAAATAATTTGGTGCTTAAAAAATTTAAACAAATCAAAAAATAGTAATTCATCAGTAAATGTATAACAACAATAACACTTGATAATAAAAATAAAAGTAACCACTTGAGTATTTGTCCTATAAATTTCTCTTCAAGTGTTGAAGACCAAAAAAAAAATAAAAAAAAATGATAGCAATTAGGAAAAAGACTTCGAATTGCCTCTTTAAGACCAACATTCTTATCATAAATAAATGTGAAAACTCTGTCTAGTGTTAATATTCTAGCAAGATGTTGGAAAAACCAAAACCAATTACCTTCATTTCGAATAAACAACCACAAAAGCAACTGAAAAAAATGTCTACATCATGCAATGATCAACAATAACATCATAAACTAGGTCTAAATCTACTATAACATAAATAGAAATTTCAATGTATTACATACAATAAAATTTCAAACTCATGAGAAATTAGACAGATGTAGTGCAATTTCACAAACTTACATTGTAAAAATCAATTTAATTTTAATACATTGACTTCCAATCAGATAGAGAAATTTCAATATGTTGCAGGCAGCGAAATTTCATTGACTTATATTGCACAAAATCTGCGAGTCCCAAAATAATCCCTCACATGGACTGTTGTTGAGATTCAACAAAGATAGTCCCATGAACATGCAAGAGATAAATATGGTTGATGCCACCCAACCGGAGTTATCGGCTGGAGATACTCTAATGATGAAGAATTCATGAATGAAGAATATACATCAAGAATTGTAAAGAGTGCTATGTGTGAAGTACAGGGAAGAATGCATACCTCTTGTGTATGGGTTCACCTCCTTTTATAGGGGATAAATGATATTTGTTTAGGATATTTTTTCCCTATAGTTAGGATATTTTTCTAGCTCCCACAAAATCAATTTAATTTTAATAAATTGACTTAAAATCCAGTAACTCATATTATTGAGGTTTCTCTGAAATAAATTCAACCTAATAATATGTAACTAACAAAAGTACAATCATCTCCAGATTTTCCTGTCGCGGAAAGTAAAGTTCTTTCAAAAAAAGTTTCATCAAGAAATAAATGGGACAAAAAAAAAGTTAAACCCATGAACACAAGCATGAAATGCAACAAACAACCCTTTGAAATTAGTAGTATTCTGCTCAAATTCAACTCAAATCGACTTCCAGAATTCTTACTCAAAGCTTTTGTTGGAAAAAATGGTTTTATGGTAAATTTAATGAGAAATTAAAGTAGGTCTCAACCATTGGTTGAGGTGGGATTAAATAGGTTTAAATTCTTTGTAACCAGGTCTTTACACCACAAAAAGAATGATAAAAAATTATTAAGAGTTGAATGAGAAATTGTCTCATAAAGTTGGCCTCATGAATGAAATATTGCGAATTGTGTATAACTACCAATCTCACATTGATTGTAAATGAAAACTTTGATGGGTATTTAAATATCAAGATTTTGATAAGGGCATGAGCGCTTTGGGGCATCCAAATTTTCTGAAAGAAGGGAGTTCTGGATATTTCAAGAATGGGCTTGGGCAAACTATGGTCCAAGTTGGTTATGGAAAAATTGCCACACGCGCATCGCCCGCCCACCTGGTTTGGACCGGGTTGTCGGGTTTGGGCTGGGCTGGATCACCAACCTAATCTTTTTGGACTAGGTTTGCTACAGATATACACGTGTGTATATAGAGTATATAACTCATATACTAATTGACCCATCAGTTTTGGTGCATTACTCTAGTAGTTTTGCAGGAGTAATGACCTGCATTTGGTGCCAGCCTTGATGGTTGGAGGCTTCGCTTCTGGTGTATAAATAGAGACAAACTTTTTTGGTTGTCAACACAAAATTTTTGCCGTCCAGAATTATACAGTCAGCTTGCTTGCTTCTATAATTTTTTTTCTGTGTGAGAGGGTGCTGCCATTGTCGATTCGCCAAAGCTAACAGAAGGTGCTTCTGCGTTAGCCGATCTAAATCATCGTATCTTGGGAGACAGAAGCAGACATACGTCTAGCACCCACGGTGAGGCGGCTAATCTGTTTTAGGGAGACTGTGGTATCACACAGGTTTCTGTTTGCTTTCTTTACCATTTTATTGTATTGTGTATTTCTGTGTAATATCAATGTAAATTCCAGCATGTTTTCTTATTCTGTAATTTAATTAGATTAATCATGAATTTATTTATTTTAGTTAATTACACAAATTGTACAATAATTTAAAAACAGATTGCAATATATTTCCCAAGAAATTATACAAATAGAATTCATGATTACTGTTACAGTTCCAAACCTCATGTAAAAATTCCAACATGTGGTTATGTTTATATTTAATAATATGAGATTGGTACCATGAGTATACACAGGTTCTATTCTTTGGAAAATAAAGGCCACTGTTACATACATAAAACTCATGATTAGGGATTTCTTTAATTAAAAAAAAAAATTGCATGTTGGTTAGATTTAAATTATTAAAATTTGCATTTTAATAACTGCATGTGGTGAACTAGTGCTTGTATTAAAATTAAAAAAAAAAAAAATTGTAGTTCAATTGCATGTTTATTACCGGAAAGCAATTCAGATATAGTGACATACACTCTATGCTGGTTATCTGGTTCAATTATTTTATGATATGCATTTTTTTTTATTGTATAATTTTATAATATAATTGGCATGCTTATAAGTGTTTAAATTTAGTTTTGTTATCATTGACATGCTAATTAGTTCCTACGTTTCTAATATAATCAAATATGCTTCCTAGATTCTAGGTTTGTAGAAAATGTGCATATTCTTTGGTTTCTAGATTTTAATTTAGTTCCTACGTTTCTAATATAATCAATATGCTTCCTAGATTCTAGGTTTGTAGAAAATGTGCATATCCTTTGGTTTCTAGATTTTAATTTGCTACATGCTTATAATTTTCTAGTATATTTGCATGATTTTAATTGTTAGAATTATTTACATGTTTATTGTGAATTAAATTCATTTATAACTCATGGCAATTAATTTTAATTTATTTTTGGAGTTATAAAATTTCTATAACTTGGCTATATTTATTTACATAATTATTGTGTTATAATTTCCTATAACTCTTGTTAATTAATTTTTAATTTATTTTTTAGAGTTATAAGGTTTGTAATTTATTTGGGAGTGATAAGTTTAATTGTATAACTTGTCTAGCATTTTAATTTTACTTATTTTTGTTATTAAATTAATTTGTTATTTTACAGTTTCTTTAGATTATTTGTTTTGTATTTTGTTGTGGTTTTCTGCTAACCTTTTTTACAGGAATACCTATGCGAAAGGGAATGAGAAAAAATACAAATCCAAATGAATAAAATTTGGGCTTGCAATAAAACTTTGGACTACTAACCATTTTCATTGAACAGAAATACCTAAGCGAGGAAACGAGTTTTAGACAAATTAGAATCCTCAAGTGGAATTGGTTTATTAATCTTATTTTGAAGTAATTTTTTGCTTGAGATTTATTTGGTTTGTTTACCAATTTGTAGAAGTAAGTTTTATTTGCTTATAATTGTTGTAGCAATTTTTCACATTGCTTGTAATTTTTTTCGCAATTTGTATTTGCTTGTAAATTTGGAACTTGGTTTGTTTTAATCTAATTTATCCCTGGAAAACTTAATTCAAAAAATTGTTTCCCATGGATTAGGAGTCAACATGTTTTTGAAAGTTTTGTCAAAGGTTAACTGGGTTTTAAGTGGGACCGATGTGACCCTTCCAGTCTTCGTGGAAACATTCACGACCATGTTCGATTTTAGGGAAGTGATGAGACTAGTTTTGAATTAAATTTCCAACTGTGGAATTTTCTAGTGTTAAGTTTAATTTCTAGAAGTGCAGAATAGTGAAATTTTCTTGTACTTTAAAAAAATGGCAACTGTCGCCGATGTTGTTGTTGCTGCTGCTAATGTTGGTGGGGATCAGAACCCTGGGACAATTGGCTTGCCAACCCGTATTGCTGTGACCTCTGTGGTCAACCCTGTTGTTGCTCTTTGTAGACACCCCATTTTTGATCGCCCGTAAGACTTTGGCACTTTATTTTGAGTACTCGATGATAAAGGTACATTGTGTAAGTGGTTTAAATTCTCAACAAAGGAATCTGAATTCAAGCTCTAAACAATCCTAACCTTCCATACCCAAGGTGTTTTTACCTCAGAAAACCATTTTTGAGCATTGTGCCAACCTGCTTGGAACTTGAAACTGAGAAACAAGGGAACCACATTGGCGCCCGGCCGTGCCTTTTGGGTGATAAACACTGTGCTGGACTGGAATCCGCTAGTTGTCTATTTTTGAAGATATTTATGACCTATTTGCCTCAAATTGTATAAATACGACTATAGACCTTTATTTTGAGGGTTAGAAAAATTTCAAAGAGTATAAAAGACCCTTGAGAGGTCCTTATTCCCTTGCAAGTTATCTTTGTGCTATCCTATCATCCTTGAACTTTATACATACACCATATACACCATTAGAGCTTAGGCTTGGAGCCTTGGTTGAGACTCTGGTACCATAATTCAGGCTTGAGAGTACCTTAGGATCAAGTTTGGTTTACAACAAAAGAATTCTCTCTTCAAGAGGTATAAGCTTGCCACCTTCTTCTTTGTTTTCATTTTAATCTTTATCTATCTTTTTCTTATGTTTTGTTACTGTTTGGAATCAATTCCAAGTACTGAAACTTGGGGTTAAAGAGCTACCAAATGTGGAGGGGCTTATCACCCTTTCTTGAACCTTATCCCATAGCTCATACCATTTGTTTTCCACTTCTTTCTTTGGTTTAAATACTGATTTTCAGAGTTTTAAAAGGCTGAAAAATATGATTTAGAAGTCCCAAAAGTGGAGGGGTTGGCCACCCCTCCTTAGTTTTGCTTACTAGCTTTGTACCCTCTCATTTTTGGCTATCTTTTGTGCTCTTTAAACCTGATTTTAAGTACTATTTTTTGAATTTTAGGGGCTTTTTAATTCATTTCATTAGTTTATGCTTTGAATATCATGTTTATAGTGTTGTAAGTCCTCATGAATTTGGTTGTTTAGGCCTTAGACACCAATTCATTTGAGTTGATGGCTTTCTTTACCTAGTTTTCATGTAACAAGTCTCACTTTTGTAATAATCAATTTTGCATAATCATCTCTATAACCTCCCTCCATTCTTTGCTCTTTTTGATTAAAGAGTTGTGTTTAACAAAAGGTTGTTGTTTAAGCATAAGAAAGAGACCTTCCATGCTTAATGGTTTAATCTCTTCGGAGGTTTATTATCAAGGCATTACATCTCTCTTATGCTAAACACAACCTCTTGTTTGTCATTCCTCTTTATCACTGGTGTATTTAGTTCTAAGGGACTAACTTTCTAGTTAGACCATTGGAAATCACAAAGGAATGGTTCATTATAGCTTATTATTGGGTTTGGATTTAGAGTCATTATCGCCCTCTTTTGGGTTTGACTCTGAATTCCTTATCGTTCATAAATGAGTTTGACTCCTTTGTAATTTCCCCCCAAAGAAAAGGGCTTGAAAGGCTCATTTCTCGAGTTAAGTCGATACTTGTTCATCTTTATTGCTTTTGAACTTAGTGGACTTAAATAGCACTTTTGGACAAAATGGAATAAAAGATAAGAAATGGAAAGGTAAGTTAAAAAAGAAAAATGAAATCGGCTTAAAATCGATTAAAACCGGCATAAAAGAAACTAATAAAATTGGTTGGATTTGGTCAGACGT
Source organism: Camellia sinensis (assembly GCF_055761805.1). Lineage (NCBI taxonomy): Eukaryota > Viridiplantae > Streptophyta > Magnoliopsida > Ericales > Theaceae > Camellia > Camellia sinensis. The sequence continues at coordinate 78,402,117 of NC_138963.1, forward strand.
TATATCGAATCTGTTGTTTCTAGAGTCATCACATACGAATTCGTGATGTTTGATGATTGATGATTTGATGATTCTTGAGGCTTGTCCACCTTCCTTCTTGAATTAATTTCATGATAGAAGGGGGTGTTGTTTGTCTTTCATTGCGTTCATTAATTTTTTGTCCAATCGTGTCTAAAACCATCATGCAATCAACTTGCAACCATTGATGGTTTGAGAACCGAACCCGCTCCTCTCTTGAGTATCTCTATGATAGAGAATAGCAGAAAGGACAAACATGGCTTAGGAATGCTTTGTCTGCACTGTTTTCACCTCAGAGCATGAAAACAATTTTCTGTAAGAAAAGAGGGCACGGTCGGATTTGTTTGGGCCCGACTAGGCCTCATTGGGGGCCGATCGGGTTCTAATGTATGGTAAGAAGAGCAGTTTTGGTTGAAACAGAGAGCAGTGGCTGAAGGTGAAATAGAACAATTTCCCAAGAAGCAGACAGAGCAATTTTTGAGGATTATCTTCGTCGATGCGCGTGGGATCTTTGTTCATTCTTTACATATTGTTGTACCATTATTGTTGTAATAAATTAGATAGTTATTCCTTTATTATTCATTTGGATTTGTAATAAGTAATTAATTCGGACACTTAGACAATCAAACCCTCTTGCGCGATGGCAAATATGTAATAATGCGTGTATGTCTTCAAACTCCTATTTCTTTCTCCGTTTTATTTGCTTGTTTATAATAGTAGCATCACATTTTACACTTTCATAAACATTACCATGACTTGTATCCACTTTTGCATGCATAAAAAGTTTGGCTCATCATACTAACCCATGTCAATTTCAACTCAAACTCGTGCTTTTATTGCATGCCTTAAATTGACTCACATGCCAGACTAGTAGTCGAGCCTATTAATTGCATGTTGTATGTGTTGCGTTACTCATTTTGTATCGTTAGGATCATGCATTTTTTTATAACTATTTTCTTTCTTTTGGCTTGCCTCTGCTATTTATGGTAAGCATTTTTTCGTTTTAGCATATTGCATGCATGCGAATGTTGTCATGTCAAGCGTGTTTACCATGAGGTCAAGTGCTTAGTTGATATACCTATTTGGAAGTCGGTGGATGAAGGCTTTTTCACTTAAGTTGGGAGGATTTGATTAATGTACATATGAGATCACTTTTTCAAGTGGTACATATTCAAAATGCTTTTCAAACAAACATGAAATCAAAGCGTTCTAAGTTGGGCGAATTAGTCTATACTTGTTTGACATCACATAGTAACAATAGTGTAATAATTGGAACAAGAGCATCTAATGTATATAAAAATCGCATCATGATTAGTAGAGGCCGATCTTTGATCGGGTGAGTGGGGTGTTCAATTCATGATCTTCCCCTCTCATACCTAAGTTCCCGAGCCGAGACACTTTGGTGTTGACGAACACGTGGCCTTTGGCACGAGTTTCCTAAATTTCTTAAAAATATTTAGGTGGCGACTCTGAAATCTGGCAATGCAGTACATTTTCAGCATTTTTGATTAAAAATCGATTTTTCAAAAAGATTTGTTGGATTTGGACTCTTTTGTGTTTATCCTTTTGACATTGCACTTGTAAAACCAGATTCAGAACCACGGGGAGTTCGAACTATAGGGCTATCGTATCTAAGGAGACTAAACCTATCCGAGGAGCACAAAAAGCAAGCTACAATTTTTGGCGACTCTGCTGGGGATTTTAGAGAACTTGACTCGAACTTCATGATGTGAAATTTTATCTACACTTATATGTCCTTTGCATTACATTTTCATGGTTACTTTAAGTCACTGTGTTTTCCATTTGCTATTCTTGGATGGTTTGCTGGAGGCTTGCCCAAAAGCTTGCCAAAAGGCTGACCGGTCGTGGGCTCTGCCATGATGGAAACACAACCCTTGGATCTAGATTACTGCTGTAATACTTGATCCTTCTTTTACTTCTCGGTATAAGGTGTGAGGTATATTAGGTAATCCTGCTGAGGTACTCTTTTGACCATTTGGCCTAGCTGCATATAGTAAAACTGTAGTGACTGTTCCAACTTAGGACAGGATGCCACCCATATACAGGATGTTGTGAAACTACTTGCTTGAAGTAGTGAAATCTGAGTTCATGACAAAACTAGGATAAGGTAACCCTACCCCCTCATAGAGGTGCTTTGGCTCTCTTTTACCTGGTATGTTCTTTTACAGTAAACTGTATAGGAATGCTCATATTAGTTGTACAAGTCGATATCAGTTTTGGAGGTAGAGTTCAGTGAGAAATACAGTGTTTTAGCTGTGATTATATCTGTTGCGAATTGGGTCGAAGTGTTGTCCGATTTTTGAATATTGTTTTTCTTTTCTTTCTTTTGCTAGATAGTTTACAATTATACCTCCAGAGAGACCTGATATCCCCTAAGTTGTATGGACTGGTTATGGCAGACTTTGTAAAACTCGAGACCTTGTTGGTGGTTAGCCAATGTTAGTCTCTCTTTCACCAGTTGTTCGACCAAAAAGGAACAGACAGTTATCAACACCGACACATACTACTCAACAATTACCTGTCCGTTCACACCCACTCAGTTCACCAACATCTAATTCTCCCAGGCCCGTAATGGCGTAGAGTAGAGAAGAGGTTGTTGCCATGATAACAGCATTCAATAGAACCATGGATACCTTGAATCAAAGGATAGCCGCTCAAGATGAAACTATCGTTGACATGCGATGCCCATCTGGGGCCTCCGCATCTACCTTGCATCCGGTCCCGGCTGCCTAGCCGAATTTTGATCCACCTCCACTAGTTGAAAACCCTCAGGTCCCAAATCCTCAAGAGATGTTTGCACAGGCTCCAACTTACAAGCCTTTGGCACAACCCCATGGGGGACTCCTTTCCTTTGACATCAACGATATTGATCCGACTATGATCAAAATTACCAGGATAGAGAAAGCGCTTAAAAAATCCCAAGGCTTCAATTCCATTCCAGGTATTGAAGATGGTTACACCGAGGCTTTGGTCAGATTGCCAAAAAAATTCAAGATGCCTCACATCGATAGATTCGATGGTAGTAGGGACCCTATTGTGCATGTTCGCCTATTTTCAGATATTCTGAGGCCAATGGGCTTTGTGACACCCCGATTCTACACCATTGGTTACAGTCAAGGGAGAGTCACTAATGAGTCCTATGGTCAATAACCAATATGATCCCAGATCGCCGGAGGAGTCAGATTAGCCTCTCTTCTAAGTCTAGCTTTCTTAGGCAGTGCACTACCCTTTGACAGATCTTAAAAGGTATTGACACAAGGTCTCATAAGCAACGATAAGGTTCATACATGTAAATATTAAAGTATAAGTACATAACAACCACGGATATCCTTAATTTCAAAAGCTTGTTCTATTACATTACATCCCAAAAGAAGCTTAAATCTTCACACGAGTCTTACAAAATAACAAAAGGAAATTTCTAGCCTTCCTAAGATAGCCAAAAGTCTTCGAAGGTTTCCGGCTCGTCGTCTCTCGCTATAAGTTCCGCTTCGTCACCTGGCATGATACGCCATGAGCTTTGAATGCCCAGTAAACACACACACACCCCACCCCTTTTTTCCAGTCTAATACACAATCACAATTATAACATCAAGTAGTAAAGCATGATACTCAAATAAATAAATAAATGGTTAAGTTAGGTGTTAGCAAACTAGAAATCCCCCAAAGAGATTTCGTCCTCCCAACCACAAGAATCGGACGCGGATTATTCGGTATGCCCCCACTTTTGCTGCTTTGTTGCAAAACTAACCTCAGACGCCTACCAACAGTTATATACCGTGTAGCGCCAACCGCAGGGCCTCAAAAGAGACGGTAAAATAGGGCCTTGCCCAAATCCCTCCTCACACCAAACCACCTAGGGTGTGAATACAACCGCTCCATTCAAGGGTTTCGAAAACCACTTGCGCAAGACTTTAACTTCCAAATAGGGAACGCATCCCAACAATCCATATATCACATATTCTCATCTTTTCATTACTCGAGTGCTCGAAAACCAATACCCTCCCAATTAGGTTTCCCGTTGAATTAAATGTTTTAAATCAAGGTTAGTCCAACTTATAAGACAATAATATCCATACAAGCATGCATTCTTAAGATGAGAAAGGTAAATAACATAACCACAACGCATATAATATCATGCCAAGATATGATCATAAGCTAATAAGCAATCTCATGAACTCAAGGGTATAAAACATCCACACATAATTAAATTTCCAGATTTAGTATCGCATAAAGATTAAAATGAAAGGTCTATTTTAGATCCTTCACCGGACTTGGTCTTCCTATGGTTCGTAGGGAATTTGATCTAGCTTCTAGAACATTTTTCGGAAATGGGATTGCTTTTCCAGATTCTAAGTTATTTAGAAAATATTCCAGCGCTGTCCAGATTCTGTCCAGATCCGTCGACCGTTACGAAAATTTGATTTTCTTGCAAACTGCTTAATGTTTTTCGATGAAACCAATTCTAGTTGAAAGATAACTCCTCAAGGAATATTTTGACATGAAATATAGGTCCAGAATAATTTTTTACATTTTTCTAGAATTTCTGGAAGTGGGCTGCGAAAACAGATTTTAAGGTACTATGCCCAAAACAAGAAGTTTTATGAGGAAAGGGTTCCACCAAGGGAAAGTTTTCGTTTCTTTTGTGAAGAAAACATGCTAACTAACATATATTTAACTCAGAAAATTTTCTTGAAAGAGTGCCCTTGGAAAGTTGAGAGATTGGTATAAAAAAAGATGGTTTTGTGCCAAAATGGAGAAAATACAAGAGAGATGGAATCAATACTCAACCCTTGGCATTTTTAACATAAGAAATCATTAATAACAGATCTGAAAACATTATTTAGAACCCTTAGAAACATGTATTGAAAAAAGGAAATGAAAGAGAATGTTGTGTTTGTGGCTTACCTACAAAGCTTTGCACAAGAAAGCTCTCTTCTTTCTTCCTCTTCTTCTTCTAGACTTCTCTCTCTTGCTCTCCTCCCTCTCTCTAGCTGAATATGTGTGTGTGGGTGTGGTGTTTGTGGTTTGCCAAGCTAGTATATATAGGCAAATTTTGATGTAAAATGTCCTAAAAGCCCATTAGTTGGAAATGGATGGAAATGTTAGGATTTTGCTTGGAGTCTAATGGGATAGGAGTAACTAAGGTGCTAAATCATAGGATTAGGCACTATTTAGTTGATTTTTAGTTGAAAGGTAACTAGTATAGGGAACATCATCCTAGGCCCAGGGTACTAGGTTTTGGTTTTCCTGGAATATCGTGATAAAAATCTTGAAATTTGGCTCCTCTCTTCTTCCTAGGGTGGCTAGCCTCGGGGAGTGTCATGGAGTTATTATTTTATTAGTTTTGGTCCTAGGGCACACTCTTCAAGGTGTATATATATATATCTTACAAGTTTGATGGTACTTCAAGGTACAAGGTACAAGTACTAGTTTTGGATAAGTTTTGAATTTTAAAGAAAAGTGAGGGCCTAGAGTTAAATGCTTGTAACTTAGGTAGAATTAAATTAGTTTAGGGAACCTAATCCGGCTAGAGTAATTCCTGTTTCGATAAAAATAAAATAGTAAAGCTAACCGACAAGATTCGAATTAATTCAAGTAACCGAGGGGCTTTAAGAAAATAATTCAACATTAGGGTTTTTAACGAGAATACATTTTTCGGGGGCCTCACAGGCTTGACTTGGGCTCAGAAACTGTTTTTATTTGGAAGAATTCTATCAGATATGGCAGTTATCTAGTACGCTCAACTGGAGGATTCTACTAACATAATTGAGAGGAACTGTCTGAGGGGTTTGTCAACCAATACTCATACAACACTCAGATAGAAGTAACCATTAGTGAGTTAGAAGCGACTACCCAAAACCCCAAGGAACCCTTCATCGACTTTGTTACTAGATGGAGGGCAAAAGCAGCCAGGATGACGAATAGGCCATCAGAAAGGGAACAAGTCTAGTTAGTGGTTTAGAATTTCAAGCCGAATATGTTACAAAGAATGATAGTTGCACCACTATCTATGTTTGTTTCTCTACACAAATTAGGGGTCCAAATTGAAAGTGCACTCAAGAAAGGCATTATCTAGAGAACCAGTGAACCTACGAAGAGGTTGTTCACTAGAAATGCTAATGCTAGCAGTAGCACTATTCCTCGGTCCACAGAAATCAGCACCTTCACCACAGTAGCCAACATGGCCGATCCCTTCGCCGGTACAACTTTGTAACCTACCAGCCCAAACCGAAACCAAAAAACCTTTACCCCTCTCCACATGAGCCCAACACGTGTTTGAAATTGCTAATGGAAAAGGGGCAACTCAATCCCCTCAACCCTCGACCTCTTCCTTACCCACTCCCACCTAGACACGACCCCACCCAGTACTGTATTTTCCATCAACAGCATGGTTATCCTACCGATCGTTGCAACCGCCTATGTCATGAGATCCAGGATCTCATCGACAATAAAATTATAGCTCCACCCTCAACTCCACTTACAAAACCATATGTAACCACCAACCCGCTTCCTACCCACAACCGAGTCCTCCCGTCCAGAAACATTAACTTAATCCATACACTACCACCCACCTTTAACCCCAATGCATATATCACCCTATCCCATCTACCTAAACTAGAGTTGGTTATTTCAGAAAGCATGAACATGTGCATGATCGATATAACACCCAAAACCCAACTGGGGCTTGTGGTAGTGCAAGCAGAGGAGAAAAAGAATGCACTAGAGAAGGGGTTTTCTGACACCCAAATTATAGAAAATGGGGTTTCACTGGTAGAAGAATACAACCCCAGTCGATATATTATAGCTGCTGACCAGTCGAAGACTATAGTCATATTGGTAGACTCTCTCAGTATCAACGTAATTGAGGAAGATGAGTGTAGCTTGACTTTTCATGCTTTTTTCGGATATGACTAGCCCTACAGTTTGGACTCCCGTAATTCTGAATCTGATTCCATAAGTGTAATGTAAAATAGATAAACACAAAAGAGTCCAAATTCCGCAAATCTTTTAGAAAATCGATTTTGAATCAAAATGCCAAAAATGGACTGCTTTGCCAGATACAGAGTCGCCACCTAAATATTTTTGAGAAATTTAGGAAAATCGAGACTCGTGTCAAAGGCCACTTATCCGTCAACACCAAAGTGTCTTGGCTCGGGAACTTAGGTACGAGAGGGGAAGGTCATGAATTGAGCACCCCACTTGCCCGATCAAAGATCGGCCTCTACTAATAATGATGTGATTCTTATGTACATTATATGCTCTTGTTCCAGTTTATTGGGCTGTTGCTACTATGTGATGCACACACAAGTATAGACTAATTTGCAAAAATTGGAACATTTCGATTCATGTTTATTTTGAAAAATGTTTGAATATGTACCACTTAAAAAAGTGATTTCATATGCACATTGATCAAATCATCCCAATTTGAGCAATTACCCTTCATCCACAGGCATTCAAAGGTTATATCAATTAAGCACTTAGCCTCATGGTAATCATGCTCGACATGGTAACAATCACACTCATATAATATGCTAAAGCACAAAAATGCTCACCTAGTACTCCAAGGCGACCCAAAACAAGCAAAATAATTAGAAAACATGCATGCCCCTAATTAATGCAACATGACTAATACAACACATGCAAGATGCAATTAATAGACTCGGTTACTAATATGATATGTGAATCAATTTGATAGCATGCGATTTAAGCATGTTTTCAAAGAAGTAATAAAAACAATGCATTGTTAGAATGATGCGTTGAGCCTCATGCAAGCAAGACAATGGATGCAAATCATGAGAAATGCAAAGTAAACATGATGCTCTATACTATCCAACATAAACGGGTAAATAAAAGGGAGAAAGACGTGGCATTGGAAGACATACACACTTACTGCAAGTTTGGCCTTCGCACGAGAGGGTACGAATAAATGCCCTAGCTAAGCTATTTACTAATTATTACAACAACGAATTAACTAACTACTTTAGCTAATTAAATAAGTATAACACAAAATTAACTAGCTATTCTACTTAGTTTAATACAAAAACTGACTAGCTAATTACAATGCACAATTAATTAGCTTATTAATTAACTACTATGAGCCTTGGAGAATGAGGGTTGACCCATGCATGCACGCAAATTTCCACCTAAAAAAGTCCTCTGTTTTGCTGCAAGAATGTCTCTGTTGCACAATTAGAAAATTATACTGTTTTTCCACCTTAGTCTCTGCTCTGCTGGAAAAAGGACATTGCCTGGCTGGAAAAAGTGGCCGGCAACCCAGAAGTAGTGGCTGGCTGGCCACTAATAGTGGCCTGCCGCCTAGTAAAAATGGCCCACCGGGCACTAATGTTGGTTCTTTCCTACAGGGAAAATGAGTGAGAGCACTAATTAGTGCTATCACTAATGATGTGGCAGTGGGTCCCACCAGGAATGATTTGATGTTTTGGTCTTGGTGTTGTATTTTCTTTCTTTTTTTATTGAGTGCCATGTCATTAGTGGTCTTTTTAGAGCTCTAAAATTAGTGGTCTCTATCATTGTTGTTCCTACAGTAATAGAGAACAAACAGAGCACAAACCAGAGTATTTTCAGGGGAAGTTTGTCCACCCTGCCTCTTCTTATCAGCAAATAGGTCAAATGAGGGGTAGGCTTGATTTGCAAGCCACCAATCGACGCAGTTTCATTGCATAATGACTTAGAGCATCTCCAATGGATGGCTATATCAGCTGCCAAAGCCATAATGTAGTAGCTTGGACAATCTTGGCTTCTCCAATGGCATGCTATACCAGCTGCCAAATTTGGCAACTGCCAAATCAAGTGCCAAACTTGGCAACTACTTTGGCAGCTGCCAAATCTGCCAAGTCACCCAAAATTAACTGTTTTCTCTCTTCCTTCCTTCCCTCCTTCCCTTTCGGTTGAGATTTTCCAGATTTATCAATATTCATGAATGAACAAGAATGAACAAATTCATCAATATTCACTAATTTTATTCATCAATATTCATCAATATTTATCAAATTCATCAATATTCAACAAGAATGAACAAGAATTCATCAATATTCCAGAATTCATCAATATTCATCAAATTCATCAAATTCATACCAAAAACAGATTTAAAAAGATTTCATCAAATTCATCTTCATTTATTAAAATATATACAAATTTTTATACGAATTTTTTTTGCTATCTGGGAATATTTTTTTTGCTACGAATTCATCAATTTTTTTTGCTACGAATTTCATCAAATTCATAAAAATAATTTTTTTGCTGCAAATTTGTAGGAGATCGGGGCTGAAAATAATCCAAGAGCAGCGTAGAAGGAGGGTTGAAGGAGCAAGATTAATGAGAGTAATCTCAAATAATCCAAGAAAAATACCTGATCCGAGGGTTGAAGTTCACTGATCTGGAAAAAATCTTCACTGATCCGAGGGTTGAAAAGGGTTAGAAGTTCATCTTCATTGATCTAAAGCTGATCCGAAGTTCATCCGAAGGTCTCTCCCTCTGATCTTCACTCATCCGAAGCTCTGATCTTCCCTCTGACCTTCCCTCTTCCCTCTGATCTTCACTCATCCGAAGCTCTCTCTCTCTCTCTCTCTCTCTCACTCTCTCTCTCAAGTTTCGAAGCTTTCTGTCTCTCTCAAGAGTGGATCTGGAAATTTCCTAAAGTTGATTGAACTTGGGTTTACTTTATTCATGAGTGGATTACTGTATTCATTAAAAAAAATAAAAATTAAATAAAAGCATAATTGAAACATATATCTACAACGGCTATAAAAAAAAGGATGAACACAAACCGGCTATAAAAATGGCTATAAAAATAAAACGGTTCTTTTTATGTTAAAACGACACTTTTTTTTTTCTATAAATACAAACATTTTGTGCTCTCTTTTTACTCAATTTCATTTCACAACAAATTTTCTAAATTACATTTTTATTTTTATTTATATTTTCTTTACACAATCGGTATAGAAGGTTCATCAAAAATAAAGAGAGGAAAATCATTCACCATTGCTGAAGATATGGCACTTTGTAAAGCTTGGTGTCACATTTCTGAAGATCTAATTTTTGGTAATTCACAATCTTATACTCACTTTTGGGGGAGAATTTATGAAAATTATTGCTCTCTTCAGAATGATCAGTCAAGAACACAAGTTTCTATCCAATCTTGATGGGGTACAATCATGAAATGTTCTAACAAATTTCGTGGATGTTTAGCGCAAGTCGAAAATCTACACCCAAGTGGGATGTCTCAAGTTGATTTAGTAAGATTTCATCTTCATTTATTACGTTAGTTTTTATTTTATTTTATTTCGTCTCATAAAAAAATTAAATAATTACTTAATTCAATATTGATACATATTTTGTTTTATCTAGTAAGATCTCATATTTTATTTTATTTTATTGATACTTACTTAATTCAATATTGATACAGATGCTTCAAGCAAAACTTTTATACCATCAAGATGAAAAGAAACATTTTGCTTTTGAACATTGTTGGTCAATCTTGCAAAACAATATCAGGTGGTAAGATGTAACTCCTACGAATATGGTGAAGTCAAGGATACATACACCATTTTTCCCTGATTCAGCCCCCGATTCCCCTATGGATAACTGCATTTCTCTTGAAGATGACACCAGTCCAAGTGTTGGTAACAATCCAACTGTTGGTGAGGGTAGTGTCTCTGCAAGGGGTAAAAGGCCGATGGGTAGGAAATCTGCAAAAGAATTATTTCGAAAAAATCAAGTCGTTCAAGATGAAGTTCAAAATATGAGCACACAATTGGACACATTTAACCAATATCTTGCTGAGAAGGAAAAGAAAAAAGATGAAAGAGAAGAAAAAAGGATTCAAGCAAAGCAGAAGATGAAAGAACTTGAGATGAAAAAACATGACTTCGAGATCAGAAGACAAGAACATGAGATGAGAAAGGAAGAACACCAAATAATGACTGCGGACATTTCTCATTTGGACCCTCAGATGAAAGCGTATTACACAATGCGAAAAAATGAGATTTTCGCCAAGTGGTCCTCAAATGTGAGCAGCCTAAATTTTTATTTCCCCCTACCTCCTGATGAATAATTACGGGATAAATGTTAGTCTTTATTTTTTGCAATATCATTTATTTTTTGATGTAATTGTTAGTCTTTTTTGCAATATCATTTATTTCATGTTGTTTTAAGAAACATTTTTGAGTATTTTGTACTTCACAATGTAAAAAAAGGCATTAATTGACATTAAAAGACATTGTAAAATAAAAAGACATTAAATGAAGAACATTTTATTGGAATAAAAAGATATTAAAAGACATTTTTGATTTTTTATGTGTAGTTAAAAAAATTTATTAAATATGTAGTGATATGTTTTTTGGTGGGGTGAATTAATCAAACAATTTTTTTTTTCCAATTTTTCATTTTTTATATTTGTCTAGTTGGGAATAATATAAATATATAATTTTTTTTAACAAACAAATAAAAAAATGTCACAAAAGACAATAAATAAATAAAAATAAAATCACAAAAAACCTATATCCAAACAACACCTACAAAGTTGGAGGGAAAGTTGGTTGAGATTTGCCAAAAATAGCAAATGACCATTGGAGCACCATTGCTATAATTTGGCAAAATAACACTATTCATTGCCAAATTATAGCAATAGCAACCCCAATATAGCAACAACCATTGGAGATGCTCTTATAAACTGAGGGATACCATTTCAACAAATGGTAAGGAAAGACCAACAAAACCTCCTCCATATCATGGATTGATCTAGGGAAGTGGTTGACCTTGGAAACTTGGACCATTTCATCACTAACAAGTATCAAATGAGCCAAATCTCCTTGTGTTCAATTAACATCTAATCGAACACCGAATCATTTTATTATCTTGCTTCATTTTAACCCCAATTTTATTACTCCATTTTAATTACCTTCCATTCATTAGTCAATTGAGTCTGATAATGAGCTTAAGTCCTCTAATGAAAAGAAGTACCAAACCAAATATTGTTTTAGGCATGAGAGGGAGATCATGTCGTTGGTAATGAATCCCTAAAGGGATTAAACCATTAAGTACAATATCAGCCCTTCAAGCTTAAACAACAATCCTATTGGAGCGACTCTCAAAACAAAGAGAAAAAGCCAAGAAAGAAGGGAGGTTGCAGAGATTCTTAGAGGTGAACAAGTTTGGAAAGCAAGAAATAAAGGCTATCAACTCAAATAGGTTGGTGGTTAAGGCCTAAACCACCAAGCCTACAAAGACTATTACACTATAAGCATACTATACAAAGCATGAATGCTAACTCACAAAAACAGTCCTAAAACAGTCCAAAAAAGTGCTGGAATTAAGACAAAAACGACTACAACAACTAGCTAAAATATTGAGGGATTAAAACTAGCACACAAGCACAAGGAGGGGAGGCTAACCCCTCCACTTTTAGGACTTCAAAACATAATTTTAGCCTCTGAAAAACCTCTGAAAATCAATGGTAAAAAGCTCAAAAAAGGTTGATCAGAAGATGGGAAACACGAGGGCAAAGGCCTTAGAAGTACGGTTCAAAGAAGGGTTGTCAACCCCTCTAACTTTAATGGCCTTAAACCGTAAGTTTCAGCCCAAAAATACAGGTAATAAGCAGCTCAAAAATAGCAAGAAAAGATGAGAAGAAGATGGTACAAAAGAACTAGAATGTATACCTCTTCAAGAGGAATGATCCCTTGATATTCCAAACCACTATTTCATACTCTCAAGTGCCTCAAGAGCTAAAATGCAAGCTCAAATTACCTCAGCAAGGAACTCTTTAGGTTTAGTTTAGAGTGCTTAGGCAAAGGTTATGTAAGCTGCAAGAGAGAAAGAGAGAGAAATTTTTCAAAATTTTGCTCTCCAAAATTTTCTAAATTCAAATTTTTTTTCTAACATCTAAAACATAAGAGAGAGTCATCTATATATAGAAATATATGAGGGACCCTCGAAAATATCCTTACAAACACAGCTAGAATGATGCATGCATTTGTAGAAACAGCTGGCAGAAAATATTTGGTTTTTTGCACTAGTGGCCGGCAAGCCACATTAGTAGGCGGCATGCCATATTAGTGGGTATGCAGATCCCTGGATGCTCAGGCTTGAAAAACCATTGTTTTGTCCAAAATAGGGCACAAGGTTTATAGGTTCAAAACTGAGGTTTCCTGCTGAGGAAGTCAAGCATTTGACAAGTGTACACATTCATAATTGAGTGATCACTCAGCGGCGCCCAAGTCTTAAGGGCTGTAAAAAATGGGGTGTCTACAGTTGCCCCTCTTTAACAGAGCTCGGATTCATGAAATGACATGAGTGAATGTCAAATCCTGAAGACGACCTATTTTGACAAGGCCGTAAGACTTGGGCAAACAATCAAGACATAAATGTAATTGGTTGAGGTCACAAGCTGCCTATGTATCCCTTTGTAGGGAATCAAACCAGCGTAGTTCTGGGACAAGATGCAAATGATATGCATGAAAAAAATACTTTGAAAGATGGACTCACATGCCTTGCGAAACTCGCTATTTTGAACACTCATGATCATGCAAGATAATGCAATAAGCAATAATAGATGCAATAAGCAATAACAAGAAGTCCAACCACGTTTCATGCGGGAAGAACTAAAAACGTGCACTTTAACCACGCCAAAGCCGTGAAAAGAGGAGAGAGAAACCGTTCAGGCTCATGTTTCACGCTTCTTGAGATACTCTAATCATGCTGAAATCGTGAGAAGAGGAGAAAAACTACTCAGGATCGCGTTTCATACGTCCTGAGATAAAAATCGCTCAGGGTCACGTTGCACGCATCCTAAGATACTCGAACACGTTGAAATCGTTAGAAGAGGAGAAAAATCGCTCAGGGTTGCGTTTCACGCGTCCTGAGATACTCTAATCACGTTGAAATAGTGAGAAGAAGAGAAAAACTGCTCAGGGATGCGTTTTGTGCGTCCTGAGATAAAAATCGCTCAGGCTTACATTTCACGTGTCCTAAGATACTCTAATTATGCTGAAATAGTGAGAAGAGGAGAAAACTGCTTAGGGTCACGTTTCACGCGTCCTAAGATACTCTAATCACGCTGAAATCATGAGAAGAGGAGAAAAACCACTCAGGGTCGCGTTTCACGCGTTCTGAGATAGATGCAAAAAGTATAAAAATGTACGATAAATACACAATGTAATGAAAGTGTGCGATAGATGCACAAAGTGAGCAAGTGCGATAGATGCACAAAATGAGCAAGTGTGATAGATTTACAAAATGAGTTGGTGCGATAGATGCACAAAGTGAACAAAATTACAAATCAATACAATGACAACGCATGTTCTATGCAAGACTATAGACAACTGGCATATGATGTTAATTGAAGGCATGTTCAAGAGCATGTTCTATGCAAAATCGAAAGCATATTCTATGTAAGCATGTGGATCATGAACGATGTAAGGCACACATGCAACATAAGTGTATATGAAAACGCACGCTATGCAACAAAAGAGAACATATATGTAATTCAACGAACAAAAGCGATGTTTAGCAACAACCTCCAACTTACCCCTCAGAGACTTTGCAACGTGCTCAAAAGAGATCAACCTCATTCATATTGGCAAGTGGGACACGTTCACGGGCCAGGACACGTTCACGGGCTAGAACACAATTTTGAGTTTCTCAAAAATCAATTTGGACCCAAAAAAGAACCTCCCATACACTGCTAAGGCAAAAGAGGGATAAAACCAGCACTAGGCCACAAAGGAAGATCGTCGACTACAAATGAGGCCTGTCAGCCACTAATAGTGGACGGTCGGCCACTATTAGTGGCCTGTTGGCCACTAATGTAAAATCGAGGGTAGATTTGTCTTTTCAACACGAGTCTTTTTTATACACATCACCACACCTCATTTCCTCACACACCCAAGGTCGAAATCATCCTTCATCTCTCTCTAGGTGCTTCCTCTCTCTTTGTACTTTGTGCGTGTTTTCCAATGCCTCACGCAAACTTTATTTGTAAACCCTCTTTGATTCTCTACACTTTGAACCGATCAATTTTTGTTTTCAATAATTTTTTTGAGTTTTCAACACTTTGGGCTTGTTTCCCTCTAGTTTCTCTCGAGTTTTGTGAACTTTCCCGGGTTTTGACTTTTTTTCCCATTTTCTCTCTCCTAGGTTGACTTTTTCTAAGTTTTTCTTATTTTTCTTCATTTTCTTCACTTTTTCACCAGCCTTCACCCACTTTTTAGATCGCAGACGACATTTCTCATGCTGACGCCCTTCTTGAGGTTCCACCTGCACTTTCACCCCCTGTTGAGGTCGAGGAGCTTGCGAGGCGGTGGAGGGCATTGTAGCTGACTTCGAGGCAGAGTTCATTCCAGGGCTCGAGCCTGAGCCACTACCATTGAGGATATGACCCTTTGATTCGGTCATTTATCACCCTCATACGCACATGCTGGCACCTGGAGGCATGATGCGTTTTGACGATTTTGCTGGTGGCATGCCAGAGGACATTTTGATGAGAGAGCCGTACTCTCACCTTTCCTGCAGTGCTTCTGAGGTACAAACTTTATTTTCATGCTCTCTTTCCTTTCATTTGACTGTATTTCTTACACTGCCTTTCATCTGAATGCTCTTTTATCATTGTCTTTCATCTGATTCACTCTTTATTTGCCATAAGGGGGACTCTCATTCTTGCAGGGTTTACGAGGCAGTGACAGCCAGAGATTGGTATTATGAGCTCTCTCTTGAGGTCTGCGACCTTGTTGATGAGGCCGACTTTGGCTTATTTTGCACTAGACTCTCACGACATATGGCGAGCCGGGCTCTACTCAGAGCGTTGATGGAGAGGTGATGGGACACCACCAACTCTTTCCACTTCTCTTCCGCTGGGGAGATAACGATGACTCCCTATGATTTCTCCATGATCACAGGCTTAGGAATAAGGGGTGATCCGATCCCCTTTAACATGGATATGGGCGAGTAACAGGTGGCTTGGATCTACCTACTTGGAGGCCAGCAATGGTGAGATACAGTTGGTTCTCCGAGCACTTTCGCAAGAGTGAGCCCGATACATAGGAGGAGGTAGAGCAGTATATTCGGGGCTTCTTGATGTTCCTACTCGGTACTACCATGTTTACGAACAGGTGGAACACTATGGGTTTGTACTTATTGAGCTCCCTCGTGACCTTGCCCCGAGTCTGATTTTACGATTGGGGTGGAGTTGGCCTCACCACACTCTACGGCTATATGAGTTCCACTTCCCGGATGAAAGGAGAGTGGGTCGGAGGCTACTGGAGAGCCTGAGAGGTATGCACCACACCTTTATGCTTTTGTACTTTCTATTGACACCTTGTGCTTTCTGCTTTGCACTTATGTTTGATATCTGTTGACACTTTGTGCTTTCTGTTTTGCACTTTCTGTTTTATATCTGTTGAAACATTGTGCTTTCTACTGACGTTTTCTTGCGGTTTCCCGGCTCTGGCTCAAGAGCCAGTGAATGAGATCCCTCCCATCGTGCCTTACTTGTGACGATATGACTGCCGGTATCAATGCCGGAGCCGCGATAATATGGCATTCGCCTTCCACCGCCGATATTTTCATATGATGATTGCCTATGAGGTAATCCGAAAGTCGGAGTCATTTGTGCTTTACTACTATTCTGATTCATGTTTTGACAACTGACGGCAACTAATAATCTGTACATTCTCTGTTTGCAGATAATGTGGCAGCCTTGGGCGACGATGCCAGCAGGAGTGAGGGACCAGCATGCCGAGGCTTGGGCCACGTCTCGATTTTAGATTTTGTTAGATGGCTCACTCTGCTAGGCCTGGTTCTTGAGTGAGCGTTTCATATGCCAGACTCTAGGCTCACTCGTCCCAGTTGTTCTTATGCCACCCTTAGCATCCATGAGGACAACTGATAGCCTCCCAGCTGGGGCTATTATTTAGTTTATGGTGGGGCTAGATGCCGACTATTTTAGAGTGGCGGGTGATTATACGACTTTTATCTAGACTCATCTCATTCCACCCTGGACAGGTGTCGCACAAGCGATGCAGCAGGTGCTCTCTTGACAGGTGAGGCTGCTTAGGAGACCAAAGTTGATTGAGGGGGGCCCCTCCCATTGTACAGGTTGCTGGTTGGCCAACAATTACCACTGCGCTTACATGTTAGCGGCTGACCTGGTCAACTTATCAGGTTCTGATAGAGCCACTTGAGGCAGGACATAGGTATGTCAAAGCTCGTGGCGCACCTCAGGTATGAACCACACTTTACAGCTTGTAACCGTACAATCCTTTTCCAGATATTAATTACTCTAGATACTGATCATTCAAATGCACTTGCAGGCACTAATTGAGTACATAGAGGGCCTGCTCCAGTGGGTTGCTTCTCTAATTGGCATGGTGCAGAGGAGAGAGACATTGCTTGATCTCCACAGTATCTAGGTTTTTTTTTTTCATACATTGCACTGCTACCTCCCATTGTTGTGCACCACACCATCACATTCCCACTAGTACACTGATACGTATACCGTATCAGTCACACTACCCCACACTGCACTGATTCACTGCACTGACACGTTGTACTCATACTACACCTTTTGCACTCATTTTGCATACTACATTGTATCTGATATGTCGACACTTGTTTTCCAAATCCCATCTGTACCGAGGACACCAGTAGCAGCGGCACCAGTGGCACTTCCTTTGGCAGCAGAGAGGAGAGGTAGATAGGCCCCAGCATGCAGCCGAGATGAGCGTCGAGGTTGAGGCAGAGATAGGGGTGCAAGGAGCCAGAGTAGTGAGTCTGAGCCCATGTTGAGTCGGGATGATATCGAGACCAGTGACTCTGAGGAGGCAGTGAGCCAACGCTCTAAGTCTGAGGGTGGAGATGATGATGCTGGCTCGGGGTCAGGGAGTGGTGATGACGCTGAGGCTAGCTCTGAGGTAGGGAGCGGAGATGATGAGCTTGGCTCTAGCTCAGAGTCTGATTCTGATAGCGGTGCAGACCGAGATAGTGCCCCTAAGTCCCCTTCGAAAAGAGGACGAAGAGGGCCTCTTGAGCTTGAGATGACTGGCACCGATTTTTGTACTTTTTGCTTAGTTTCTTTTATTCTGGTAGTTTAGCACATGTAGAGCTCCAGATAGGCTTTACTTTTTGCTTTTGAAAACTTGTACTCTCTTTTGTAAAAACTATGATTGAGGGAAAACCCTGGAGTTTTATGAAAAGAGTTATTGTTTTTGCATCATGAGCACCACATTTGTAGAAATAAAAAATAGAGTTGAATTTGAAACCAAAAGAAAAGAACTTGTATTGGCACGATGTTTTCAATCGGATAATGAACCACCCAACAACCAAAATGCAACTCGATAAACAAAGTAAGAACAACTCAAACACAGATATGTACACTTGCTAAAACCAAAAGACTCAAAATAAGACCTCAAAACACAAAGATCAAGACAAAACTAGACTGCTAAAACTACTAGGCCCCCAAGTGGACGGTAGGCCACACAAGTGGGCGGTCGGCCACTTGTGATGGATCCACCAGATGGTTGACAGCTGGCCTCCACTCACAACCTTATCTTCTACAAAAGGTCTTTCTTCGTGATTTTTTCACCAGAACTTCATTTTTGCTACTATTTTTTTCACAAATGGAGATATTCCTTGCCGAGAAGCTCACAAATTGGATAGCCACTTTAGACGGCACGGAAAAGGTAAATTTCTGAGGTTTCAACATAAGCATACTTTTTTCATTAAGTTGTACGCCGCTTTGTTTTCCATTCCTCCATGCCGTGGCCCGATGTTGGGACTCATTTACGTATTTATTTCGCTTTAGAACATAGGAAATGTGCCCGACTCTTAAAGAATTTTGAGCATTGATGGAAACCTGATGTGATGAAGAAATCATGCCTTAGCCCCGTTTTGGCCATGCCCAGGCTTTGGGATGAATGTATGGGCACACTTTGGAAGAAGCTCTATCGTTGGCCCATGACGGAGAGCTAGATATACCAAACTTGATTCATCGGTTTTTTGACATCGGTGACAGAGGCGACCCTCTCTGGCGAGGTTTTTGACAACATGCTCTTTGTTTATGTATGCTTGCACATTTTCATCTTGCCCTTAGTTGCGGTGGAGCCAGCATTTGGGTGATCGAAGTGGCCCAATGCTTGAAAGAGGGTAAGAGTTGCATCGATTTAGCACTGGCTAAGACCTTGATGGGTTTAGATGCTTTTCATTGGTGAGAGACCACCATATTTGTAGGGAATCCACTACTTCTTCAGGTATTATTTCCAATATTTTCTGATATATGCCTCGCACATCACTTTGGCCCTCAATCTCTATTTTCTCTAAAAGCCCTTTCTTTGCTTTTCTCTTCACACACATCTCTCTATTCTTTAATCTCTCTTATTTTTTATCCCTTCCCAGGTATGGCTCATAGATAAGCTGAAAGTGGTGGACCCTTGCCCCGAGTATTCAACTCGAGCTTATTTCTTCTGCCAACGACTAGTGAACTTTCCCAATGAGGGATGGTGGTGCAACTGGATGTGCAGTAGATTTGCAGTTGACATAGCTTGGCATTGCCCCTGGCTCAGGCTGAGATGAGTTATAGCATGACCCGACTGCCAGGCATACAGTTGATTGCCCTTACGCACTGCTTGTTCTACTTTCCCTTTTGGTTTAGAAGCTGATTCGGGTATGATCAGACTTGCCCAGAGGAGGGGGTGGACCACCCGGCTTCATGCCCGATTCGTGCTTCACACCTGGCTCGGTACCTTACTGCCTATAGAACAAGAGAGTTTTTGGCCCCTGTCCCTAGTTTCAGTTATGCCCTTTCTGGTGAGTGCTTGGCTCGGCTCGAGGATGAGGCACAAGCTGGGCCCACTTTGGCTATAGAAGCCTCCGCAAGCACGAGTAGAGGACGCAGGAGCACCTGACTCACCTATGCCCCTAGTTTATTACTTTGACCTTTCTTTTCAAGTTTTATGATGTAAAAACAACTTTTATTTGTATCAGAGAATTGAAAAATGTACTTGTGTTGAAATCAATGGAATTAAGATTGTGAGCACTAAAAATTTTCCTTTTGGGCCCAAAAATGGTCTAAGGTGTAAAAGGTAAAATTTTGAACGAAATCAACTTTTATTAAAACTTTCCAAAACCATTTTCGAAAATGATCACTACCTGACACGCACAGAATCAAACCCTCAAGATGTACAACCTCGAATCAAAAGATCATAACTGCCCCTGATTGCATACCACTACTGCTCTGCATTATAACCAGCTTTTCTTCCCAAAATGAAGATCACAACCAAACTAACAGATGATGAACATAGATGACCTGATTAGAAAAATGGACAGGACAGTTGAGTTGAAGATAGTTACGACTGAACTTCAGGATGAAGTTGCTTACGTATCCCAAAGATGGGAATCGGGCTTTACGTAGTTCGGTTCAGGTTCACTCGAGTATTAACTCTGTCCTTTTATGTTCTAGCTTTTGCCAAAGTCGCCCTTTAGGGTTTTCAACCTCGGGAGCTCTGTTTTTCTTTATTTTTAATTTTTCGTACTCTAACTTTTGCCTAGGTCGCCTTTCTGGGTTTTCGGCCTAGCGAGCCTCTCGAGGGTAGTATTTTTTCAACTTGTCCATATTGGTCGGCTGTGAAAATTCCAAGCCATTTAGGTCCATGAAAATAACCGCCCCTCCTAACTAGATAACTTTGATAATGTAAGGACTAGTCCAATTGGGTCTGAACTTGCTCCTAGGGTCATGGATAGGAGCTCAATTTTCATTCAGCACCATGTCTCCCTCCTTGCGATTCCGGGACTTAACTTTCTTGTTAAAAGCCTTGGCAATTTTGCATTGGTAGCCCTAAACATGATATAATTCCTTTAGCCTCCTCTCATTAAACAACATTAACTCCTCAAACCCACTCTATTGCCAATCCGCCTCCGCTATCTATCACTGAGCTATAACTCGCAGTGATGACATTTCAATTTCAATTGGCAGAACAATGTCTATCCCATAGACGAGAGAATATGCGGTTGCCCATGTAGTTGTTTGGATCGAGGTTCTGTAACCCCAGAGTGTGAACGATAGTTTGTCCGGCCAGTCCTTATAGGTTTCAACCATTTTCTGCAAGATGTTCTTGATATTCTTATTGGCGGCTTTAACAGCTCCATTGGTTTGTGGCTTGTATGTAGATGACTTATGAAAAGCCATGTTGTATTTCATCAACAAGTCTATCACATCTTTCTTGAAGTACGAGCCATTATCTGATATGATCTCGTTCGGAACTCCGTACCAGCAGATGATATTGTTTTTGATAAATTTGGCCACATGCGATGCCTTCAACACTACATAGGATTGAGCTTCCACCCACTTCGGAAAATAATCAATCGCCACAAAGATATACTCATGTCCATTCGACCCCTTTGGCTAGACAGCACCGATAACATCGATTCTCCAAACTATGAAAGGCCATGGCGAAGTCATGTTGTAAAGATTTGACGGGGGAATATTCATGTGATTGGCATGAATTTGACATTTGTGGCATTACCGCACAAAACCAATACAATCCTTCTCTATGGTGGATTAATAATAGCCTTGTCTGAGGATCTTCCGGGCTAGCATCACACTATTCATATGCGCCCTACATTCTCCGCCGTGGATAGCCTCCATAAGGCGCTTCGATTCCTCTTCCTCCACACACAGTTTATGCATTCCCAAATGATCTCTTTTATACAGCTTACCCCCGCAGATGATAAATTGGACGGCTATATGCCATATTCCTCGTTTGTCCTTGGCATTTGTCCCTGGTGGATACGTCTCCTTTTCTAAAAAGTTCCAAATATCGTAATACTAGGGGTTTTTGTCTTGCACTTCATCTATCACGGTAATAGTTTTATAAGCCAGTGTGTATTTATGTTCGATGATAATCAGACACATCCAGACCCTAAGTGGGATGTCTACCATAGAAGATAGAGTTGCTAAAGCATCAGCAAACCTGTTGTTCTCTCTTAATAGATGCGTGAATGTCAACTTGTCAAACCTCAGAATGGGAACATCCAAGGTCTGATGGTAAACCTTTATCTTATCTTCTTTGACTTTCCAGTCTCCATTTGCTTGAGAAACGACCAAGTTCGAGTCCCTGATGACATCCAACCTTATTGCCCCTAGTTCTAGGGCGACTTCTAAACCAACAATACACGATTCATATTCTACTTCATTGTTGGACACCTTGAACCGGAGTTTGAAGGCTAATGGTATATTAGTGTCGTTGGGTGCTATCAACAACACACCTATCCCATAACCGTACTAATTGGACACTCTGTCAAAGTACATTGCCCAAGTTTCCTCTTCAACTTACAGAATGTCTTCATCTGGGAATAAGTATTCCTCTGCCTCATCTTCTTCTGTCGGGTGGTCTACCAGGAACTCTGCTACAGCTCTTCCTTTAACTAACTTGCAGGTGACATATTTGAGATCAAAGTCGAAAAGAATAAGCAACCAACGAGCCAGCCTACCCTTAAATGCTGATTTCTCAAAGAGATATTTGATGGGATCTAATCACGAAATCAAGATTACAAAGTGAGCTAACAAGTATTGCCTCAACTTCCTAGTAGCCCATACCAAAGCTAGGCGAGCTTTCTCTAAAGAAGTGTACTGGGTCTCGTAGTCTAGCATTTTCTTGCTCAAGTAGTAGATGGCTTTCTCCACCGTATCTTTAGATTCTTGAGTGAGCATGCATCCCATCGTTGTACAGAATCAAAGGCTTCCCCGGCTCTAGCGGCGACAACACAGGCAGATTCTGGAGGTACTACTTAACCTGTTCAAAGGCAAACTGACATTGATCATCCCATCAGAATTTCTTCCCTTTCTTCAGGAGACTAAATAGTGGTTCACAAGTCAAGGTTAATTTGGAAATAAACCGTCTTATGAATTGCAGTTTACCCAGAAAGCCACGCACCTCTTTTTTGGTCCTTGGTGGTGGCATTTCTAAGATAGCCTTGATTTTAGAAGGATCTACTTAAATTCCCCTCTGTGTGATCAAAAAACCCATAAGTTTTTCTGCCATTACGCCGAAGGTGCATTTATGCGGGTTTAACCTTAATCTGTATTCCTTGATCCGTTGAAAGAATTTATACAGCGTGGTATAGTGGCCCTCTTGTTCTTTGGACTTGACAATCATGTCATCCATGTACACCTCAACCTTTTCATGGATCATGTCATGTAGAATGGTGGTCATAGCCCTCTGATAGGTAGCTCCAGCATTTTTTAACCCAAACGGCATAACCTGGTAGCAGTAGGTACCCCACGGTGTAGTGAATGCGGTCTTTTCTCTATCCTCAGGGGCCATTAGAATCTGGTTGTACCTGGAAAATCCATTTATAAATGATAGCAACACATGGCCCATAATGAAGTCTACCAACTCATCAATGTGTGGTAGAGGAAAGTCATCATTCGGACTGGCTTTGTTCAAAGTCTCGAAAGTTGACACAAACTCGAATTCTACCATCCTTCTTCGGCACTGGGACGTTGTTGGCCAACCAAGTTGGATACTTAGATACTAACAAGAATCCTACATCAATCTGCTTGGTGACCTCTTCCTTGATTTTCAGCGTCCAATCCAGATGAATTCTACGCAACTTCTGCTTGACTAGTGTAACCTCAGGGTCAAGAGGGATCCGGTACTGTACAATCTCAGGATCGATTCCAGGTATGTCTTAGTAAGACCACGCGAAAACATCTTTGAAATCTTTTAATAAAGCGATTAAACGCTCATGTTCCTCCGAAGACAACGTGGACTCGATCTGGACCAGGCGCAGATCCTTCTCAGTACCCATATTAATGGCAATGATTTTATCAACATAGGGTTCAGCAAACCACTCCTTCTCTCGATTAATCAAGTTTTTGAAAGCCAGAGGAATTTCTTCCCTTTCACTTTCATTAAAATTTTGAAAATCTTGGTCAATATAATAAACCAACGGCACAGAAAAGTACACAAAATCTACAGAGTTTTCATTCAAAAAGTCCAAATCTT
Source organism: Camellia sinensis (assembly GCF_055761805.1). Taxonomy (NCBI): domain Eukaryota; kingdom Viridiplantae; phylum Streptophyta; class Magnoliopsida; order Ericales; family Theaceae; genus Camellia; species Camellia sinensis. Next base: position 78,426,173 of record NC_138963.1, read on the forward strand.
CGGTTATAGACTCAAAAGAAAAGATGAATGAAGACCTAGACAAGACTTTGTATTTGGGTTACCACCCCCAGAAATACTAGACTCAGACTTAGAATAACTTGAATCTGATCCCGACCCCACAGACTCAATGGAATCAGATTCTGGCTCATCACTTGATTTAGAACTGGAAAGATAGCCTTCCTCCAACTGCCAAGTAAGATGTGGTGCCCTTGATGCATCTAAAATGCCATTGGTTGGGTTCATAACCGGTTCTTCCCCGATCATGGAGACAGTAAAGTTATCCCCCAAGTTCTTTAGGTCGGCCGCAGGATCTGTCAGGAGACTAGCCAGTGTTGCCCCTACTCCAGGTTCACTATTATCTGAGCCACCTTCTGTGCTCTGTTCAGCTTTGATGCTTAGTTCAACCATTTCCTCCTCATCATTGTCCTACAGCTGATGTTTCCCGGCTTCTTTAGCCTTGGCTCTGCCTCTCATTTCTTCCCTCTTTCTAATCCAGTCCTCTTTGATGGGCACATAGCCCAGTCCAAAGGTGGATGAATGGAGTAGTTCCCAAAAATAATTGCCACTGCTCCCCCATGAGGATACTTCAACATTTGGTGGAGAGTGAAGGAGACAGCTTTCATATGGTGCAACTAGGGCCTCCCTACCAGCAAATTGAAGGTAGTTGGCACATCCAAGACATGAAACTCAATCTCTTGCTCTGATGGGCCACCTGGACTCTCGCTTGCACGGTACCCATGACCTCTCTACTTGTGTTATCATACGCTCGTATTACTTGGGCTATGGGAACAAAGTCCGCTGGTTTGAGGCCAAATACATAGGCGGTACGGGAAGGACAAACATTAATGGCCAAACCGGTATCCACCAAAACCACCGACACCCATTTCTCCCTGCATTCCACAGATATGTACAACGGTTTATTATGAGCCGAGCCCACCGGCAGTAGCTCTTTGTCAGAGAAAGTGAGCATTGGTCTGGCACCAGCTAGAAAGACCAAACCCACAAGCTGCTCGGGCATGGTGTCAATGGACAATTTAGCCTTATCCATCGTTGACTACACTGCCTACTGGTATACTCGTGAGGCCATGACAAGACCCCAGATGGAGATGTCAGCTTGGATTTTCTTGAGCTGTTTTAATACTGCCTCTTCTTCTAGTTGTTTCTTCTTTTGTTTCTTGGCCTCTTTGTCCTTTATATATGCCTCTGCCTGATCCAGGTGCGGGGGTTTAAAATACCGTCCACTACGGGTGAGATGATCTATTTCCTCAGCATACCACGTTTTATCCGTGGCACAGTCGCCCTAGTCTTCATTAGTATGGGCCAAATGTAGATCATTATTGTCTCGCCATTCGTCCTTAGTGGCAAACAAATAGTTGTCTGGCTCTATTTGTATCACATTCACATCATAAGTGTCCCCCACAGGGTGCCGTGAAATTATGGTTTCTCGACTATTTTCAATTCTTTCTCGTTTAAACTGCCTTAGTACGGCTTCCTGTTTGGTATCTATGGTGTTCACAATGGCCACTTCTTGGGCTGGGTTTACCACATTAGTGCTCTCCAGCAGCTTTCCTTTCTCATCAGCCCTTCCGGCTACTACAACTATCTTTGCTTCTTTTCTATCTGGTTGCATTCCAGCTTCTTCTTCTTTGTTTGGCTCATCACTCAGCCATTTAGTGTTGTTTGTTAATCCATTCAGGTTGAACCACCTGATTTGTACATCTCCCTGATCCTGCTCATCAAAGAACTACAGGTTGTCCAAATCCCCTTTGAGATCTGCCAAATCATCCAACCTTGGATTGGGCCATCTTCCCTGACCACATTGATGTCTACCAAGGTTGGCAGCACCAATTCAGGCTTGATTTGACCAGTTGACACAACATACCAACTTGGATCATACACCCCATCGGATAAGTCGTTAGGACACTCTGGCAAGTTAGGTACAAGAGGGGAAGGTCATGAATTGAGCTATCCACTCACATGATCAAAGATCGGCCTTTACTAATCATGATGTTATTCTTATTTACATTATATGCTCTTGTTTTGGTTTATTAGGCTATTGCTACTATGTGATGCGCACACAAGTATAGACTAATTTGCAAAAAATGAAACATTTCGATTCATGTTTATTTTGAAAAATGTTTGAATATGTACCAATAAAAAAAGTGATCTCATATGCACATTGATCAAATCATCTCAATTTGAGCAACTAGCCTTCATCCACAGGCATTCAAGAGTTGTATCAATTAAGCACTTAGCCTCATGGTAATCATACTCGACATGGCAACAATCACACGCATGTAATATGCTAAAGCACAAAAATACTCACCGAGTACTCCAAGGCGACCCAAAACAAGCAAAATAATTAGAAATCATGCATGCCCCTAATTAATGCAACACATGCAAGGTGCAATTAATAGACTCGGCTACTAATATGGCATGTGAATCAATTTGATAGCATGCGGTTTAAGCACGTTTTCAAAGAAGTAATAAATACAATGCATTGTTAGAATGATGCGTCAAGCCTTATGCATGCAAGACAATGGATGCAAATCATGAGAAATGCAAAGTAAACATGATGCTCTATACTATCCAACATAAGTGGGTAAATAAAAAGGAGAAAGACGTGGGGTTGGAAGACATACACACTTATGGTCATGACCCGAACCTATCCCTATGGATTAAGGTCATAACCAGCCAGTAATCAAGAGATTACCTACGGCCTCAAACCCAATAAAACATATTTCAACAGAGTCAAGGGGCCGAGATGGAAGCAAACTTATGAAAATTTTGTCCATAGAGCTGTGCCTACAGGCACATCATAATATCTCACATATACTCGTTAATAACCCACACCAGGGAACGTAACATAGAATTTTACACATACAGGATCGTTCAAGTCATAGTTAGCCAAACCAAAAGCTTATATACGAAGGTGATGCAACATGTTCACTAAGATAACAAAAGAGTAAACCAAAAGAAATAAAACGGTGTCTCGTGCGTGAGACATTCTGGCTGACTCCACAAAACTTGACTTTCATCATATACTTCATCGAGTCTAGGTTTGGACATCTCTTTGTCCACCTACATACACATGAATGAGAGTGAATGAAAGCTTAGCGAATAATATCAAATAAAGAAAGTACATGAATGAAATTTGAAACAAATGTATCGAACGGCCTTGGGCCCATCCATGTTTCTATCTGGTACATTAACAGCTTTAGGCTCAAACATATCAAACGGCCTCTGGCCCACTTTGTTCCTAACAGACGGCCTCAGGCCCAATTCATTCTTGTCGAACGGCCTTTGGCCCCCTTTGGCCCAATCATTCCCATCAAACGGCCTATGGCCTAATCATTCATGTCAAACGGCCTTTGGCCCAATCATTCATGTCAAACAGCCTTGGGCCCATCATTCATGTCAAATGGCCTTTGGCACATCATTCATGTCACACGGCCTTTGGCCCAATCATTCATGTTAAACGGCCTTGGGCCCATCATTCATATCAAACGGCCTTTTGTAGACACCTCATTTTTTACTGTCCTCAAGACTTGGACGTCACCGTTTGACCACTTGGTGATCATCCATGTTCATGTTCATTTTGAGTTCCTGGAGGTCTCGGCTACACGCCTTGCCTTAGGATCTCTCAACTCGGTTGTCTTGTGCTTGGTTGGACCAAACACTTGTTGGTTTTTGCTTTGGAAGGTAGAGAATGGCTTGTTGGCCATCCCCACGGCTCACCGGCCATGGCTTGAGGCCACCGGCCGTGTCTTCTTTCCACCAACCATTGGTGATGGCCGGTCGGCACTTTGTGTGGTTAGCCGACCATTTATTTGGCCGATGGACTTCTTTTCTGGCCGGTACTACCTTTTTGCCTTTTTCAGGCATTATGCATGCTAGCTGTGCCAGCTGGAGTGCACTGATTTGTCCTCCATATAGGTGTATGGAGGAATTGTACCCTTTGCATCCTTTTGGTCCTAGCTTCCTCAAGAAGCTTGGACCCTTTGCTCAAGCTTCTTGAGGAAGCTTGACCCTTTGTCTTAGCTTCCTCAAGAAGCTTGGACCTTTGGGTTAGCTTCCTTGAGAAGCTTAACCCCCTTGACCCTTTTATTTAGCTTCCCTTATAAGCTTCAAGCCTTCATCTTGCTTTATATGAGAGGCCCTTCCTCTTCCTTTGAAGAGGTTCAGCAAAACCAAAGATAATACATATATATTTGATATATAAACCACTCTCTCTCTATATCCCCCCCTCTCTCTTCATTTGTGTGTGTTTGAGAGTTCAAAAATGTGTTTTGTTCTTAGTTTTGCAGTAGGACACATAGTATTACACCATACTTCGGTTCTTGAGGTGTTGAGAGATTGTTCTTGGAGGATCTGAGTTGGTTTTGATTAGAAAAAGGGGCTGGACTTGCTGTTCTTCAAGTGTTCTTCAAGGGTGAGTATAGTTGCTTTATATTCCCCATTCTTGCACTAGTTTTTAACCCATCTTGCATACTGATTTAAGCTTTGTGTATAACTGAAAAAAGTCTTGTATTTGCATGCTTAAGATCTTTCATTAAGGTCTCTTTTGTGTTTGGGGTCGACCTCCCCTCTCTTAGGCCTTGTTTGGCCCCTTTTGTGCCTTCTTTTGTTGAGCTTTGGAACCTTTTGCGTATTGGCCTTCTCACCACTGAAATCCAATGGATTTTCAGTGGTGGTGAAGGGGTCTTGAAGTCTTGCATAGGGGAGGGACACCCCTCTCCCTTAGTCTCTCATTTGTTCATTTTTTTGGCTCACAAGGGTAGCATGCATGCTTAGTTGTTTTTGGCTCCATTTCAGAGGTTTTTGGATGTTACTTGGTCATATTATATCACTTTTTTTGGTCAGATTAATGGTCCATTTCATGCATTATATGCTTGCCTTGTAATCTCATGTTTTGGTCTAATATGTATTATGTTATGAGATGACATTCTAGCATGATTTTGGTTTGGTTCCAAGAAGGTTTTAGCATTATTTTGCCATGCTTAAGGTCTGTTGGGTACTAATTTGGCCATGCTTGCCATGATTTGTATAGCCTTCATGCATTTTTGGCTTGCGAGCCTTGGGTGTGTGAGTCATAAGCATGCTTTAGTTGGGCTATTTCAGTGATTTGGAGTGACTTATTATGCCATTTCAGTTCATGTTTTATGCTTACATAATTGCATTTGTTACCCTTTCAATGCCTTGAAGAGATGTGGTCTTATGCTCCATGTTTGGGGCTTTTGTGCACGCCTATGTGTTTGAGGCTTTAGGCTGCCATATCAGAGGTTTTTGGGGCTCATTTTTGCATGATAAAACTCTATTTTGCATTGAAAAATCCATGCCATGTTTGCTTGGGGTAGGTGTTGAGTAATGCTTTCTTTGTGGCCTTGAATGTCTTCTATCTCGCATCCATTCCCTAGCATGTTTTGGCATCATCCTTCGCATGCTTTTCAGAGTTTAACATGAGTGCTTAATGTCCATTTTTGTCACCTTTGAGTGTTCTTGAGAGTTGCCTTTCATGCCTTAGTCTTAGGCCCTTCGGTTGGCATGTTTATTTTGCATGATTGGCACCATTATTTTAGTATTCTTGGCCACTGTTTTGGGATGGGCTGAGGCCTTCCCATCTCGGTTTAAGTCCATCTTTGTCTATAATCGCATGTTTGATGTGTTGCATTGCTTTGGTATCATGCTTGCATTGTATCATGTTTGCACATTTACATATTGTTTAGCTAGTTGTATTTCATATCCTAGCTTGCATGATAGATTGCATGGCATTGCATCTTGCATGTTTGGCACATTGCATTTGGCATGTTCATTACCTTAGTCCCATATGGCATACTTGAGATACTTCGCATGTTTGAGCCATGTTGCATACATGCATTACATTTTGCTTGGTTTGGGGTGTCAAACTAAGCAAGAGGGGTGAGGTGTGCTCGTACTCCAAGTGACGAAACACTTCTCAACCCTCGGTCGCCGATGCCCTTGATCTCAACATGATAGGGCATGAGGCATTCATTTGTTTTGTCGCATGCATTTACATTGATTTGCAAGCTTGGTGCCTTTGGCCATCATGCATCGAAATGCATGATTGGTGGCCCGAGGACCAAGGGCCGCACTCCCTTGAGTCCATAGCATGATTGAGAGAGTGACCATGCACACATTGCTTTGAAATTTCCATGCCATGCATTGTCTGTCCTCTGCTGCTATCAAAATAGGGTTCTGCAGGAAGGAATGGCCGGCCGGCCACTTATAGTGCCGACCGGCTACCAAAGTCCAGCCGGTGGTTCAATTTTTGGCCGATGGCCACATTCTCATAGCCGGTAATGCTTTATCATGGCCGGTGGCATCCCACGACACTCAGGGAGTTATTCAGAAGGGTCCTGGAAACTTTCATAATTTTCAGAGGAGTAAGGCAGTGTAAACAGAGGCAACAGTGGCATGGTACCGGGTTTCTGAGCAAGGCGAGTCAAGCATGCATCATCTACGCATTCCGAGGCAGAGCTGCGACAGTCTCCTTAGTTTCATATTTAGGCTTTTTTTCTTTGTAATTAATTTGTTAATTAATTAGAAGTTTTGTAATAATTAATTAGCTAGGATAGTTAATTCATTATTCAGCCTGTATTATTAATTCATTATTCGGCCTGTATTATTATTTCGGACCCTCCGAGCGAGGGCAATTGTGTAATAAGTGTGCGTGCGTGTGTGCGTGTCTTCCAACCCCATTTCTTTCTCCCTTTTACTTACCTGCTTTCAATGGTTAGTATTAGGGCATATTTAAATTAGCATACCTTATGCTATGCATGCGTGCATCCATACATTTGTCTTGCATGCACCGGGCTCGGCGCATCATACTAACTGCATAGTATTTTAATTCCGAGTTGAATACGTGTTAGCTGTAGCATCATCATATGCCATCTTAGAATAGCTGAGCCTATTGTAGTTGCATCTTGCATATGTTGCATTAGCGATCTTAACATGAACTAGGATCATGCATATGATTACTAACAAGTTTCTGTTTTGGCTTGGAGTACTCGGTAAGTGTTTATGCTTTAGCATCCTTGCATGCGTGTGTGTGACTGCCATGACAGCATGCTTACCATGAGGCTACTTGCTTATGTGATATAACTGCTTGAATGCCTGTGGGTGGAGGTTGAATGACCTGAATTGGAATAATGCATTAACTGTGAGTTTTAAGCCCACTAGCTAGTGGCTAAACCATCTTTTCTAAGCCCACTTGAGGGTGGCAAAACCTGCATTTTAGCCTTCTTGTGAGTAGCAAACCGTTTTCAAAACAAACATGAAATGTTTTTTTTTTTTTCCAATTTAGGTGACCCAGTCTATACTTGTTTTGTTGCGCGCAGCACATAGTAATTCTAGGCTAATAACTGGAATAAGAACGCGTAATGTTTTCAAAACTCGATATCATGGTTAGTAGAGGCCGATCTTCGGATCGGGCGAGCGGGGGTGCACAGAGCTAACCTTTCCCAATCGTACCCAAGTTCCCGAGCCGAGGCAACTTTGGTGATGACGGACACGTGGCCTTAGGCAAACAAGTCAGGGTTTCCTAAATTCCCCCAAAATAAAATGTTTAGGTGGCGACTCTGTATCTAGCAAAATAGCCCATGTTTGGCACTTCTTTCTAAAAAATCTATTTTCCAAAACAATTTGTCGAATTTGGACTCTTTGATGATTCATCGGTCTTGCACTGCACTCTGCGAGATTAGATACAGGACCGTGACAATTTGAGTCCGAACTGCAGTGAGCCCAATATGAACAGAACGGGATTTCCCTCTCGGGACGTTCGGGGACGATATTACAGTTTTTGGTGACTCTACTGGGGAGTTAGAGAGCTTGACTCGAACTCATTATATCCTGTTTTGATTATACTTATGTGTTTCTTTGCATTGCATGTGCATTGGTGCGCCTAAGTCACTGTGTTTGCCATCTGTTATTCCTGAACGGTTTGTCGGAGGTTTGCTTCGAGAAGCGTGCCATAAGACTGACCGGTTACGGGCTCTGCCACGATGGGAACACAAACCCCAGTTGTCACCGGAGCACCCTTCTTGACCATTCGACCTAGTGCATATTCGGAATCCATAGTGACCATTCCAAGGTAGGACAGGTTGCTTACCCGATTATAGGTTGTTTGAAACCGCTGCGTACGTAGTGAAACCCTAGCTCCTGACAAAGTAGAACAGGGAAACCCTACCCCAACATAGGGGTGTTTTAGCTCTCACTTGTTTGTTATGTGCTTTAGAGTTGGCCTCTATAGGAATGCATGTATCAGCTCACAAGTTTGGGTATCAGGCCTGCGGGCACCAGTTCAGTATTTTGGAAATCAGTTATCTACAGGTATCAGATTCAGTTTTCAGGAACAGTGATTCAGGGACAATAATCAGTATTGATGAACAGTGTATTCAGCTTACCAACCGTGTGTTGTGATGCCCAATTGTGTGTTGTGTGTTTATTTTACGCTGTATGCTGTCCATTTTTCTGGTTATTTATTTCCTTATTATTGCTTTATTTATCTTTTTGCTAGGTAGTTTAGCACAATTGCTTCCGACCCAGCAGATATTCCCCAAGCACTCTGGACTAGAGGTCGCCTACTTAATCGATTTGAGGATCTGGTCGACGGACAACCAGTGTTTTATTCTCTACCCCCGGTTATCAGACAAAGGTCGAGAAGACACAGTGTATCCGAGCAGAGATTGCCAGAGCAGTGGTCAACCCTACTAGTGGACAGTCAGGCCGAGGCCTCAGTTTTCACCACAGAAAGGGAATATATACCGGTAATTCAATCAGAGTAGAGCAGTATGGCAAGCTTAGAGGAGATGGTGCGCCAGCTCCAAGAGACCATGAAAACTATGCAGCAAGATGTTATCCGACAAGCAGAGTTCGCCAAACAACAGGCCATGGTTATGACTGAATAAGCAGAGTTAATCATAAGGCTATAGCAGCAAGCCGGGGCATCTGCCTCACATCAAGCTCCTCCCCCGCCAAGGGTTCCGATACCCGAGGAGACACCAAATGTCTTGAATATCCAAGAGGATACAGATATTCCAACGGGGCCGGCTTCGCCCCCGATTCTACCGCGACTATCCAAGGCGCCCATGCCTATCAATGTACCGGATTCTCCCTTAGAGTTCGAAGTGGACCCCACAGCATTAAAGCTAAGCAAGCTGGAAAAGATGTTTAAGTAATCCCAAGGAGTCAAGACCATCCCTGATATTGAGGACGGGTATACCGACGCAGCTGTAACGCTGCCGGACCGATTCAAGATGCCGCATATTGACTGATTTGATGGGTCCGGGGACCCCATGGTGCACCTGAGGTTGTTTTCAGATATCTTAAGGCCGATGGGGCTCACCAGACTACAGAAGCTATCTTTGTTCGGCCGGACCCTGTCGGGTGTAGCGGCCATCTGGTACGCCAAATTAGAAGATGATGTTAAGAGGAACTGGGATGAGATGGCTGAGGCGTTCATTGCACAGTACTCATATAACACACAAATCGAGATTACGACCCGTGATCTCGAGACGACAAGGTAGGAGCCTAAGGAGACCCTTTTCGGAGTTCGTAACCAGATGGAGGGCCAAGGCCTCAATGATGACCCTAAGGCCCACCGATAAAGATCAAATTCGGATGATTGTGCGCAATCTCCAGCCTAAGCTGATGTAGAAAATGATCATGCTCCCCTTCCCTACCTTTTCAGATCTACATGAGATGGGAGTACAGATTGAGGATGCCTTGAAACAAGGCTTGATCGACAATGACAGAGAGCAACCCAGGAGAACCTTTAACTGCAACACTAATGTAGGCCCGAGCGGCGCTACAACTACAAGAGCCTCAGAAGTGAGCATGGTCACCACCATTCCCCCTCTAAGAACCATGGCAGCAACGCTATTCTCCGGTGTGTTCGGAAGCAATACACAAACAGCCAAATACTCGCCCAAAAATCAAAAAAACCTTTGCTCCACTATATATGCCCCTGTCCAAAGCTCTAGGGGTTTTAATCAGAAAAGGGCACTTGAAGCCCCTAGAGCTGCGACCATCGCTAGAAAAACTTTCCCCTACCCACAACCCAACCAAATATTGCGTATTTCACCAACAGCACGGTCATGACACCGACCAATGCTTCCAATTACGTCATGAGATTCAAGATCTCGTTGATAATGGGGTGATTGTGCCTCCCGAAAAACCCAATGTCACAACAAACCCTCTCCTACCACACCACCAAGCTCCACCTCCCAAAAGAATCAACTTTATCCAGACTAGGGTCGTGTCTTACGATCCTAGCATATATATCACCCTATCCCACCTACCCAAGCCGGAGGTGCTCCTTCATAACTGCACTGACTTGTGCATGTTGGACATCTCCAGAACCCAACCCGAACCAATGGTGGTGACTGTCGAAGACAGAACATGGGAGATTTCAGAGGAGAATGGGATTGTTGAGTTAGAATTTGAGGAATCTGGGAGTTTTGTCGGAGAGATGTACAGTCCGAGTGACTACATTTTGTCGGTAGGCCAGGATAGATCAAGTGTGGAATTGCCAGAAAGGACAGAGCTTTGTGTGATACAGGGGGATAGATTTGATCAGAGATCAGAGGACTTAGCGGTTGTGGAAGGGGACTTTTCTGACCTCCAATTTTTCAACGAACAAGACCCAGGGGACATGGCCGTCAACTGGTCAGATTTCAAGGAATTAGTAGAGACTACCGGGTGGCTTGATAACCTACCAGACATTGTCGAAGAATTTCAGTTGGAACGAGGCCCGTCAGGGGCAAGGACATCAGTTGTGGCTGGAAGGCCCGAGGATCGGAGTGCATCGCCGGAGAGCGCCGGTGTTAAGAATTTCGCTTGGGATATGGGCACTTTGAATATGGAAATTATTGAACAGACGGCTGTACTGACGCAGTTGGAATAGGAAAGGTTTGAGGATTCTGAGAGAATCAGAAAAGCTAAAGCCCATGAGGGACTGAAAATACTGTGAGTACAAGGACAGTAGAAACGGAGCTGGATAGGTGTCTGTCGGTTGCCGATGGAATGTGGTGGGAGGACGATGATTTATGTCTTGTCCACACAGATGAGAATTGGGGGAGCAATCAACCAGACGATACCTGGTATATTGGTGAAGTCGACCATATGACTAGGAGTAGACGGTATTTCAAGCCTCCACACCTAGATTAGCCAGAGGCGTCTGGGAAAGATAAGGAGGTAGAGAAGCAAAAAGAGAAGTAACTTGAAGATGAGGCTGTACTGAAACAGTTGAAAAAGATACAAGCAGACATCTCCATCTGGGGATTGCTTATGGCATCGATGGTGCATCGACAAGCTGTCTTATCGGCCATGGACAAGGCCAAGCTCGCAATAGACACCACACCTGAACAACTGGTGGGCTTAGTTTTTTCGGGGAGGAGCTACCCCGATGTTGACTTTTTCCAACAAGGAATTACCGCCTGAGGGTGCGAACCATAACAAGCCACTCTACATCTCTGTGGAGTGTAGAAACAAATGGATACCCGTGGTACTTGTCGACACAGGGTCCGCCATCAATGTGTGCCCGGCAAGAACTGCATATGCAATCGGTTTAAAAATCGTGGACTTTGTGCCGACAGCCCAGGTGATTCGGGCATATGACAACATAAGCAGAGAAGTAATGGGAACAGTGAAAATTCATACCAAGGTTGGCCCGGGATAGCATGAGATAGACTTTCACATCCTAGAGCTTCCTGCCACTTTCAATCTACTCCTGGGACGGCCGTGGCTGCACCAGGTAAAGGCAGTTTTGTCCACTTTACATCAGATGGTGAAATACCCCCATGGGAAGGGAGTAGCCATTGTTTTTGAAAATTCGTCGATCCATCCACCACCAGAAGTATCTACGCCAGTTTTGGAAATTGAGCATGGTATGAAGGATGTGTTCATGTCGGGTTTTACCCTTGCCGAGGCCCAGGTTGTACAGAACATTTTGGTTGTTAATAAGGGGTTGTATGTCAGTGCTCAATCAGTGTACTTCATGAACAAGCTCCAACACATCCCCGAGATGGGATTGTGAAAGAGCGGCCAGAAGGGCGTCGTAGCATTGGCCGAAGTGCCACACAACCCGCATACCTTTGGTTTGGGTTATCTGCCCACCAAAGAGGATTGGATAAGGAAAGGCAAGGAGATGATTGGGAGAGCTAGAGCGAAGCAGGCAGGGAAGCCTTTTGAGCTAATGCACCGGCCCATCCAGGTTACCCTAAATGGATGCTTCTTCCGGGAAGGGGAGGACTTTCCGTTTTGTGGCTTCCTAGAGCCGTGGCTGAATACGGAAAGGAAGCGCGTGCCAGGTTTTGAGATTTTTTTGACCTGCAATTATCTGGGGATGATGTTGCCGAAGAGCAGACAGACCAAACAGTTGAGGTTAAGCAGAGCAAGAAAGTGGAGTCTGAGGACGCCGAAAGTGAAATGGGGGTAGCACTGGCATGTCTACTTTCAGATCCTCCGATCGAGTAGAAGTGCTTGGGGCATAACTTCTCGGTGTCCATGATCGGGAATGAAATGGCTGCGGGCCTACCGGCAAACATTTTGGATGCATCCATCGCACCCTCTCTCATTTGGCATTATGAAGAGGGATTTTTGTCAAGCAGCACCGGGTCAGGTAGTGAGCCAGAATCTGATTCCACCGAGTCTTGTGAGTCGAAATCAAGTTCCAGCTCGACTGAGTCTGAGTCGAGTAATCCTGGGGGTGATGACCCGGATGCCACAGTCCTGTCGAGGTCGTCTTTTTCTTTCTCTTTTGAGTCTGTTGTAACAGAAGAATCAGACGGTTTGGATATGTTTAATGAGAATGATGTGGATGTGGTTTCTGAGTACTTTTCTGTGCCCTTGATTTATAGCTTAAATCAGGACTTTCAAAATTTTGATAAAAACGATGAGGAAGAAATTTCTCCAGTTTTGCAACGATTAATTGATCAAGAGCAGGAGAGATTTGTTAAACCCTTAGTGGATGAAATCACTACTGTGAATATTGGTACTGAGAAGGATCCGCGGCTGGTCCAGATCGGGTCCATGTTGTCTTCGGAGGAGCGCGAGCGCTTAGTCGCTTTATTAAAAGATTTCAAAGATGTTTTCGTGTGGTCCTACGAAGACATGCTTGGAATCGATCCTGAGATTGTACAGCACCGGATCCCTCTTGACCCCGAGGCCCGACCCATCAAGCAAAAACTCAGAAGAATCCGCCCCGACTAGGCTCTCAAGGTTAAGGAAGAGGTCACCAAGCAAATTGACGCAGGGTTCCTGCTGGTATCCGAATACCCAACTTGGTTGGCCAACATTGTGCCAGTGCCGAAGAAGGATGGTAGGATCCGGGTATGCGTGGATTTCAGGGATTTGAACAAAGCTAGTTCGAAGGACGACTTTCCCTTGCTGCATATTGATGAGTTAGTGGACTTCACAGTGAGGCATGCTTTGCTTTCATTCATGGATGGCTTTTCGGGCTACAATTAGATAGTGCTGGCACCCGAGGACCGGGAGAAGACTGCTTTCACCACCACGTGGAGGACATATTGCTACAGAGTGATGCCATTTGGGTTGAAGAATGCTGGAGCTACATATCAACGGGCCGCGACCACGATATTACACGACATGATCCACAAAGAGGTAGAGGTGTACGTGGATGACATGATTGTTAAGTCCAAAGAAAGAGAGGGCCACTACACCGCCTTGCAAAATTTTTTCCAAAGGATCAGAGAGTTTCGGTTGCGGCTGAATCCTCAGAAGTGCACGTTTGGTGTTACAGCAGGGAAAATGTTGGGGTTTCTGATTACACAGAGAGGCATCGAAGTCGACCCTTCCAAAATCAAGGCCATCATAGAAATGCCACCACCTAAGACTGAAAAGGAGGTGCGAGGCTTTCGGGGTAAAGTGCAATTCATAAGACGGTTTATCTCAAAATTAACCTTGACTTGTGAATCATTTTTTGGTCTCTTGAAGAAAGAAGCGAAGTTCCAGTGGGACGGCCGATGCCAAGCTGCTTTTGAACAGATCAAGGAATACTTACAGAACCCACCCGTGTTGTCACCGCCTGAGCCGGGGAAACCATTAATTTTGTATCTGTCAATAACTGAGACTACAATGGGCTGCTTGCTCACGCAAGAGTTTGAGGACAAGATGGAGAGAGCCATCTATTACCTGAGCAAGAAGATGCTAGAGTATGAGACCCGCTACACACCGTTGGAAAAGGCTTGCTTGGCCTTGGTATGGGCTACCATGAAGTTGCGACACTACCTGTTAGCTAACTCCGTAATGTTGGTTTCACGACTGGATCCCATCAAATATCTTTTCGAGAAACCAGCACTTACGGGTAGGCTGGCTCGTTGGTTGCTGTTGCTTTCCAAATTCGATCTGAAATACGTAACGCGCAAGTCAGTTAAAGGAAGAGCAGTAGCAGAATTCTTAGCCGATCATCCGGTGGAAGGGGGTGAAGCAGTTGAGTACTTTTCCTAGACAAGGCCATTTTGCATATCGACGATGAAACTTGGATGATGTACTTTAACAGACGGAGACAGTGCCCTTGAGTCCCCTCCAAGAAAGGGGACGAAGAGGGCCTCTCAACCTTGAGATGATTGGAGCCAATTTTTGTACTTTTTTGCTTAGTTTATTTTATTTTGGTAGTTCGACACATGTAGATAGGCTTTTACTTTGCTTTTGAAAACTTGTACTCTCTTTTGTAAAAACTATGATGTGGGGATAAACCCTGCAGTCAACTCCCTGTGGGAAGGCTCACTAGTTGTAAGCGAAAGAAGGAGCATCTGGTAGAATACCAGGGGCATGAGCCCACAACTTCCTGTTTATCCATCAAGCACCCAGTGGAGGGATAAAAAAAATAAGAGAGATTAAAGAATAGAGAGATGTGCACTGAGAGAAAAGTGAGGAAGGGGTTTTTTCAGAGGAAAAGAGATTGAGTGCTAAAGTGATGTGAGAATCACAAATGAGAAAAGGGTGGGAAACAATACCCAGAGAAATAGGCTCCTCGTGAACCGAGAGGTCTCTCGCCTTTATAACACATCTGAGTGTTGTGTGTGTGTTTTTGTTTGTCTCGATTCTTGTTTTGAGTCGTTTTAAGTGTCAATAGATGTGTTTAGGTTGTTTTACCTTTGTTTTCTTTTGATTGAGTCGTTTTGACTTTGGTCAGTTGTAGGCTCAATACCCGGTTAAGAGCTTATTCTCACTCTCAATTTCAAAAAAAAAAAAATCGTTTTGTGCCCGGAGTGTTGTGTCATTCTCCACATTTGTGCAAAACAGAATCCTTTCTTTCATAAACTGCAGGGTTCAACCCAGGTCATGTGAGAACAATAGAACAAGGACCTATCTGAAGCTACATAGGTTCCGGACTGCAAAGCAAAAGAAAAGAGGGAAAATTTGGAGCATCTTAGCATGTTTCAACTTCAGCAAATTTCGAGACTGCATTCCAGGTGCACCTTCTCAGGCCTCGCCCTTCTCTGGAGTATGAGTGTACCTCAACCCCAAATTTAATCCTGCTTCAAGTCAGAATGACAGTCCAAGCAGCACCCGTGGTTTTCATATGCAGATTTTACCCCCTCACCAATATGAACAGGGTGTGTCCTTTTTAAGTTAAGCACATTGTAAAGTCCTCTTAGAGGTAAATTGGAGGCATCAAAGTACATATTTGCCTCCCCTCTATTACATAGAATGTGCACTTTCATATATACTTTTGTTGCATGCGTGCCGCACATCGTTATGACTCATGCATAGAATATGCTTATGTTTCATGCATAGAACATGCTTTCATTCTCGCATAGAATGTGTCGTTGCCTTTATATCTTGGTTGTTTGTCTTGCATGGAATATACACTCTTAGTATATCACACTTGTTAAGTGTCTTTGTTTACATACACGATATTGTATGTATGGTTCATGTAGAAGAATTCTGGGTAAAACCATTCCTCTCCTTAGCATCTTTCTTCGGTTAGAAACATTCGGGTACGCCCGGTGTTTATACCACCTTGCCCCGGTTAGAAACATCCAGGTACGCCCAGAGTTTATGCCACCTTGTCTCAGTTAGAAACATTCGGGTACGCCCGGTGTTTATACCACCTTGCCCCGGTTAGAAACATTCGGGTACACCCGGAGTTTATACCACCTTGCCTCGGTTAGAAACATTTGGGTACACCTGGTGTTTATACCACCTTGTCATGGTTCGAAACATTCGGGTATGCCCGGTGTTTATACCACCTTGCCCTGGTCAGAAACATTCCGGTATGCTCGGTGTTTATACCACCTTGCCCCGGTTAGAAACATTCGACATTCAGGTACGCCCGGTGTTTATATCACCTTGCTTTGGTTAGAAACATTGGGTCGTGCTCCGATGTTTATACCTTCCCCCCGGTCAGAAGCAATTGGAATGTCTTCTGATGTTTATACCACCTTGCTTTGGTTAGAAACATTGGGCCGTGCTCCGATGTTTATACCTTCCCCCCGGTCAGAAGCATTTGGAACGTCTTCCAATGCTTATACCACCCTGTTTTAGTTATAAACATTGGGGCGTGCTCTGATGTTTATACTGCCCTCCGGTATTTACACTCGCGCTTTCTTGCGCATCGCACTTTCTTGTGCAGTTTTACACTCGCGCTTTCTTATGCAGCGCACTTTCTTGTGTAGTTTACACTCGTGCTTTCTTGAGCATCGCACTGTCTTGTGCACTTTGTGGTTGTGTATCACTCGCACTGCCTTGTGCACTTTGTGGTTATGTATCACTCGCACTGTTTGTGCACGTTGTGGTTGTGTCTCCCTCGCACTGTCTTGTGCACTCACCTGGTCTAGGAAACCTTAAAATCCTGTATTTACACTCGCGTTTTCTTGCGCATCGCATTTTTTTGTATAGTTTACACTCGCGCTTTCTTGCGCATCGTACTTTTTTTTGCAGTTTACACTCACGCTTTCTTGCGCATCGCACTTTTTCCTGCAGTTTACACTTGCGCTTTCCTGCGCATCACATTTTTTTGTGTAGTCTACACTCGCGCTCTCTTGCACATCGCACTTGTTAGTGCATCGCATCGCACTTTTTCCTGCAGTTTACACTTGCGCTTTCCTGCGCATCACACTTTTTTGTGTAGTCTACACTCGCGCTCTCTTGCACTTCGCACTTGTTAGTGCATCGCATCGCACTATTTTGGGCACCTTGTTTGCACTCGTTAGTGCATTGCCTGTGCTATTTTGCGCACCTTGCCTGCACTCGTTAGTGCATTGCTCGTGCTATTTTGCGCACCTTACCTATACTCGTTAGTGCATTACTAGCGTTATTTTGCACACCTTACCTGCATTGGTTAGTGCATTGCTCGTGCTATTTTAAGCACCTTACCTATACTTGTTAGTGTATCGCATCACGCTATTTTGCGCACCTTACCTGCACTCGTTAGTGCATTGCTCGTGCTATTTTATGCACCGTACCTGCAATTGTTAGTGTGTCAGATCGCGCTATTTTGCGCACCTTAGCTACACACATTAGTGCATTACTCGCGCTATTTTGCGCACCTTACCTGCACTTGTTAGTGTATTGCATCATGCTATTTTGCACACCTTACTTGCACTTGTTTGTGCTTTGCATCGCACTATCTTGTGCACCCTATATCACGCTATCTTGCACACCTGTATGGCACTGTTTTGTGCACCCTGTATCACATTGTCCTGTGCACTTTGCATCGCACTGTCTTGTGCACCCTATATCGCACTATTTTGTGCATTGCATCTATTGTGTTGTGCAACTTGAGTTCTCACTGTTTTGTGCACCTTGCATCGCACTATTTTGTGTATTGCATTGCACTATCTTGTGTAACTTGAGTTCGCACTATTTTGTGCACCTTGCATTGCACTATTTTGTGCATTCAACTTGTATCGCACTGTCTTGTGCCCCTTGTATAGCACTGTTTTATGCATTCACCCTCACTCGCACTGTCTTGTGCACCTTGTATTTTTTTATCACTAGCACTGTCTTATGCATTCACGCTGCCTTGCACTGTTTTGTGCACTCACCTGGTCTAGGAGACCTTAAATCCTCTGAAGGTGCAATTCCTTTGGTGTTTGTTATGCTCGAATGACTTTTAGTGGTCTGGTATAGCCACCTGCCTATGTTTGCGATGAGTTCCTAGGAGATCAACTGAGATGGTGAAAACTAGAGTTTGAATGGCCGATGCCTAGAACGCAAAGGGTCAGAATTTCTGAGACTAAAGTCTGGTTTAAATATCCAGGGGTGTATTCTCGGCTTGAAATCTGTATGGCAGCCCCATAGGTTGAGGTAGCATAAGCGTCTGAATTCTGGATACTGAACCAACCTAGTCTGTCACCTTGTTGGAGAATAGGGAAAACTGCGACTATAGCCAGGGAGAAAAGTAGAACCTATGGTTCGGAAACACAGGATGCAGAAGAGGAAGATCCCCGGCAGCATGAGGTGATTCATTGTCAATTGCCCTTATAAGGTACCTTCACTTCCTAGCTACTACATAATCTATTACTTATGTCGCATTGCCTTCTACTGCATTGCATATAGAATTTATCATATGCATCTGCGGCATTATCTGTTTTATCATACTGTCCTTTCCATGTTAAGCTTAGTTTGGCATGTGCTCATACATTTCCTTCGTTGAAGCATGGTTCTGTGATAATGTGTACGTGCCTATTCCCCTAAGAGAATTGTGGTCTAAGGGTTTCGACACATTTTCTGTGTTAGATGTGGCCTGTTTTGTGTTCATGCCTTTTCTAGGCAAGATGTGGTTCGACTTGCGCCTTATCCACTACGTCCATTGCATTCATTGCATCGTATTTTGTTTCGTTGCATTCAGCATGTCGGATCACGATCTTTCCTCAGCAAATCATTCCTCACTTATATCATATCACCCAATTACTTGTATTCTTTTTGCGAAACACACAGTTCTACATGTGCACATGCCTATTCTACTAAAAGAATTGTGGTTTGAGGGCTCCAGCACCTTTTTTGTGTTAAACGTAGTTGGATTTTGCATCTCTATCTCTTTATGATAGTTGTGTGGTTTTGCACTGCTTGTGGTTTGATAATTCAATTACATTGTATATCATGTGCATTGTTTCGTTGCATTGCATATCGTCTGTATTGTTTTGTTATATTATGTATCATTTTGCATTCTGCCCCTGAACTATGTTGGTTTTATTCCTTACAAAGAGATACGTAGGCAACCCTCGGGTTCAACCATTTGTTTGTATATCTTCATTTTGTTTGTTTGTCCAAGTCTTCGGCCTTGTAAAAAATGGGTCGTTTTTGGGCTTTGACATTCACTCACGTCACTTCATGACTCTGAGCTCTATCAAAGAGGGGTAACTGTAGACATCCTATTTTTGACTGCCCTTAAGACTTGGGTGCCACTGATTGTTTACCTGGTAATGAAAGTTATATAGTGCAAAGATTCGATTTCTTCAGCAAGAGGAGCGTAAAATTCCAACCTCACACCCCTTTTTGGACCAAAGCCTTTTGACTAAAATGTTTTTTTTTAGACCTTAAAACCCTCTCTTTCAAAAAATTTTCAAAAAATGATTCTACGATGTTTCGAGGCTCGCATTTCGTTAAATGTTGCATTTTTTGGTAAACCGAGCAAGGACAAAATGGAAATGAATGGAAGAGAGGTGAACTCTTTGAAAAATCTTTCAAAATACCTTGTTTAGGGTTTTGGAGTTGAAGAAAATGGGAGAGGAGAGAAGAAAACTAGTTAAGGAGAAGTTCGGCTTGAATACGAGTAGGATCAAAACTGAGCAGTCTTTACTAAAATGAGCATAACCTTTTACACACTCATAATTTTGATATGAAGCTGCCACCATTGGAAAGAAGACTTCCCGGGCTTCAATTTAGGCTGAAGAATGACCTGCAAATGAGTCGATATGAAGGAGATATGTCCATTGAAAGTTGGGCCAAAAAAATAGATTTTCCTGGCTAACCAGAGGTGGAGCTTCCTGGCCATGGATGGGCTTTTCTGGCCATGTGCAGGCCATGAATGGCCTTTTCTGGCCCCCGGCCATCCAAGAGTGACCCTTGCCGGCCAGAAATGGACATGTGCCAGCCAATGATGGCTTGCCGGCCATTGATGGAAAAAGTCAGATTTTTGCAGATATTTGCGTTCCAACTGTTCTAGCGGTCCATTTTGGGATATTTTTGACCTGAGCTTGCATTCTTCTATATATAGAAAGCCTTCTCTATGGTTTTCAAGGTTAGAACATTTGAGGATGAAAATTTTTGGGAGCCTCTCTATCTATGATTATCTCTCTACATTTCTCTTTCTCTTGAACCTTTGTGCATAAGTGCATACAAGTGCAGATACACTTCTCCTTTGCCTATACATCCTTGACCAAATTTGTTGATCTTTGGGCTGAGGATGCGTAAGGCTCTCTTGGAACTCCTTAAGGTGGTTTTACTTGGTTTTGTTACCTAAAATTATGTTGTGCTTCAAGAGGTATAACTCTCTCCCTTTCAGCTTGTTTTTCATACTTGCTTTAGCATCTTTTTCTACCATTTCAAGGCTAGTTTTGGTATGTAAAAAGTTATGTTTTTTTGTCATGATCCGAACTCGCCCCCATGGGTTAAGGACATAACCGGCCAGTAATTGCGAGATTACCTACGGCCTCAAACCAAATCAAATGTATTTTAACAGAATTAAGGGGCCAAACGGAAGCAATTTCAAACTTATGTCCATAGAGCATAGAGCTGTGTTTACATTACATGTCATAACATTGCACAAAAGTATTCGTTAATAACTCACATCGAAAGGAAATCGATATATATATATATACATACTTTACATAACAGGATCATACAAGTCTTAGTCAGCCTAACCAAAACTTATTTACAACTGTAATCCGAAGTTCTTGCCAACACGACAAAATGTAACAATATGGCAAAAGGGCAAGAACAAGTTTCGTGCGTGAGACGTATCGGCTGACTCTTCAAAACCTTGACTTTTTCACACAACTTCACTGAGGCTGGGTTTGGACCTCCCTTGGCTCACCAACAGACACATGAATAAGCGTGAGCGAAAGCCCAGTGAATAATATCAAATAAAGAAGATACATTAGAACAATATACATCAGACGGCCTTGGGCCCAATTCATATTTCTATCTAGTAAATATATAGATAGGTCAAGTGACTACGGTTCTAAACACATCAGATGGCCTCCGGCCTAATCCATTCATGGCAGACGGCCTTAGGCCCATTTATCTTTCATTCATGTCAAACGGCCTTCAACCCATCCATTCTTTCATTCATGTCAGACTGGCCTTTGGCCCAACCATTATTTCATTCATGTCAGACTAGCCTTTGGCGCAACCATTCTTTCATTCATGTCAGACTGGTCTTTGGCCCAACCATTCTTTCATACATATCTGACTAGCTTTCGGCCCAATCATTTGGCATAGCAAACATTTGTCCACAATTCAAATTAACAAACTTATAAGGCTTATAAGGAAGTAAGCAATTGGACGAAAAACATACTTCAAAATATCTTTATCAAGATATTACTCACAGTGTTCTGCCGGTGGGTTCACCCTTGAGCTTGACCCTACATATTACATAACACACGTGGGTCACAAACAATCCAATCCGTTCTTAATTCATACATTCCTCTTAGGCTTCTTTCTTATTCTTTTAATTCATTCATAATGCCCAATGCATGCCTAAGAGTACTTAGAAGTGAAAGAGAACGAAAAATGAAATACAGAACACCTTAACAAATTTTCTGAAACAGGGGTCCACGCTCGAGCGGACCCATTAGGTCTGCAAAAGTGCTAGTTGCCTCATTTTTACACTCGAGCATGAACTCAGACGCTCGAGCTAAAAGTCACTCTACATAGCGCCCCGCTCGAGCGTGAATCTCCCCGCTCGAGCAGACATCAATGTTTGCAAAATATTCTGGGAGCTCGTATTTTATGCTCGAGTGGCGGTTCCCCCGCTCGAGCGGACGTCAAGAATTCTGGGTTTTCGAGAACTTGTTCTTGAGCTCAAATTCGACACTCAAAGGTTCCAAAGCTCATGATTTTGGTTCAAAATAGGCAAATATATCACACTACATGAGAATGAAAGAGTATGCCACCAAATTGTTCAAAATCATCATCTAATTCTCAAATTATCCTACATTTCCTTTGTATAATCAAAACTCATGCTTTCAATTTCATACCAAATTCATATCTCTATCAATTCAACATGCATGTTAGGCTTTAACTCAAATTCCATCTCAAATGGCACTAATGATGCTCATAACCATGAAAAACAACAAAACCATGCTTGCATGTATGCTTTAACACTCATTTTTCCCACATTCAACTCAACACATGCTTGATTATGCAAAATCATGGTGATCTTATACATGCATGTGCAAATTAACTTCAATTTCACCAATTATAGCACAATTCTTGCTCTTGATCACATATTCTCTTTGAATTTACATGATTACAGACTCAAACCCATGAATTAAGGGTTGATTACTCACCTAGGAGCCTCAATTCTTGAGTGTGGCTTCCAAATTCACAAGTCTTGAGCCAAAATGCACCAAGATGTCTTCTCTCTCTCTCAAAGTTGGCTCTCTCTCCCTCTACGGAGTTGATTTCAACCAAAATGACTTAAAGAGGAGGAATTAAGTGTAATAAGGAATTTATATAAGTGTGTCTAATCAAATTTGATTAAGGCTAAACAATTAAGCTTAAATTAATCGTTTTGTATCTAATTATTTTGATCCAAGTCAATTTTCAATTAAATTTCACCGTAGGCTCTAAAAATTATGCTAATCACAATGGCATAATCAATTTCGGTTTCTGTGGCCGATAGGGCCTTCAATTTAAATTTTAAAGCAGAAAGTCAAACAGATTTTCCTATGGTGAATAGATAGAAATTCAAAACCACATATGTTCATATAGATGGTACCCAAAATCATATCAAACACATAATCACAATCACAATTAAGATTGATTAGCATAACACGGAAAAGGGTTATCACAGTCTTCCCCCCTTTAGGAAGTTTGGTCCTCCAAACTTATTTTACCTTCGTCGGGAAACAAGTGTGGATAGCGTAGTTGCATTTCATCCTCTTTTTCCCATGTGGCTTCCATCCCATAGTGTTCTTTCCACTCTACTTTCACCATTGGGATGGATTTGCTCCTCAATTGTTTCACTTGCCGGTCGATGATTCACTCCGGCCATTCGGCGTACTCCATATTTTCATCAAGAGCTACCCGGTAATAATCAATTACATGAAACGGGTCTCGAAGATAACCCCTCAACATTGAAACATGAAACACATTATGGATTTGTTTGAATCCTAGTGGCAAAGCGACTCGGTAAGCGACTGGACCAAGCCTTTCCAGAATTTGAAATGGCCCAATGTAACGGGGCGACAACTTACCCTTCTTTCCACCTGACTTGGCCTTTCATCGGAGTCACATGAATAAATACATGGTCACCAACCTCATACTCGAGAGGTCTTCTTCGAACATCTGCATAATTTTTTTGCTGGTCCTGAGTTGTTTTGAGCCTTTGCTGAATAGCCTTAATTTTCTCGAAGGTGTCTTGCACAATTTCAGGCCCAAGTAAAGCTCTATCCCCGACTTCTGTCCAACAAATTGGTGATCTACACCTTCTACCATACAAAGCCTCGTATGGTGCCATACCGATGCTGGAGTGGAAGCTGTTATTGTATGCAAACTCCGCTAGTGGAAAATAATCTTCCTAACTCCCCTGAAAATACAAGGCACACATTCTCAGCATGTCTTCTAATGTCTGTATGTTCCGTTCTAATTGCCTATCTGTCTGTGGATGGAATGTCGTACTAAATCCCAGTTCTGTCCCCATAGCTTCCTGCAAACTATTCCACAATCTGGATACAAATTTCGGATCTCTATTCGACACGATAGATACCGGAACCCCGTGTAAACGGACAATCTCATCAAAATATATTGTAGCCACTCTATAAGCATTAAATGTAGTTCTAACAGGTAGAAAATGAGCAGACTTACTCAGTCTATCAACTACAACCCAAATAGAGTCCATACCTCAAGAAGTCCGAGATAGACCAACAACGAAATCCATAGTCACATGCTCCCACTTCCATTCAGGAATAGGGAGAGGTTGAAGTAGACCACCTAGTTTTTGATGTTTAGCTTTAACTTGCTGACATTGAAGGCATCTGGACACATACTCTGCAATCTCTTTCTTCATCTTAGGCCACCAATAACTTTGCTTCAAATCCCGATACATTTTGTTATTGCTCGGATGCATAGCAAACACTGATTTATGGGCTTCATCTAGAACTCTTTTCTTTAGTTCTGGAATATCTGGGACACACATTCGGTTCTGAAATCTCAACACTTTGCTTTCAATGCTGAATTCTGCTTTCGGACTTGTCTCAAATTCATCAATCACTTTCTTGAGGAACTCATCCTCTTTTTGTTTCTGTTTAATCTCATCAATGATTGCCGGTTCAGCTGAAATAGCGGCTATTAATCTGCCCTGTTCACATAGTACCACTTCAATTTCAGACTTCTTAAAATCTTGCAAGATCTCTTTCTGTTCGATAAGCAAACAAGCCAAATTCCCCGTTTTCTGCTTAAGGCATCAACAAATGTAGCTTTCCACGGGTGGTACTGAATCTCAAGATCATAGTCTTTTATCAGTTCAAGCCATCTTCTCTATCGCATATTCAGCTCCTTTTGGATAAAGAAGTATTTCAGACTTTTGTGATCCGTGTAGACTTCACACTTTGCCCCATACAAATAATGCCGCCACATTTTCAAAGCAAACAAAACTGCAGCCAATTCCAAATCATGTGTTAGGTAGTTTTTCTCATGTAGTCTCAACTGTCGAGAGGCATAAGCAATTACTTGCCCACTCTGCATTAATACACAACCCAAACCTTTATAAGATGCATCACTGAAAATCACAAAATTTTTCGTACCCGATGGTAGTGTCAAAATTGGTGCAGTGGTCAATCTTATTTTCAGTTCGTGAAAGGCAGTTTCCCTTTTGTCATCCCATTCAAACAGTTTCCCTATACGTGTGACTTGAGTAAGAGGTACAGCTATTTTTGAGAAATCCTTCACGAATCTCCTGTAGTACTCGGCTAAGCCCATGAAACTGCGGACCTCCGTTACATTTGTCAGTGTAGGCCAATTCACAATTGCCTCTATTTTTTGTGGTTCCATTGAAATTCCCTCCTTGTTGATCACATGCCCTAAAAAGATTACTTCATCCAACCAGAATTCACATTTCTTTAGTTTGGAAAATAATTTCTTTTCTCTAACTGTTTGCAAAATAGTCCTCAGATGTTGTTCATGTTCAAGTCTATTCTTCGAGTATATCAAAATGTCATCAATAAAAACCACAAGAAATTCATCAAGGTAGGTTTTAAAAATTCTGTTCATTAGGTCCATAAATGCTGCCGGAGCATTACTTACCCCAAATGGCATAACAAGAAATTCAAAATGACCATACCTCATTCTGAACGTGATTTTCTCAACATCTTCCACCTTTACTTTCAACTGGTGGTACTCGGATCTCAAATCAATTTTGGAAAACACTTGTGATCCCTGTAACTGGTCAAACAGGTCATCAATACGAGGTAGGGGATACTTATTCTTTATTGTTACCTTGTTCAGTTCTCGATAGTCGATACACAAACGCAAGGTTCCATCTTTCTTTTTCACAAACAACACTAGTGCACCCCATAGTGAAGTGCTAGGCCGGATAAACCCTTTGTCAAGCAGGTCTTGCAACTGTTCTTTCAGTTCTTTCATTTCAGCAGTAGCCATTCTGTAAGGAGTTTTAGAAATAGGCTGGATGCCTGGCATAATTTCAATAGTAAACTCTGTCTCCCTGTCCACCAATTCCCCTGGTAATTCATTTGGAAACACATCTAGAAATTCTCTAACAATAGGGATACTGTTCAATTCAACATTCACAGATTATTCAGATAACACATAACACAAATAACCCTGGCACCCATTCCTGATCAGTTTACATGCCTTCATTGCGGATATTAAGTAAGGCAGAGGCACTACCCCATTACCCACAAACACAATTTCTTTATGTTCTGGTGGTTTAAATGCAACCCGTTTTGTCACACAGTCAATGGTGGCATAGCATTTGGTTAACCAATCCATGCCCAAAATTACATCAAAATGTCTAAAGTTCAAAGGCAGCAAATTTACATATAGGATAGCATCCTCAATACGCATGTCACAAAATCGGCATATAGATTCACACAATGCAGATTCCCCAGATGGAGCAGATACACATAGCAGATATGGCAATAATTTTAGAAGTCTACTCAGTCTAGATGCAAATGCATATGTTACGAAAGAGTGTGTTGATCCGGAGTCAATTAACACAAAAGCATCCTGATTACATATAGAAATAGTACCTGAGACAACTGCGTTAACATTCCGTGTATCGCCTGGAACAAGCGCAAAAACTCTCCATTGTCTCACGGTATCTCTGGTGGTGGTAGATCTCATAGTATTTCCCGGCTTCGGGATTGATGCAGTTGAGCTAGCAGCTAGCTTCCCACTGTTCTGGTTACAATCTCTGGCCATATGCCTTTGTTTACCACATTTAAAACAGGCTCCCGACACACGGTAACAAACCCCACGATGCCTTTTACTACAAATGTTGCGCATAAGAGATGTATCTCGGGAAGAATTCGAAGTTATTTGAGGAACCGGTGTTTTGCATCTTCGAAAATTTCTTCTTCGAAAAGAAGCCTTGCCTTTTACTACCCTTTCAATCAGTGGTTGGTTTAGTCTGTTTGGTTATGTTAGCCGCTGAAATTATGGCCCGGTCTAGCACCCCAATATAGGTCTCCAGCTTCAAGACATTCACCCTTTCTAAAATGTCGCTTTGAAGCCCACCTTCAAAATGCCTCGCTTTCTTATAATCAGTATCTATCACATGTGGTGCAAACCTGGCCAATTCAGTGAATTTGGCCTCATACTCAGCCCCTGTCATGCTGTCTTGTTTAAGTTCCATCAGCTCCGATACTTTTCTGTCACAGACACACTAAGGGAAGTACTTATCATAAAAGACTTCCAAGAACTTCGCCTAGTCAACATCTTTATGATTTTCACGCATTAACATCCACCATCTTATTGCTTCGTCTTTTAGCATAAAGGTGGCCAGAAACACTTTCTGTGTCTCTGAACAGGGGAACACTTCGAACAACTTTTCGATGCCGAGGACCCATGCTTCGGCTTTCAACGGATCTAATCCCCCACGGAACTGCGGTGGTTTCATTTTCTTAATTTCTTTGGTGAGAGCTATTATTTGGTCATCATTTTGATTATCTAGCATGGGTGGTGCCGGAGGTGGAGGTTGTGGTTGTTGTCGCTGTTGTTGTTGCCTCAATGTCTCTGCCATTTCCGGAATTAATCTTTCCATTCTATCTATTCTGGTAGTAGAGGACTCCTCTATCTCATCACCTCTTGTTCTCACCATCTCATTAAACTTGAATTATATTTTATACAAAAGATTCACAAGTATGCATATACTAAAGAGCATACACATTCAAACAATTTGCAATGCAAGCACATCACAAACTTATAACACATAATCGTTCAAATTAAAACATTTAAGCAAATTCTAGATACTTTAAGATTCATACTTATCACATGAATGAATCCTAGATCTTTTCTAGATGCTTATTGCTTCTTTGGACAAGTGTGTGAGTTATTAACTCGTGCTTTGATACCACTCTGTCAAGATCCGAACCCGCCCCCATGGGTTAAGGACATAATCGGCCAGTAATCGCGAGATTACCTACGGCCTCAAACCAAATCAAATGTATTTTAACAGAATTAAGGGGCCAAACGAAAGCAATTTCAAACTTATGTCTATAGAACATAGAGCCATGTTTGCATGACATGTCATAACATTACACAAAAGTATTCGTTAATAACTGACATCGAAAGGAAATCGATATATATATATACATACTTTACATAACAGGATCATACAAGTCTTAGTTAGCCTAACCAAAACTTATTTACAACTGTAATCTGAAGTTCTCGCCAACACGACAAAATGTAAAAATATGGCAAAAGGGCGAGGACAAGTCTCGTACATGAGACGTATCGGCTGACTTTACAAAACCTGGACTTTTTCACACAACTTCACTGAGGCTGGGTTTGGACCTCCCTTGGCTCACCTACAGACACATGAATGAGCATGAGTGAAAACCCAGTGAATAAAATCAAATAAAGAAGACATATTAGAAAAATATACATCAGACGGCCTTGGACCCAATTCATATTTCTATCTAGTAAATATATATATATAGGTCAAGTGACTGTGGTTCTAAACACATCAGACAGCCTCGGGCCCAATCCATTCATGGCAGACGGCCTTAGGCCCATTTATCTTTCATTCATATCAAACGGCCTTCGGCACATCCATTCTTTAATTCATGTCAGATTGGTCTTTGGCCCAACCATTATTTCATTCATCTCATGTTTGCCCACAATTCCAATTAACAAACTTATAAGGCTTATAAGGAAGTAAGCAATTGGACAAATAACATACTTCAAAATATCTTTATCAAGATATTACTCATAGTGTTCTGCCGGTGGGTTCACCCTTGAGCTTGACCATACATATTACATAACACACGTGGGTCACAAACAATCCAATCCGTTCTTAATTCATGCATTCATGTTAGGCTTCTTTCTTATTCTTTTAATTCATTCATAATGCCCATGCATGCCTAAGAGTACGTAGAAGTGAAAGAGAACGAAAAATGAAATACAGAACACCTTAACAAATTTTCTTAAACAGGGGTCCACGCTCGACCGTGGACTTTCCCGCTCGAGCGAACCCATTAGGTCTGCAAAATTGCTGGTTGCCTCATTTTTATGCTCGAGCGTGAACTCAAACGCTCGAGCTGAAAGTCACTCTACATAGCTCCCCGCTCGAGCGGACATCAATGTTTGCAAAATATTTTGGGAGCTCGTATTTTATGCTCGAGCGGCGGTTCCCCCGCTCGAGTGGACGTCAAGAATTCTAGGTTTTCCAGAACTTGTTCTTGAGCGAGCTCAAATTTGACATTCAAAGGTTCCAAAGCTCATGATTTTGGTTCAAAACATGAAATACATCACACTACATGAGAATGAAAGAGTATGACACCAAATTGGTCAAAATCATCATCTAATTCTCAAATTATCCAACATTTCCCTTGTATAATCAAAACTCATGCATTCAATTTCATACCAAATTCATATCTCTATCAATTCAACATGCATGTTAGTCTTTAACTCAAATTCCATCTCAAATGGCACTAATGATGCTCATAACCATGAAAAACAACAAAACCATGCTTGAATGTATGCTTTAACACTCATTTTTCCCACATTCAACTCAACACATGCTTGATTATGCAAAATCATGGTGATCTTATACATGCATGTGCAAATTAACTTCAATTTCACCAATTATAGCACAATTCTTGCTCTTGATCACACATTCTCTTTGAATTTACATGATTACAAACTCAAACCCATGAATTAAGGGTTGATTACTCACCTAGGAGCCTCAATTCTTGAGTGTGGCTTCCAAATTCACAAGTCTTGAGCCAAAATGCACCAAGATGTCTTCTCTCTCTCTCAAAGTCGGCTCTCTCTCCCTCTAGGGAGTTGATTTCAGCCAAAATGACTTAAAGAGGAGGAATTAAGTGTAATAAGGCCTTTATGTAAGTGTGTCTAATCAAATTTGATTAAGGCTAAACAATTAAGTTTAAATTAATCGTTTTGTATCTAATTATTTTGATCCAAATCAATTTTTAATTAAATTTCACCGTAGGCTCTAAAAATTACGCTAATCACAATGGCATAATCAATTTCGGTTTCTGTGGCCGATAGGGCCTTCAATTTAAATTCCAAAGCAGAAAGTCAAACAGATTTTCCTACGATGAACAGATAGAAATTCAAAACCACATATGTTCATATAGATGGCACCCAAAATCATATCAAACACATAATCACAATCACAATTAAGATTGATTAGCATAACACGAACCAAGGTTATCACATTTTCAGTCCCAAAAGTGGTGGTTTAAGCCTTTGTGTGTTAGGGGCTTGTCTCCCCTCCTTCCCTTTTTGCTTTTTAGCTTGTTAAGCTTTTTGCACCATTTCTCATCACCTTCAAATCAAACTTTTTAGACCTTTTTACCATTGAAACTCAAAGGTTTTTCAGTGACAAAAACCATGTTTTGAGGTCCAAAATAGGAGGGGTTGGCCTCCCCTCCTTGTGTCTTGTTTGCATGTGTAGATAGCTTAACATGTGAGCATGTTTTTCTACCATTTTGTGACTTGATCTCAGCATGTTTTTGTTATTATTTTGCCTTGTTTAAGCTCTTTTTTGAGCTGGTTTGGTCGCTTGAGGCTTGTTTTGTATGCTTGTAGTGCAATGGTGCTTAATAATCTAGTTTGTGCTATGTGTTGGCCTCTCATTCTAGCTATTTTTAGCTTACTTCAAGCATGTTTTAGGACTTTTTAAAGTTGTTTTAGGATTGTTTTGATCTGGTTGTCCCTTTTGAGCTTTGTATTGCACGGTTATAGTGTAATGCTCTTCACTAGCTTAATGTGTTAGGCTTTTAAACATGTTGTGCATGAGTTGCTTGTATGTTGTAGCATCATTTTGCATGTAATTTCAGTGTATATGGCTCTGTCGCGTGCTCATTTACTTCACTCTTTTGTTCCGTTTGGGAAGAGGTTTGTGGCTAATTTAGCCACAAAAGACAAAATAGGCTATTTTAGCCACAATAAACAAAACATCATATCCAACCCATAATCGTTACACTCTTCTCTCACAAAAAAAGCCAAAAAAGTCAAAAAGCCAAAAAACCCTTCCCAAACCAAGCTTTTTAGCCCACGCTAAAATAGCCAACAAAGCCAAAAAGCCAACCCACTTCCCAAACCAACCCTTATATTGCTTTTTAGAGTTGCTTTTGAGTCTTGTTTGTAGCCTAACATGTGAGCATGTTTTTCTAGCCTTTTATGCCTTAATCTCAACAAGTTTTAGCTCTTGTTTTTCCATGTTTAAGCTCTGCTTTGAACTGGTTTGTTCAATTGAGCTTTGTATTGCATTCCTCTAATGTAGTGCTCTTCACTAGTTTAGTGTTTTTGGCTTTTGAACATGTTGTGCATGAGTTGTTTGCATGTCGTAGTATCATTTTTCGTGCCATTTAAGCACTGAAATATCTACAAGCTCCCTCATTTCTTCACTTTTCCATTTTCTTTGAGGGTTGGTTAACCTTAAGGTTGTGTTTAAGCTTGATATAGAGCTTGTGCTCAATGGTTTTAACTCTCTTTTGAGGGTTCCTCCTAACCAACAACATGATCTCTCTCATGTCTTAAATCATCCTTTGGTTGACCATCTCTCATTAGAGGACTCTCACATTGGACTTAACCAACTAAAGAATGGTTTGGTAATGCTAAAATGAGTAAACAAAATCAATCAAGTAAAACTTGAGCAAGATAAACATGTGTGTTGCATTGCATGTGTTTGGATCAGACGTTAATCCAAACACAAGAAATGTGGGACGTTTTCATACTCAAAGTGATGAAACATGTCATATTTCTTGGTTGCCATTACCCTTGATCATGCATGATAGGGTGGTGGGCCTTTGAGTCTTATTTGTGCATTCGTTAAGCTTGTACAAGCTTGTCTCTTTGGCCCTCATGCATGAAATTGCTTTATTGGTGGCTTGAGAGCCAAATGCCATACTCCTTTGAGCTTGAGACAGGATAAGGAGGGTGGCAGTACACACATTTCCTTGCAAATACATTGCTTTGCCTCTGTTGCTCTCTGTTCCAGCAAAACCAGAAGCCTGGAAAAAGTAGTGGCCGACTGACCACATGAAGTAACTGATAGCCACCTTCTGCGGCCAACCAGCCACCAATCCATTCTTGTGCAAAAGTGTTCCTGTTTTGAAGCAGTGGCAGTCTAGAATATTAGTTTATTGTTCAGAGATCAAGATGAGTGTAAACAGAGGCAACTGGTGGCAAGGCGATGGATTTTTAGGAGGACGCAACCGAGCATGCATGTCTCCCTCGCCCGTGAGGCCGCTTTATTGCTTTATTAGTTCGGTGTAGCTAATCATTACATGCGTTGTAATTAATTAGTTCAATTCGTTTTGTAATATTTTAATTTGCTTAGCGTAGCTAGTTATTCAATTGTGTTGTAATAATTAATTAGCTTAGAATAGTTAATTAATTCATTTTATAATAATTAGCTTAGCTTAGTGTAGCTTAGCTTATTTATTCGGACCCTCATTTGAGAGAGCACAATGTTGTAATAAGCATGCGTGTGTGTGTGAATGTCTTCCAACCCCATGTCTTTTTTTTCCCTTTATTTATCCGTTTTCGGTGGTTAGATTAGGGCACGTTTTGATTAGCATACCTTATGTTTGCATGTTAGCATCCACTATAACAAAAATAGTCTTTAGAGACGAAAACTAATGACAAAAATAAATTTTGTCACGAAATACGTATCTTTTAATGATGAAAATAATATTTCGTCTCTAAATGTACCATTTTTAGAGACAAAAATAAAATTTCGTCACTAATCTAAATACATAATAAAAAATTAGGTGACAAAATTATTTTTCATCATTATTATTTTTTTTTGTCATCGAAGATTTTTTCGCTAATTTTTTTGGAGGGTACCAAAATTTTGAGACTTTTGGTGACAAAAAAATTGGTCACCAATTATAAAATTATTAATGACGAATATATTTTTGTCACCAATAATTTTTAATATTTTAATATCATTTAGTGACAAAACTCTTTCTGTGGCCAATATTTTTATTTTTGGTGAAGAAATAATTTTGTCACCAATAAATGATTTAGTTGCTAAATATTTTAGAGGGAAATAAAAATGTATTGGCGCCTATAGAAACAGATCAAGCAATTGGTTCTTCTTCTTCTCACCCAGTCCGCATAAGTTTAAAAAAAAAAAAAAACATTCATGCTTGCTTTTACACACACAGACACACACAATAATTTCTCCATCAAACCTAATTTCACACACACGCCCGCGCGCGCACACACACACATACACACACCTTATGCTCATTCACACACAGTTTCTCACTGCCGCTGCTAACATTTCGTCGATTCACACACATTGCCGCTGTGCCGATCGGCTCACCACGAATCTTTCAAACCCTAGGCCTCGAATATGATGAGAAAGTCCTTCCTTCGATCGGCAACGAAGTCCTCAAGGCCGTTGTCGTTCAATTCAACGTCGATCAGCTACTCACCGAGCATCCCAGCGTCTCTGCATTGGTTTGCGAGAGCTTGGTTCATCGTGCTAAGGATTTCAACATCGTTCTCAAGAGCTTGTATAGGGTTGAGCTCTCCAAGGCCGTGGAACAGAAGTAGGTATCACATGCATATCTCTCTCTCTCTCTCTCTCTCTCTCTCTATAAATACATCTGAATCGAACCTTTTCATTTGTGAATTGATCAAGTATTTTTATTCTATTTGATTCTTAATTGTTTTATATATCTTTGTATAACATATGCGACTCTGTATGTACATCTAAATTTATGTCTTTTGAATTTTGGCGTTCTACTTCAAAAGTAGAAAACCTATTTTTATTGATTTTTATTTATTTATGCCTGTATTTTAGGAAATTTAGTCAACCTCCTCTTGTATGAATCTATAGTTATTGCTTTTGATTCACAGATTAAAGGAATTGAAGCTAGGGTTTCATAAACTCTTAGTCTAATTACCATTGTTTAGATTCAAAATTATAGGTGCAAAATGGAATTGAATAATCGATGGGATTAAAAACACAGTTCAATTGTTATTGAAATTGGAAGTCTATCAGATTTTCTTGTTGGTTCTAGAACTTCCATTATGCTAATGTATCCCTTGTGCACTTGATGCTAAATTCCTATTCTTCTAATGTATCTCATTCTGCTTATGTATATATCCTATTTTGTTTATTTTATAGGCTGCTATTGTTCCAATTGGTTTGATGCTTGGTTCAACCTAAACTTCATCTATATTCTTCCATGGTCATAGGTTGTGACACTTCATGAATTAAATTCTTTGATTTGTGGCACACATAACACAAAATTTGGTTTTATTGTAAGGGTCTCTGTTTGAGTGAGCTTTCTGAATTTTTTATTTTATTTTTTTACATTTTTTTTCAAATATGGTGAAATAAATGGGGAAAAGTTTCATTAATTTTGGATGATTTTCTCTTTTGGGGGGTGGAAATAATTTTTGAAAATTCAAAATTATATTTTTTGGTGTTTTTTATTTATTTATCAAGTTACTTTGTTAATATGTTAATAAGTCCCTTGTTTGGTTATGGTATGGATGTATTTGTCCCAAGCTGCAGGTTGCTGAATTTGTTCATAACAGTGACAAATTTTCTTGTTGGAAATAAGCTCTCTGGCTAATTTTGTGCTGTTATATTTTTGGTTATCTTTACCTTTTGGCAAACGAGTATAGTATCATCATTGAAAAGTAAGAGATCTCAAGTGGCCCATGTTCATGAGTTCTTAAAACGAAAAAATCATCGCTGTCCCTTGACAAAGGTTTTGGAGAGTACAACTATGGTCTATGTTACATGGACTTTTCAAAATAAATCAAATACCCATGTCGGACACCCGACACTCAGACAAGGGTATGGGATATATGTCGGCTACTTTTCAACGGACACTTCTCATATAATTATATATAACACTATTATTATATGTATATATTATTGTATAATTGCTATAAATGTCTTCTTAACACTATAAGTTACATATAGCACCATTTTTATCGCATATACTTAATTAAAAATATAAAAATATGACATATTTTTGCCGAGTCCACGTACCCTTAAATTTATGGTTTAATGAGTCCGACCTCTAGATACATACCTGCACCCGACATCCGTACCCGAGTCCATGTAATGTAGGCTATGGTGTCTGTTCTGGTTATGTGTGAACAACTTCCCAATCCAATTGGATCACCTCTTCGAGAAGTATCTGACAGCAAAGTTTCTGGATTAAAGTCCAACAAATCAGAGAGAAGTTTCTCAATGGAACTTAATAACTCAGACAGTACGAGAGTTTCATGTGAAAATGGAATCTCATTGAATGCATCTGGATATAATTCTGATGCATCTCTTATTAACTACGAACAGAAGGAGAACGAAATTTCTAGCATGTCAGGGTTACCTAAGAATGATTCTGCTGAAACATTATTTGACGTGCCGTTCCTAGAGGAGGAAAAGCAACCCAGAGGTATGCTTTATCATAAATGCAAACTAACCCAAAGTTATATACTTTGCTTCTATCTTCTGTAGTATCTATTTTGTATTATTTTAAGATGATATTCCCCAACGTTAATGAAATAATGAGTTCATCTCATCTCATTAATAGTGGTTTGAAACCATCAAGTTCTATTTGAAGTGATAATTAACATGATGACTGAACTATATTTTGGTTCTTAGGGAGCCAGTAGTACTTATTCTACCTAATCTTGAAGATGAAGCATGTAATTTTAGAATGGTTTCCATTTGTATGTCAGCATTAGAGTGCTGCTACAAAAGAATGCTTGAAAATCTAACCATTCTACATAACTTATTTAATTCTTTTCTACACCAAAGCAACACAAATTTCTTTGCACTAGAGTAATTGTATTGCATGTGTTAATAGTTTGAAACCACCAATTTCTATGTGAAGTGATAATTAACATGAGCACTGAACTATATTTTGTTCCTAAGAAGCCAGTTATACCCATTTTCATGAAGATGACTTTGGACTGCAAATTATTTGAAGTGCCAGTATTTCAAGAAGTAGTTTCCATTTCTTTGTCTGTGTTAGAATACTGCAAAGAGATGCTTGAAAACTAGTATTAAAATTAGGTGTTTATTTTTTCTTGGAATTCGGGTTTCTTATGGAAAACATTTTGTACCTGCTTGTAAACCTTATCTACATATCTTATTTACTATTTTTCTAAACTAAAGGAAGACAAATTTCTTTGCACTGGAATAATTGCAGAGTATGTTCTTTTTCCTTGGTTTCTCTAGACGCAAAATAGGTTCTTTAATATGTGTAGCTTGTATATTTGGCAATGCTTTTCCTTCTTAGTAAGTGTATATTTGGTAATCTTGGGAACACGTGTTAAAAAGAAAAAGGAAAACAGGAAATTAGAGAGAGAGAGAGAGAGAGAGAGAGAGAGAGAGATTTGTGTGGTTGGTGGGAGGTGAATCAGCTGAGGGATGCCTCGTGGTAAGATGCTATGCATTGAGTGATATAAAATAGAATGGAGAGAACAGGGAGAAAACTCACAAACCGCTACAGCCTAAAAATACTTGCAATATTATTGAACCAAAATACTTGCAATATTTTGGGACCATTGTAACTTGTAAAAACTTATAGAACTAACATGGGACTCCCAGTTGAAAACTAAGTCAAAAAATGCACTTTTCCAATACCTAGGCTTGAAAATAGGTCACCGGGGAGCCAAAATCGTGTAACAACCACGAGAAGGCCTGGGGAACACCCTGAACACCTCGAGAGGGACCAATGTAAGTTTTGGAAACTTACGGAACTAGCACGAGACTCCTGGTTTGAAAACTAAGTCGAAAAAATACATTTTTCCAACACTTATGATTGAGTAAGCTTGAAAATAGGCCATCGGGGAGCCAAAATCATGTAACAGCCACGAGAAGGCTTGGGAAACACCTCAAACACCTCGGGAGGGACCAATGTAAATTGTGAAAACTTACAGAACTAGCACGGGATTCCCAGTTTGAAAACTAAGTCAAAAAATACACTTTTTCCAACACTTAGGCTTAAAAATAGGCCATTTGGGGCCAAAATCATGTAACCTCCACGAGAAGGCCCAGGGACCACCTCAAACACATCGGGAGGGATCAATGTAAGCTGTGAAAACTTAAGGAACTAACACGGGACTTTCGCTTTGAAAACTAAGTCAAAAAAATAAACTTTTCTAACACTTAAGCTTGAAAATAGTCCATCGAGGCCGAAAATCGTGAAACAACCACGAGAAAGTCCGGGGAACACCTCAAACACCTCGGAAGGGACCATTGTAGCTTGTGTAAACTTATGAAACTAGCACGGGACTCTTGGTTTGAAAACTAAATCCAAAAATATACTTTTTCACACTTAAGCTTGAAAATAGGCCATCGAAGGCCAAAATCGTGCAACAGTCACGAGACGGCCCAGGTAACACCTCAAACACTTCGGGAGGGACCAATGTGAGTTGTGAAAACTTACGAAACTAGCACGGGACTCCCAGTTTGAAAGCTAAGGCTAGGTTTGACATCCTCTAAAGAAGCCAAAAAGTCAAAAAGTCACCATCCTATTTAAATTGCATTATCTTAACTAAGTCATATCATCTCTCTACCATATCACTTCAAACTCAACCCATATTTCATAAAAAGTCAAGAAGTGCACTTATTTAGATCATCCCAAACAACCTCTAAGTCCAAAAATGCACTTTCTCACACTTAAGCTTGAAAATAGGGCATCGGAGGCCAAAATCGTGCAACAGCAATAAGACGGCCTAGGTAACACCTCAAACAGCTTGGGAGGGACCAATGTGAGTTATGAAAACTTACGGAACTAGCACGAGAGTTCCGGTTTGAAAAGTAAGTCCAAAAATGTACTTTTTTACGCTTAAGATTGAAAATATGCCATCAGAGGCCAAAATCGTGCAACATCCATGAGACGGCCCAGGTAACACCTCAAACACCTCGGGAGGGACCAATGTGAGTTGTGGAAACTTACGGAATTAGCACGGGACTCCCGGTTCAAAAACTAAGTTCAAAAAGGCACTTTTTCACACTTAAGCATGAAAATAGGTCATCGGAGGCTAAAATCATGCAACAGCCATGAGACGGCCTGGGGAACATGTCAAACACCTCGGGAGAGACCAATGTGAATTGTGAAAATTTACGAAACTAGCACGGGACTCCCGGTTTGAAAACTAAGTCGAAAAATGCACTTTTTCACACTTAAGCTTGAAAATAGGCCATCGGAGGCCAAAATCGTGCAATACCCACGAGATGGCCCGGGAAACACCTTAAACAGCTCGGGAGGGACCAATGTGAGTTGTGAAAACTTACGGAACTAGCACGGGACTCCCGGTTTGAAAACTAAGTCAAAAAATGATGAACTTTTTCACACTTAAGCTTGAAAATAGGCCATCGGAGGCCAAAATTGTGCAACAGCCACGAGACGACCCGGGGAACACGTCAAACACTTTGGAAGGGAGCAATGTGAGTTGTGAAAACTTACGGAACTAGCATGGGACTCCCCGTTTGAAAACTAAGTCGAAAAATATATTTTTTCACACTTAAACTTGAAAATAGGCCATCGGAGGCCAAAATCATGCAACAGCCATGAGACAGCCCAGGAAATATCGCAAACACCACGGGAGGGACCAATGTGAGTCGTGGAAACTTACGAAACTAGGACGGGACTCCCGGTTTGAAAACTAAGTCAAAAAATGAACTTTTTCACACTTAAGCTTGAAAATAGGCCATCGGAGGCCAAAATCATGCAACAGCCACGAGACAGCCCAGGGAACATGTCAAACACCTCGAGAGGTACCAATGTGAGTTGTGAAAACTTATGGAACTAGCACGGGACTCCTGGTTTGAAAACTAAGTCAAAAATTGCACTTTTTCACACTTAAGCTTCAAAGTAGGCCATCGAGGGCCAAAATCGTGCAACAGCCATGAGGCGGCCTGGGGAACACCTCAAACACCTCGGAAGGGACCAATGTGAGTTGTGAAAATTTACAGAACTAGCACGGGACTCTCGGTTTGAAAACTAAGTCGAAAAATGAACTTTTTCACACTTAAGCTTAAAAATAGGCTATCGGAGGCCAAAATCGTGCAATAGCCACGAGACGGCCTGGGGAACACCTCGAACATCTCGAGAGGGACCAATGTGAGTTTTGAAAACGTACGAAATTACCACGAGAGTTCCAGTTTGAAAACTAAGTCCAAAAATGCACCTTTTCACGCTTAAAAATGAAAATAGGCCATGGGAGGCCAAAATCGTGCAACAGCCACGAGATGGCCCGGGAAACACCTCAAACACCTCGGAAGGGACCAATGTAAGTTGTGAAAACTTAGGGAACAAGCACGGGACTCCCGGTTTAAAAACTAAGTCCAAAATTGCACTTTTTCATGCTTAAGCTTGAAAAAAACACATTCGGGGGCCAAAATCGTGCAACAGCCACGGGACGGCCCAGGGAACACCTCAAACATGTCGGGAGGGACAAATGTAAGTTGTGAAAACTTGCGGAACTTGCACCGGACTTCCGATTTGAAAACTAATTCAAAAAAATGCATGTATATTTTATGGATAAGATAATAATTGTCTAACTTGCATTTTTTTTTCTTTTTTTTCTTTTTTGTGTTTCATTTTTTTGCAGATTCGATATTTGATATGGACATGGTTGGTAATTTGGTGGGCAGATGGTAGCTCATTTTGTGTTTTTATTCATATTACCTTATATGTATTTTGGTTGCATTGTAAATTTTATATTGTTGTTGGTATTACAGGGCATGTTGGGTAATCTGCCCTTGATATTTTATTTTTGTTGATATTAGTAGACATGTTTTGTTGTTGGATATTAGGAGATGTGTTTGGTAATCCGCATGCGGTTGATATGATATTTTTGTGGATATTAGTAGACGTTGTTTGTGGATATTAGGAGACATGTTTATAATCCGCATGCAGTTTATATTGTATTTTTGTGGATAGTGCTGAAATTCAATTGCGACGTTTATGAAAATGAACAGATTCTTGTATTGATTTGTAATAGATATTTTATTGAATAGGTTATTGAAATACGCAGGGAATTATTACTGGAAAAAATTTCGGAAGAAAATAGTTACCCCATTTTCAAATTTTTTAATTTTTATTAGTGACGAAATAAAAAATGTCGCTTTTAGTTTTCAAAAAACATGACGAATAATTTTGTCACTAATGATATAATACCAAACAAATAATTTCGTCACATTTGCTGAATATTTCGTCACTAAATTGAAATATTTTGTGACAAAATGTTTTTTGTCATTGAAGAATTTTCTTTTCTGCACATTTTAGTGACGAATTTTTTTGTCACCTTAATCCATATCATTGGTGAGGAAAACTTTCGTCACTAAAATCTATTTGGTGGTGAAATATTTTGTCGCGAAAAACATTTAAAATAAAATATTATTTAGTTTTGGTGACGAAATTGATGTTATAGAGGATGAAAAATTCAACATTTGGCGACGAAACATTTCGTCGCCAAAAATAAAAAATAGGCGACGAAACTGTTTTTCGTCACCAAGTACTTTCAGGGACGACGTATAGGCCACGAACGTGGTGACAAATTTTTTTCGCCGCAAATCACTTTAGTGACGAAAATTTGATGTTTGGAGACAAAATCAATCTGTCACCAAAGGCCTTTTTTGTTGTAGTGATCATTCATTTGTCTTGCATGCACCGGACTCAGCGCATCATTGAAACTACATTGTATTTCAATACTTATTTGAATACGTGTATCAAATTGTTGCATTCATATGCCATCTTAGATAGTTGAGCCTATCTTATTGCATTATTGCATTAGGCATCTTGTATAGTTAGGATCATGCATATTTCTAACTACCTTTTGTTTTAGCTCGGAGTACACTGTAAGTTTTACACTTTAGCATACTTGCATAAGTGTGAGTGTTTCCATGATCGCCTGCATGCCATGAGGCTATATGCTTAAATGATTAACTACATGAATGCCTGTAGATGAAGGCTTTATTACTTGAATTGGAACAATTCGATGAATGTGAGTTTTAAGCCACTTCGCGAAGTGGCAAATCATCGTGTTTTAAGCCCACTTGAGGGTGGCAAATCCGCGCTTTAGCCCACTTGAGGGTGGCACTTCAAACCATTTTTCGAAAACAAACATGAATTGATTTGTTCCAATTCTTGCGATTTAGTCTATACTTGCTTGTGTGCGTCACATAGTAAAGTTAGCTAATAATCGGATAAGAACACATGAGGTTTATAAAACAACATATCATACTTAATAGAGGCCGATCCTTTGATTGGGCCAGCGGGGGTGCTCATTTCAGGACCTTCCCCTCTTGTACCCAAGTTCCCAAGCCAAGGCAACTTTGGTGATGACGGACACGTGGCCTTTAGCACAAGTCAGGGTTTCCTAAATTACCCAAATATAAAAAATTTAGGTGGCAACTCTGTTATCTGGCAAAGTAGTCCAGTTTTGGCATTATTTGATTCAAAATCGATTTTCCAAAATGATTTGCCGGATTGGACTCTTTGGTGTTTATCAGTCTCACATTGCACTTTGTGAGATTAGATTCAGAACCGTGACAGGAGTCTGAACTGTAGGACCAATTCGGGCTCTCCGAAAGGGGGCGTGAAGAAAGTCAGTCCACAGACTTATGAACCAGTATTTGGTCTCCTGAAGAAAGAGAATAAATTCTGATGGGATGATTGGTGTCAGTTTACCTTTGAATAGGTTAAGCAGTACCTCCAGAACCCGTCTATGTCATCGCCGCCGAAGCTGGGGAAACCTTTGATTTTGTACTTGTCAGTGACAGATACGACCATGCGATGTATGCGAGCTCAGGAATCTGAAGATTGGGTTGAAAAAGCCATCTACTACTTGAGCAAGAAAATGCTAGACTATGAGACCTGCTACACTCATTTGGAGAAAGCTTGCCTAGCCTTGGAATGAGCTACTAGGAAGTTGAGGCACTACTTGTTAGCTCACTCTGTAATCCTGATTTCAAGATTTGATCCCATCAAATATCTCTTTGAGAAACCAGCGCTTATGAGTAGACTGGCTCATTGGTTGCTTCTTTTCTCCAAATTGGATCTCAAATATATCACCCACAAGTAGGTTAAAGGAAGAGTTGTAGCAAAGTTCCTGGCAGACCACCCAGTAGAAGGAGATGAGGCAGTGGAATACCTATTTCCAAATGAAGACATTCTACAAGTTGAAGAGCAAACTTGGACAATGTACTTTAATGGAGCGCCTAATCAGTACCTTTATGGGATATGTGTGTTACTGATAGCACCCGACGACTCCCATATATCTTTAGCCTTCAAACTCCAGTTCAAGGTGTCCAACAGCGAAACAGAATACGAAGCGTGTATTGCTGGTCTAGAAGCTGCCCCAGAACTAGGGGCAATAAGGTTGGATGTTATTGGGGACACACAACTTGGTTGTCTCCCATGCAAATGGAGACTGGAAAGTCAAAGAAGAGAAGATGAAGGTTTACCATTAGACCTTGGATGTTTTGATTCCTAGGCTTGAAAAACTGACATTCACACATTTATTAAGAGAGAACAACAGGTGCGCGGATGCTTTAGCAACTCTATCTTCTATGGTAGACATCCCACTTGGAGTTCAGATGCGTCCAATTATCATCAAACAGAAATACACGCTGGCTTATGTAGACACCCCATTTTTGACCGTCCTTAAGACTTAGACTTCATCGTTTGTACATCCTACCATACATCCTCGACGAAACGCCCTGTCTTTGAGCCTTTGAACCTTATTCTTTCTCTGCCTTGTTTTGGACCAAAACTTCGTGTCTGGATCTCTTGGTGGCCTGTTGGCCACCCCCCAAGGCTGTTGGCCATGGGATAAGCCTGTCGGCCATGGATGTGGCCGACAGCCACTAGTCTCTTTTTCCAGATATTTCTGGATATTTGTTGCCAGCTGTGCCAGCTGTTGCTCACTGAGCTGCATCTTCATACACATGTATGGTAGGATGTATTCAAGCTCAAGACTTGATTTTCTATATATAGGGGGTGTCCTCCCTCATTTTAAGGGGTTAGACATTTTACACAAAAAATTTCTCTCTCTCTCTCTCTCTCCCTCTCTCTCTCTCTAGCTTTCTTTCTTTCACTTGTTATTTTGTGCTTTGTAGTTAGTTTTCCCTACACTTTTGCACATCAACCCTTAACCAACACTCTCACCTTTGAGCTGAGGTCCCTTAGAGCTTTGTTTTAGCCTTGGAAGGGGGT
Source organism: Camellia sinensis (assembly GCF_055761805.1). Taxonomy (NCBI): domain Eukaryota; kingdom Viridiplantae; phylum Streptophyta; class Magnoliopsida; order Ericales; family Theaceae; genus Camellia; species Camellia sinensis. The sequence continues at coordinate 78,469,249 of NC_138963.1, forward strand.
TTGAGCTTGAATTTGTGGCGGTTTTGTGCTGTGCTTCAAAGGTAGAGAACTTACCTTAGTTTAAGCTTATTGTGCATACTTATTTTCCCATCTTTTCCAATTGTTTTAAGGTTGTTTTTGAGGTGTAAAAAACTCTATTTTTGAGGCATAAAAATGGTGGTTTGAGCCTTTGTGAGTTAGGGGGTTGTCCCTCCCCCCCCCCCCCACCCCCACATTTTTGGCTCCGTAGCTTGTGAAGCTTTTTGTGCTATTTTTATTTACATTCAAATGAAATGTTTTGGGCCTTTTAACCACTAAATCTCAGAGGTTTTTCAGTGGCAAAAACCTCCTTTTGATGTCCAAAATTGGAGGGGTTAGCCTCCCCTCCTTGTTGTCTTACTTGCATGCTTAGTTGCCTTACATGTTAACATGTTTTTATAGCCTAACTTAGCTTTGGTCCAGCATGTTTTTCCAACTATTTTGACTTGTTTTATCTCTTTTTTTGGGCTGGTAAAGCCCTTTGAGCCTTGTATGGCATGGTTGTAGTGTTAATTCTTTCATTAGCTTGGAGTTTTAATGCTTTGTTCATTATTGTTTTGAGTTGAAAGCATGTTTTAGTGTTGTTTTGCACTCCATTTCAGCATTGAAATTTCGGCAACCTCCTTGATTCTTCACTCTTTTATTTGCTTTGAAAGTGGTTTTAAACCCCTTGCTTGCTTAAGTGTGAAATTGAGACATTGGTGCTTAATGGTTTAATCCCATTCAGGGTTCATTACCAACGGCATGAGGTCTCTTTCATGCCCAAAGTAACTTGTGGTTTAAGTCCACTTTCCATTAAAGGACACTCACTTTTGGACTTAACCAATTAAAGAATGGATTGGTAATCTAAAATGAGTAAACAAAAAATGGACAAGTAAGAGAGGCAAAATAAGCATCTTATGTGTTGCATTGCATGTGTTTGGATCGGACGTTAATTCAAACACGAGGAAAATGGGACATTTCATACTCGAAGTGATGAAATGTGCCGCTTTCCTTGGTTACCGTCACCCTTGATCATGCATGATAGGGTGGTGGTTGTTTTGGTCTTGTTAGTGCATTCATTAAGCTTATACAAGCTTGGTTCCTTAGCCATCATGCATGGAAAATACTTGGTTGATGGTTTAAGGGCCAAGGTTTACACTCCTTTGAGCTTGTTTGATGATAAGGAGAGTAACAATACAGACAATCCTTGAGAATATACTCTTTGCTCTGTCTGCTCTCCGTTGCAGCAAAAGGAGTAGTTCTTGTCATCAGTGGCCGACCGGCCACCAGTGGTAGCTGACAGGCCCCCTGTCGACCACCAATAAAAATTGCACAGTGTGTTTGTAAGTTGAAGTAGAGGCATTCTGGAAGTTGGCACAATTTTTAGTGCTTAAATATGCGCAAACAGAGGCTCACAGCAGTAAGACGGTGGCTTTTTCGGGTAGAGGAACCGAGCATGCATCCCTCGTCCTCGAGGCCATTTAGTCGCCTTACTTATTTAATTAGTTGTAGCTAATTCTTGCAAGTGTTGTAATTAATTAGTTACTATAACTAGTTATTCGATTCTTGTTTGTAATAATTAATTAGCTTAGAATAGTTAGTTAGTTCATTTTAGGTATCATAATAGTTAGCTTAATTAGTGTTTCTAGTTGGTTAGCTTATTCATTCGGACCCTCCTTCACGAAGACGTAATGTTGTAATAAGTGTGCGTGCGTGTGTGTATGTCTTCCAACCCCACATCTTTCTCCCTTTTATTTAATCACTTTTGATGGTTAGATTAGAGACATTTTAAATTAGCATACCTTATGCTCGCATGCTTGCATCCATTCATTTGTCTTGTATGCACCGATGCTTGGCGCATCATTCAAACTGCATTGTCATTTCAATACTTCTTTGAATACGTGTTTAATCGCATGTTGTTCAAATTGATCCATATGCCATATTAGTAGTCGAGCCTATTAATTGCATTATTACATGCGTTGCATTAGGGATCTTGTATAGTTAGGATCATGAATCTTTCTAACTAGTTTTCGTTTTGGCTTGGAGTACTCGGTGAGTTATATGCTTTGGCATGCTTACATGAGTGTGATTGTCGTGTTACGATATTCAGCATGCTTATTATGAGGCTATGTGCTTAAATGCTAAACTGCATGAATGCCTGTGGATGAAGGCTTGTTGTTTGAATTGGAACGATTCAACGAATGTATGTTTTAAGACCACTTTGTTGCGGCAAATCATGTTTTAAGTCCACTATGTTTGGTGGCAAATCCACATCTTTAAGTCTACTTGAGGTGGCAAATTCAAACCTTTTTCGAAAACCAAACACAAGTTGAATTGTTCCAAATTGAGCAAATTAGTCTATACTTGTTTGTGTGCGTCACATATTAAAGTTAGCTAATAACCGGAACAAGAACACATAATGTTTACAAAAATGCATATCATGATTAGTAGAGGCCGATCTTTGATCAGGCGAACGGGGGTGCTCATTTCAGCACCTTCCCCGCTTGTACCTATGTTCCCTAGCCGAGGCAACTTTGGTGATGACGGACACGTGGCCTTTGGCACGAGCCAGTGTTTCCTAAATTTCCCCCAAACAAAATATTTAGGTGGTGACTCTGTATCTGGAAAAGTAGTCCAATTTTGGCATTATTTGATTTAAAATCGATTTTCCAAAAAGGTTTGCCAGATTTGGACTCTTTGGTGATTATCAGTTTCATATCGCACTTGTGAGACTAGATTCAGAACCGCGAGAGTCTGAACTGTGAGACCTTCTTTTGAAACCTTTTTCGAAAAGTGGGGCGTGAGAAAAAGGTGAGTCCACAATTTTTGGCGACTTTGCTAGGGATTTAAAGAACTTGACTCAAACTAATGATATGTTATTTCATCTATACTTATGTGTTTCTTTGCATTTGCATTTGCATTGGTGTGCCTAAGTCACAGTGTTTTCCATCTGCTATTCCTGGGCGGTTGGCCAGAGGCTTGCTTGGAAAAGCTTGCCAACAGGCTGACTGGTTGTAGGCTCTGCCATGATGGGAACACAACCCTTGGATCTAGACTACCGCTATACTGTTTGATCCTTCTTTCACTTCTCGGTGTTAGGTGTGAGAGGTATATTAGGTAGTCTTGCTAAGGTACCCTTTTTGACCAATCGGCCTAGTTGCATATCATAAACCAAAGAGGCTATTCCAAATTAGAACAGGTTGCTCACCCGAGTGCAGGATTGTATGAAATCGCTTGTTTTCATAGTAAGCCCCCAGCCCCTGACGAAAGTAGGACAAGGTAACCCTACTCCATCGTGGGGGTGTTTTGGTTCTCACTTGCTTGATGCGTGCTTTAGAGTGAAACTTTGCAGGAATGTATGTATCAGCTGCAAGTTTGGGTATCAGTTTTGGAGCAGAAATCTGGGACAGAAATCAGTGTTTGAGTATAATCGTCCAGCTTATGATTGTAACTGTGCGTTGTTTCTGTTTGAGCCAAGATACTGTGTGGTTTCTGATTTTTTTTTTCTTTATTTTCTTTTTGCAAGGTAATCTTTCACGATTGCTTTAAACGAGTCTATTACCCCCGAAGCACTCTAGACCCGAGTTAGAAGGATTTTTTGATTTGGGTATCTAGTCAGAGGGCAGCCAGTATTCGTGTCATTCCCCCCGGTTACTAGACGAAGGAGGGTTCGGTAGAATTCGCTAATACAGCAGTCACCGTTTACCTCACCTGTGCTTGGTCAGGACTAATCATCTACTTCTACTCTAGACAGAGAGTACCCACCAGTTCTAGTAGTTCAAAGTCCTTCAGTTGACATGGAAGATATGCTTCGACAACTCAAGCAAACTATTGAGGCTATGCAGTTAGATGTTGCTCGCCAAGCGAAATTCCTCGCCCGCCACAGCAAATGTCCAAGAAAATGCGGGCATCCCTGTGGACCCAATTCTACCTCAGACCTCCAAAGCCCCGGTTTACCCGATAGAGGCACCGTTTGAGTTTGAGGTTGACCCTACTGCACTGAAAAGTAAACAAATTGGAAAAGCTCTTCAAACGGGCACAGGGCGTCAACTCGATCCCTGATATTGAGGATGGCTACACAGACTTGGTAGTTACTTTGCTAGACAGGTTCAAAATGCCGCATATAGACCGCTTTGACGGTTCGGGTGACCCCATGGTCCATCTCCGGCTATTTTCAAACATTCTGCGGCTGATGGGCCTCTCCAGATAACAGAAGTTATCCCTCTTTGGCTGGACCCTGTCGGGTATAATGACCATCTGGTATGCCAAGCTTGAAGACTCTGTAAAGAGAAATTGGGAGAAAATGGCTGAGGCCTTCATAGCACAATATTCCTATAATACTCAGATCGAGGTCACTACCCGTGATCTCGAAGTAACTCGTCAGGAGTTAAAGGAGGGCTTCTCCAATTTTGTCATCCGGTGGAGGGCCAAGGCCTCCATGATGGCCACCCGGCCGACCGAAAAGAACCAGATCAGAATAGTGGTCCGTAATCTGTAACCAAGAATACTATAGAAGATAATAGTCCTGCCTCTGTCTACATTTACTGACCTTCATGAAATAGGGGTACAAATAGAGGATGCAATAAAGCAAGGTTTGATAGACCATGAGAAAGAGCAGCCCAAGAGGGCTTCCACATGCGATTCCAATGCGACTACGAGTGGTAGTGCAGCCGCAAGGCCTTCTGATGTGGGTATGGTCACCACCATGCTGAAAACTGCCAACTCCTTTGCTGGTACATCCGATACAACCTCACAAACCTCGAAGCACCAACCCCAAGGCCAAAGGGTTTTCACCCCACTATACATGTCTCTGTCTGCAACCCTGAGAGTCCTTATCAAAAAAGGGCCCATTGGCTGACCCTCTCCCTCCTAAACACAATCCAGCCAAGTATTGTGTTTTCTAACAACTGCATGGTCATGACACCGACTTGTGCTTTAGACTATGTCATGAGATTCAGGATCTCATTGACAACAAAGTGATAGCGCCTCCCGAAAACCCAATGTCACTACAAATCCTCTCCCACCACATAACCAAGCCCCTCCTCCCCGACAAATAAACCTCATCCATACACTGGTTGTCCCTTATAACCCCAGTATATACATCACCCCTGTCCACCTACCTAAGCTGGCACTATTCATCCCAGAAATCACAAATCTGTGCATGATGAACGCGTCCATATCCTAACCCAAACCTATGGTGGTGACTGTGGTAAATGAAGGCAAGGTAGCCTTGGTGGAGAATGGGAATATCAGTTTGGTGCCCGAGGGCTCCGTGGATTTTTCTGAGGAGAAATACAACCCATGCTATTATATTATGCCAACCAATCAAGCCAGACCAAATGTAGAGTTGCCAACAGCGATGGAGGTGAGTGTGGTCCGGCAGGATGGACTGAGCCAGGGATTGGATGACTTAGTTGACCTCGAGGAGGACATCAACAATCTACAGTTCTTTGATGAGCAAGATTCTGGAGATGTATAGATTAACTGGTTCGATCTGAATGGGTCAACAGACAATTTGGAGTGGCTCAGTGATGAACTTGATTTGGATAAGGGACTTCAAACAAAACTGGAATAGCTAGAAGTAGGAACTACTACAAGGGCCGAAACGGTCGAGGACAAGGGAAAATTGCTGGAGGGCACCAGTGTTAAGAATTCTGCTCAGGAATTGGGCATTGTTAGCACTGCTAATATAGAGCAAGAAGCCACACTGAAGCGGTTTGAACAAGAAAGGGATGAGAATGATCAAGAGGCTGGAAAAGCCCAAGACCCTGCAAGAAATGATTATGATGTTGACGTGGGAGTACTTACAACGGAACCAGACAATTGTCTATCGCTGCTGGAGGAATATGGTGGGAAGATGATGATTTGCATCTTGCCCACACTGATGAAGATTGGGGTCTGGACCTGCCAGACGACACTTGATACTCTAAGGAGGTAGATCACATGACTAAAAGTGGGTGGTATTTCAAATCCCCACACTTGGACCAACCCGGAGCATCCAAAAGGGATAAGGAAGCTGAAAAACAAAGGGAAAAACAGTTGGAAGAAGAAGATGTACTGAATCAGCTAAAGAATATCCAAGCAGACATATCCATCTGAGGATTGCTTATGGCTTCGCGCGTGCATCGGCAAGTTGTCCTGTCAGCAATGGATAGGGCCAAGCTGTCTATCGACACAACCCCAAAACAGTTAGTGGGTCTTGTCTTCCCAGGAGGTGCTTCACCGACTTTGACCTTCTCGGATAAGGAATTGCTGCCAGAAGGCTCTACACATAACAAATCGCTATACATCTCGGTCGAATGTAGAGAGAAGTGGGTGCCGGTTGTATTGGTTGATACTGGGACTACAATCAATGTTTGTCCGTCGCACACGGCCTATGCTATTGGCTTAAAGCCAGCGAATTTTGTACCAACAACCCAGGTGATCCGGGCATATGACAACACGAGCAGAGAGGTTATGAGAACAGTTCAGATTAGAATGCAGGTCGAGCTGACCTAACAGGATATTGAATTTCACGTCCTAGATGTTCTGGCTACCTTCAACTTGTTACTTGGGCGACCTTGGCTGAACTAAGTAAAAGCTGTTTCTTCCACCCTTCATCAAATGTTAAAATACCCCTATGGGAAGGGGGTGGCCATTGTGTTTGGAAATTCATCTATACATCCTCTACTTGAGGTCACTACACCAGTACTGGAGATTGTACATCATGATGAGGAAGTTTTCCTATTTGGGTTTACCTTGGCTGAGGCCTGAGTGGTGCAAAATATCTTGGCTATTGATGAGGGGTTGTATGTTAGTGCTCAATCAGTCTACCTCATGAACAAGCTACATCATGTGCCCAGGATGGGATTAGGAAAGAGCGGCCGAAAGTTCGTCACTATACTAGCCGAAGTGCCACATAACCCTCATGCCTTTGACTTGGGCTACACGCCTACCAAAGAGGACTGGGTGAGAAAAGGGAAGGAAATGGCAGGAAGAGCCAAAGCAAAGCAAACTGGAAAGCACTATGAGCTTGTGCATAGGCTAATTCAGGGAACTCTAAACGACTGCTTTGTTCGGGAGGGGGAAGACTTCCCATTTTGTGATTTTCTTGAGCCGTGGTTGAACTCTGAGAAGCGGCGTCTACCCGTCTTTGAGATTTTCTTCGACCTACAGTTACAAGAAGATGAAGCTACAGAGGAACAAACTAACCTACCTGCTGAGGCAAAACAGAATACAGAGGGTGAGTCCAACAACAGTGAACTTGAGATAGGAGCGACATTAGCTTGTCTCCTTTCAGATCCTTCGATCGATCTAGAGAGCTTGGGGGATGACTTCATCGTTTCCATGATCGGAAACCAATCAGGTGTGGACCCTTCTGGTGGTATTCTGGATGCATCTAACGCACCCTCTTTTATTTGGCAGCTAGATGAGGGCTTTCTGTCCAGCAATTCTGAATCAGGTAGTGAGCTGGAGTCAGATTCGACAGAGTCTGTGGAGTCGGAATTAGATTTCAGTTCTTCTGAGTCGGAGTTCGGTATTCCTGGGGTTGATAACCCGAATGCCGTTGTCTTATCTAGGTTGTCTTTTTTCTTTTTTTTTCTTTTTTTTTGAGTTGATTGTAACTAAGGAATTAGACGAGTTGGAAGCTTTGAATGAGAATGATATCACAGCAGTTTCTGAGTACTTCTCTCTGCCACTTGTATATTGTATTGATCATGACTTTGAAAGTTTTGATAAAAATAATGAGGAATGAATTCTTCTGGTTTTGAAACATTTGATTGATCACGAGGAGGAAAGGTTTGTAAAACCCCTTGTTGATGAAATCACTTCAATTAATGTGGGTACTGAGAAGGATCCGCGTCTGGTCCAGATCGGTCCACGTTGTCTTTGAAGGAACGCGGGCGCTTAGTCGCTTTATTAAAAGATTTCAAAGATGTTTTCGCGTGGTCCTACGAAGACATGCCCAGAATCGATCCGGAGATTGTACAATATGGGATCTCTCTTGACCCCAAGTCCCGACCCGTCAAGCAGAAGTTTCGGAGAATACGTCCGGATTGGGCATTGAAGATTAAGGAAGAGGTCACCAAGTAGATAGATGCAGGGTTTTTGTTAGTATCTGAGTATCTTACTTGGTTGGGCAACATTGTTCCGGTGCCGAAGAAAGATGGCAGAATTCGGGTCTGTGTGGATTTCAAAGACTCGAACAAAGCTAGTCTGAAAGACGACTTTCCTCTATTGCACATCGATGAATTGGTGGACTTCACCGCAGGCCATGTGTTGGTCTCCTCTATGGATGGATTTTCTGGGTATAACCAGGTCGTGATGGCAACCAAGGATAGAGAGAAGACTATCTTCACCACACCGTGGGAAACATGCTGCTACAGGGTAATGTCGTTTGGATTGAAGAATGTTGGGGCTACTTATTAACGGGCTGCGACCACTATCTTACACGATATGATCCACAAAGAGGTTGAGGTGTATGTGGACGACATGATTGTCAAGTCCAAGGAAAGAGAGGGCCACTACACCGCCTTGAAGAAATTCTTCCAACGGATCAGAGAATATCAGTTGAGGCTGAATCCACAGAAATGCACTTTTGGTGTCACAGTAGGGAAAATGCTGGGGTTCTTGATTACATAGAGGGGCATTGAGGTTGATACTTCCAAAATCAAGGCCATCCTAGAAATGCCACCACTAAGGACTGAAAAGGAGGTGCGAGGCTTTCTAGGTAAAGTGCAATTCATAAGACGGTTTATTGCCAAATTAACCTTCACTTGTGAACCACTATTTGGTCTCCTGAAGAAAGGAAAGAAATTCCAATGGGATGACCGATGTCAGTTTGCTTTTGAGCAAATCAAGCAGTACCTTCAGAACTCACCCGTGTTGTTACTGCTAAAGCCGGGGATGCCATTGATTTTGTATTTGTCAGTAACCGACACAACAATGGGTTGCATGCTTGCGCAGGAATCTGAGGATATAGTGGAGAAAACCATCTACTACCTGAGCAAGAAGATGCTGGAATATGAGACATGTTACACCCCGCTAGAGAAGGCTTGCTTAGCCTTGGTATGGGCTACCAGGAAGTTGAGGCACTACCTGTTAGCTAACTTTGTAATTATGGTTAGGCTAGCCCGTTGGTTGTTCCTTCTCTCCAAATTTGATTTGAAGTATGTGACTTGTAAGTCTATCAAGGAGAGAGCGGTAGCTGAGTTCCTGGCAGATCACCCAGTGGAAGGAGGGAAAGTAGTAGAGTATTTGTTCCCAGATGAGGCTATTTTGCAGGTTAAGGAAGAGATTTGGACAATATACTTTGACGGAGAATCTAACTAGTACGGTTATTGGATTGGGGTGTTGCTGATAGCACACGACAATTCCCATATGCCTTTAGCCTTCAAACTCTGATTAAAAGTATCCAACAACAAGCCAGAATACGAAGCATGTATCGCCGGATTGGAAGCCGCCCTGGAACTAGGGGCAAAAAGGTTGGACGTCATTGGGGACTCAAACCTGGTTGTGTCTCAAGCAAAAGGAGACTGGAAGGTTAAGGAAGAAAGGATGAAAATCTATCACCAAACCCTAGATGTTTTGATTCTTAGGTTTGAGAAGCTAACCTTCACGCATGTGTTAAGAGAGAACAACAGGTTCCCTAATGCTTGTAGACACCCCATTTTTGACCGTCCTTAAGACTTGGGTGCCACTGATTGTTTACTTGGTGATGAAAGTTGTGCAGTGCAAAGATTCAATTTTTTCAGCAAAAGGAGCGTCAAATCCCAACCTCACACCCCTTTTTGGACCAAAGTCTTTCGAGTAAAATGTTTTTTTTAGACCTTAAAACCCTCTCTTTCAAAATATTTCCAAAAAATGATTCTACGATGTTCTGAGGCTCGCATTTCATTAAATGTTGCGCTTTTCTATAAACCGAGCAAGGAAAAAGTGGAAATGAATGGAAGAGAGGTGAACTCTTTGAAAAATCTTCAAAACACCTTGTTTAGGGGTTTGGAGTTGAAGAAAATGGGAGAGGAGAGAAGAAAACTAGTTGAGGAGAAGTTCGGCATGAATCCGGGTAGGATTAAAATTGAGCAGTCTTCACTAAAATGACAATTTTTTTCACACTTAGAATTTTGATGTGAAGCTTCCACCATTGGAAAGAGTACTTCCAGCACTTTAATTTAGGCTCAAGAATGACACGCAAAAGAGTCCAGATGAAGGAGATATGTCCATTTGAAGTTGGGCCCAAAAAGCAGATTTCTAGCCAACCAGAGGTGGAGGTTCCTGGCCATGGATGGTCTTTTCTGGCCATGTGCTGGCCATGAATGGCCCTTGCTGGCCCGCTGCCATCCAAGAGTGACCCTTGTCAGCCAGAAATGGACATGTGCTGGCCATCAATGATGGCTTGCCGGCCATCGATGGAAAAAGTCAGATTTTTGTAGATATTTGTGTTCCAGCTGTCCATTTTAGGATATTTTCAACCTGAGCTTGCATTCTTCTATATGTAGAGAGCCTTCTCTGTGGTTTTCAAGGTTAGAATATTTGAGGAAGAAAAATTTTGGGAGCCTCTCTCTCTATAATTCTCTCTCTACATTTCTCTCTCTCTTGAACCTTTGTGCATAAGTGCATATAAGTGTACATACCCTTCTTCTTTGCCTACACATCCTTGACCAAAGTTGTTGATCTTTGGGCTAAGGTTGCTTGAGGCTCTCTTGGAACTTCTTAAGGTGGTTTTGCTTGGTTTTGTTGCCTAAAATTGTGTTGTGCTTCAAGAGGTATAACTCTCTCCCTTTAAGCTTGTTTTTCATACTTGCTTTGCCATCTTTTTCTACCATTTCAAGGCTGGTTTTGGCATGTAAAAAGTTATGTTTTTTAGTCCTAAAAGTGGTGGTTTGAGCCTTTGTGAGTTAGGGGGTTGTCACCCCCTCCCCCCCTTTTGCTCATTAGCTTGTTAAGCTTTTTGCGCCATTTCTCATTACTTTCAAATCAAACTTTTTGGGCCCTTTTACCACTGAAGCTCAGAGGTTTTTCAGTGACAAAAACCATGTTTAGAGGTCCAAAATAAGAGGGGTTGGCCTCCCCTCCTTGTGTCTTGTTTGCATGTGTAGATAGCTTAACATGTGAACATGTTTTTCTACCATTTTGTGACTTGATCTCAGCATGTTTTTGCTATTATTTTGACTTTTTTAAGCTCTTTTTTGAGCTGGTTTGGTGGTTTGAGGCTTGCTTTGTATGCTTGTAGTGCAATAGTGCTTAATAATCTAGTTTCTACTATGTGTTGGCCTCTCATTCTAGCTATTTTTAGCTTACTTCAAGCATGTTTTAGGACTTCTTTTAAGTTGTTTTAGGACTGTTTTGGACTGTTTGTCCCTTTTGAGCTTTGTATTGCATGGCTATAGTGTAATGCTCTTCACTAGCTTAATGAGTTAGGCTTTTAAGCATGTTGTGCATGAGTTGCTTGTATGTTGTAGCATCATTTTGCATGTAATTTCAATGTATATGGCTCTGTCACATGCTCATTTACTTCACTTTTTTATTGCTTTTTAAAGTTGCTTTTGAGTCTTGTTTGTTGCCTAACATGTGAGCATGTTTTTCTAGCCTTTTGTGCCTTAATCTCGGCAAGTTTTAGCTCTTGTTTTGCCATGTTTAAGCTTTGCTTTGAGCTGGTTTGGTCAGTTGAGCTTTGTATTGCATGCCTCTAGTGTAGTGCTCTTCACTGGTTTAGTGTTTTTGGGTTTTGAACATGTTGTGCATGAGTTGCTTGCATGTTGTAGTATCATTTTTCATGCCATTTCGGCACTGAAATATCTGCAAGCTCCCTCATTTCTTCACTTTTCCATTTTCTTTGAGGGTTGGTTAACCTTAAGGTTGTGTTTAAGCTTGAGATAGAGCTTGTGCTCAATGGTTTTAACTCTCTTTTGAGGGTTCCTCCTAACCAACGGCATGATCTCTCTCATGTCTTAAATTATCCTTTGGTTGACCCCTTTCGCACTAGAGGACAATCACTTTGGACTTAACCGATTAAAGAATGGTTTGGTAATGTGAAAATGAGTAAACAAAATCGAACAAGTAAAACATGACAAAGATAAGCATGTTGTGTTTGCATTGCATGTGTTCAATCGGACGTTATATTGAACACAAGATAGATTGGTCCATTTCATACTCGAAATGATGAAATGAGCCAATCTCCTTTGTCTCCATTGCCTTTGATCATTCATGGCAAGGTAGTGGTCTAGAGTCTTGTATTTGTGCATTTATTGAAAGTGTACAACTTGGATCTTTGGCCATCATGCATTGGAAATGCTTGATTGATGGTTTTGGGTCCAAAAGTGCCACTCCTTTGATGTTTTGAGATGATAAGGAGGGTACAGTACAAACATATCCTTGGAAAACCCTCTATTTTCCTCTGTTTGTGCTCTGTTGCAGTGTGGTGATTCAGCACACCAATGGTCGGCAATGGCTCACTGATGGTCGGTAGTACTTCATCCATGACCGACATGGCACATTTTTGGCCGGTAGGGGGCCGGCAGCAAGCATTCATGGCTGGCAGGCCACTAGTGCAGTCCACATCATTGGTTTGGTAAGGTGGAGCAGAAGATTCTGGAGTGTAGTCAACCCTGCAAACAGAGCCTCTCAAGAGCAAACCGGAAGGCTTTTTGGGGCGAAAGCCGAATGCATGCATCTTCTACTTTCCTGAGGCAGAGCAGAGGCAGTGTAGTTTAGTGCTTTGCATGTTTAGTTAGCATGAATTTGTAATTTAATTAATTAGTTTGCTAATTAGTTAAGTGTTGTAATAATTAATAGTTTGCTAGTTATTCATTTGTTTTTCAATAATTAGTCTAATTAATTTAATTAGATTAGTTAGCCTAGCTTAGCTTAGATTAGCTTAGCTTAGCTTATTCATTCGGACCCTCCTTCGAGAGGGCGCAATGTTGTAATAAGCGTGCGTGTGTGTGTGCGTGTCTTCCAACCCCACGTCTTTCTCTATTTTATTTAACTGCTTTCGATGGTTAGATTAGGGCACGTTTTGATTAGCATACCTTATGCTTGCATGTTTGCATCATTCATTTGTCTTGCATGCACCGAGGCTCAGCGCATCATTCAAACTGCATCGCAATTTCAATACACTTATTTGAATACATGTTTCAAAGCATGTTATCAAATTGTTGCATTCATATGCTACCTTAGATAGTCGAGCCTATTAGTTGCATTATTGCATGTGTTGCATTAGGCATCTTATATAGTTAGGATCATGCATGATTTCTAACTAGCTTTTGTTTTGGCTTGGAGTACTCGGTAAGATTTTACGCTTTAGCATGCTTGCATGAGTGTGAGTGTTGCCATGATAGCATGCTTTCCATGAGGCTATTTGCTTAAATGATTAACTGCATGAATGCCTGTGGATGAAAGCTTTGTTGGTTGAATTGGGACAATTCATCGAATGTGAGTTTTAAGCCCACTTTGCGAAGTGGCAAATCATCATGTTTTAAGCCCACTTGAGGGTGGAAAATCCGTGCTTTAGCCCACTTGAGGGTGACACTTTCAAACCATTTTCGAAAACAAACATGAGTTGAATTCGTTCCAATTCTTGTGATTTAGTCTATACTTGTATGTGTGCGTCACATAGTAAAGTTAGCTAATAACCGGACAAGAACACATGTGTTTATAAAACAATATATCATGATTAGTAGAGGTCGATCCTTTGATCGGGTGACTGGGGATGCTCATTTCAGGACCTTCCCCTCTCGTACCCAAGTTCCTGAGCTGAGGCAACTTTGGTGATGACAGACACGTGGCCTTTGTACGAGTTAGGGTTTTCTAAATTTTTCAAAAACAAAATATTTAGGTGGCGACTCTGTAATCTGGCAAAGCAGTCCAATTTTGGCATTATTTGATTTAAAAATCGATTTTTCAAAATCATTTGTCGGATTAGACTCTTTCATGTTTATCAGTCTCACATTGCACTTTGTGAGATTAGATTCAGAACCGTGATAGGAGTCCGAACTGTAGGACCAATTCGAGCTCTCCGAAAGGGGGCACGAAGAAAGTCAAGTCTACAACGCTTTATCAACTCTATCTTCTATGATAGACATCCTATTGGGAGCCCGGATGTGTTCGATCATTATTGAACAGAGGTATGTGTCGGCCTACGAGTTAATTGCCGCAATAGATGAAGTACAAGATTTGAACCCCTGGTATCATGATATCTAGAACTTCTTGGAAAATGAGGTTTATCCATTAGGGGAAAATGCCAAAGATAAAAGGGCCATACGACGAATGGCTGCTCAGTTTATCATCTGCGGGGGTAAGTTGTACAAACATGGCCAACTGGGAATGCATAAACTGTGTGTCGATACAGAAGAGTCGAAGCGTCTAGTGGACGCCATCCATGGATGGGAGTGCGGATCACACATGAGCGGAGTAATGCTAGCCCGGAAGATTCTCAGGCAGGGTTATTGCTGGTCAACCATTGAGAAGGATTGTGTTGGTTTTGTCCGACGATGCCACAAATTCCAAATTCATGCAAATCGCATGAACATCCCGCCATTGAAGCTGTACAACATGACTTCACCTTGACCTTTTTCAGTCTGGGGAATTGATGTTATTGGGGCAGTTACGCCAAAAGGCTCAAATGGGCATAAGTATATCCTGGTGGCAATTGATTATTTTACAAAATGGGTTGAGGCCCAATCCTACGTAGTGCTGAAAGCGTCGCTTGTAGCCAAGTTCATCAGGAATACCATTATTTGTAGATATGGGGTCCCGAATGAGATCATTTCAGACAATGACTCCCATTTCAAGCGACAAGTGATCGACTTGTTGGAGAGGTATAACATGCCTTTTCATAAGTCATCCATATATCAGCTGCAAACCAACGGAGCTATTGTGGCCACCAACAAGAACATCAAGCACATTTTGTAGAAAATGGTTGAGACTTACAAGGATTGGCCACACAAATTGCCATTTGTTCTCTGGGGCTACAAGACTTCAATTCGAACATCTACTGGGGTAACTCCGTATTCTTTGGTTTATGGAATAGAAGTTGCTCTGTCGATTGAGATAGAGGTTCTGTCGCTACGGGTTATGGCTGAGTGCTAAATAGCATAAGCGGATTGGCAACAAAGCAGGTTCGAGGAACAACTGTTGTTCGACGAGAGGAGGCTGAAAGCACTGTACCATGTCCAAGATTATCAACGCAGAATTGCTAGGGCTTTCAACAAGAAAGTTAAGTCCAGGAATCTAAAAGAAAGGGATCTGGTGATCAAGGACAACCGAGTTCCCATCCATGACCCTAGGGGCAAGTTCAGACCCAATTGGACTGGTCCTTACATCATCAAATCAATCTGGTTGGGTGGAGTTATCATTCTAATGGACTTAGATGGCATCGAATTCTCCCAACCAATCAACATGGACAAGTTGAAAAAATACTACCCTTGAGTGGCTCGCTAGGTCGAAAACCCAGAAGGGCGACCTACGCAAAACTTAGAGCACAAAAAATTTGAAATAAGAAAAATTGAGCTCGCAAAGTTGCAAACCCAGAAAGGGTGGCCTTGGCAAAAGTTAGAGCGTAGGAGAGTGTTAATACCTGAGTGAACTCGAACTAAACTACGTAAGGCTCAATTCCGATCTTCAGGATACGTAGGCAACTTCTTTCTGAAGCTCAGCCGTAAACACTTCAAACTCAACCATTCTATCCATGAGATTATCCAGGTCATCTTTTTTTTTTCTTGTGATCTTCAGTATGAGAGATGGTTACAGTACGATGCAGTGCTATTCAGATAAGGGGCAACTTTCCAGTTGCTGGATTCGGGGTTGTACATCTCAAGGATAGATTCCATGTGTGTCAAGTTATGATCCTTATCGAAAATGATTTTGAAAAGTTTTAATAAAAGTTGATTTTGTTCAAATTAATCTTTTTACAACTTAGACCATTTTTGGACCAAAAGGAAAATTTTCAGTGCCCACAACTTCAATTTCATTGATTTTAGTACAAAGTTCTCCATCTCTTGATGCAAATCAAAGTTACTTTTTTATTACATTCAAAAGGAAAACTTGAAAGTATAGATCAAAGCAATAAACTCGGGGCATAGATAAATCAAGTGTTCCTGCATTCGCGCCTAGAGCTTGTGGAAGCTTCGGATGCTAAAGTAGGCCTGGTTTGCACCTCATCTTCAAGCTAAGCCAGGCATTCGCCAGAAAGGGTGCAACTTAATTGGGAGCGGGAGCTAGAAGTTCTCTTGTCCTTCACGCAGTGGGATATCGAGCTGGTTGTGAACCTCGAATTGGAAATGAAGCCGGGTACTCTACTCCTTCTTCTGGGCAAGTCTGGTCATGCCCGAACTAACGCCTGGACTGGAATGGAAAGTAGAATATGTAGTGTGTCGAGCCAATCAACTGAATGCCAGGTTGTCAAGACATGCTGTAGCTCATCTTGGGCAGAACAAACTAGGGGCAACGCTTAGCAATGTCAGCAGTGGACCTGTTGCACATCCAATGGCACCACCACCCCTCATTCAGGAAATCAACTAGCTTTTGGCGAAAGAAACAGCCTCGTACTGAATATGCAGGGCAAGAGTCCACTACCTTCAACCTGTCCATGAGCCATATCTGGAGAGGGACGAAGGAAAAGAGAGATTAAAGAATAGAGAGATGTATGTGAAGAGAAAAGTGAGAAAGGGTTTTGAGAAAAAAGCAGAGCCTGAATGTTTAGTGATGTAAGAAACACATGTAAGATAGGGTGGGAAACAATACCTGTAAAAGTTATGGACTCGCTGCCAATTTGTTTGTCTCTCGCTGGTGAAAGGCATCCAAGCCCATAAAAGTCTTGGCCAATGCTAAGCCAATGCAGCTTTTGCTCTCTTTCAAGCCTTGGGCCACTTTAATCAATTGAACACTAGGCCCTCTAAAAACAGGGGCAAGCAAGAAATGTGCTAACATACACAAACAAAGGGCATGTTGCCAAAAACTTTGCCAAAGAGGGTCGTCGCGGTCATCGGCATCAGAAAATCGATGAATAAGACTGGGAATGTCCAGCTTTCCATTGTGAACTAAGGATCAAGCCTCATGTAAAGTGAGCCCACACATCCTTCCTAAAGCTTGGATGTGACCAAAACGGGACTGAGGCAAGATTTTCTCGTCACATCGGGATTCCATCAAAGCTTGGAATTCTTCAATTGTTAGGCAAAGCTCTTATCCCCCAAAGCTAAAAACATGTGTAATCGGGTTCCAACACCTAGCCGCGGTGTGAAGAAATGTAAAACACAACGGGGTACGGCTTAGCAAGAATAGTGTATTTATGCCAAAACCCCAGAAATTTAGCTTTTCTGAGCCATCTAAAGTTGCAATCCAATTTGAGAGTTTTTCGTTGAAGAATGCCTCCATATGTGGCAAAAGCAAAGGTGAAATGAAGAAACTACGAAGTCCCAGCTTTTGTAGAATATAAGGCACTGAGTAGAAGACAGGTGGCAGCAATCTGCAGGTTCCTTGCACTGATGGTTGACCGGCCAGTGCTAGTAGCCGATCGGCCACCTTTTGTAGCCGACCGGCCACTACTGGTGGCCGACCGCCTCTGTTCATGGCTAACAGCATTATTGTGGTCTTCTTGTGTGTTAAGAGTGCTGGGAACCTGTGTTTTGCTCTACTCTTGGGGCATTCTGCTGCCTTGTTTTAGTAGTTTTGCTGAGTCGTTTGTAAGTTGCTTCAATTTGTTTATCTAGTTGTTGTTTTGCGTATCGCGTTGTTTTTGTTTTTTTTTTTGCTTATCAAGTTGTTGCTTGTCAAGTTGTTACGCCATTTATCGAGTTGTCTTCTTTTTGTTTGCTAAGTGTTAGTCAGTTCATTACCTGATTCAGAAGGTGCCAATACAATGTGCGATTTTCAATTAAGATCAATCTCGTTTGTTCTTATGCAATGTGATGCTGTGTGGTGCTTAGAATGCAAAATACAACACTTTTTCATCAAAAAGAGGTTTTCATTCTGATCATGGTCACTTTTACAAAAGAGTACAAGTTTTTAAAGCAAATAAAACTGTTTAAGCTGTATAAAGTGCTAACACTACTAGCAAAAAGAAACTAAGCAAAAATGCAGAAAATCAGAGCTAGCTATCTCAGTCTCGAGAGGCTCTCTTTATCTTCTTCCTGGGCAGGGCTTCAGAGCTATCTCCGTCAGCGCTGCTGTTCGCACCTCCCTCTGAACCCGAGTCAGAATCTTCACTGCCATTTGCTTCAGAGCCTGACATAGCATCATCTCCACTAGCAGAACCTAAGCCAGCGACATCTTCTCCACTAGCAGAACCTGAGCCAGCATCATCATCTCAGCTCTCGGATGACTCTGCGTGCTGACTCACTGCCTCCTCGGCCTCGTCATCACTCAGGATGGGCTCAGAACGGCCATTCTTATCTCTGCCTTGGCTGTGCGCCAAAGCCTGTCTCCCTCTCCTCCTTGCTATTGGAGGGGGCACTAATGGTCCTGCCGTAACTCTCGTTAGTGCGCCCGGTATGGCTGGGATCTAGAAAATGGCAGTTGTCAATATATCAGTCACAGTTTATGTATCAGATGCAAAGATGGTATGCAGTATGAGTGTAGGCAGAAATCAAATGCAGTGTACAAATGCAGTGTATAAATGAAGTGTTTGAATGTAGTGTATAGATGCAGAGTTTGAGTGTAATGTATCAGATTAATACAGTGTGGAGCGGATTATAGTTATGCTAATGTATCAGCGGAAAGTTTACTAGCATGAAACGTAAACTAAAGAAAGTTACCAGAATTCTATAGAGGCTGAGTAGATTCATGCTCCTCTGCACCATCCCCATTAGGGAAGCTGATAGCTCGAGAGCATTCCCTGTGTACTCTATAAATGCCTGCAGATTTGTTGGGGTGATCAATATTCTATAAGAATAACTGAAATGAATTTAACGTGCAAAATGTAAAGTGTGGTACATACTAGAGTCGGGCCTCAAACCCCGACAAGCTTGTGCCCGGCTGGTGCAGTCTCAATAGCGATCTGGTAAGCCTCTTTGGTATGCCACCAATAGGTAAGTGTAGTGGGAAGCTCCGCCTAACCAGTCGTCTGTCTCCCCTGAGAAGCCCCTCTGCTATAGGCCTTGGCTGCCCTGGTCGCTCTGGGCCCCATCCTCGCAACAAGAGCCCTCGCTCCCTCGCCTCCATGAACACCGGTCAGAGGTGGCATAAGGTGTGTCTGAATGAAAACTGCATAATCACCCTCAACCTGGAAGTACTCCACCTCTAACCCCACCATGAACTGAATAACTCTATCAATGAATAGGCTGTATGCTGATGTCATGGACTTAGATGGTGTCATCGGTATAAACTGAGAAGGCATGCCTAGAGACTGGCATACGAC
Source organism: Camellia sinensis (assembly GCF_055761805.1). NCBI lineage: Eukaryota > Viridiplantae > Streptophyta > Magnoliopsida > Ericales > Theaceae > Camellia > Camellia sinensis. The sequence goes on from NC_138963.1 coordinate 78,488,582, forward strand.
TCTCTCGCCAAGGTACCAGGCTCGGTAGACCGGACCCTCAAGCAGAAGGGGATAACGAGACATGCCCTAGGCCGCATTATATCGGCCTCCAAGTCCTCTAGGTATCATGGCCCATAGCTGCCATGAGATCTACAAATGAAAGTTATATAGATTGTCAGTTGCTGTCAGTGGCTACAATGTGAATCAGAACAGTATGAAAGTAAACCATGACTGTGTTTTGGGTTACCTCGTGAGCAGCTACAGTGTCGAAGAAGCGCCTGAAGAAAGAAAAGGACTCGCGAGTCCTACGACGAAGCTGGCCATCGTACACTCGCGAATAGGGGACCGTACACTCGCGAATAGGGGACTGGAACTCCACCTCCGGCTTCGGGGCAAGAGTCGGGAAGTATGCGTATACCCATAGCTGCAGGGAGAATGTAGAGGTATGTCATCAGCACAGTATTTGAATAGATACAGAAAGTGCAAAGCAAAAAGCATACAGTATTTGAACAGATACAGAAAGTGCAAAGCAGAAAGCATACAGTGTATGAATAGATATAGCAAGTTCAAAGCAGAAAGTACATGCGTTAAATAGATGTAAAGTAAGAAATGCTAAATAAAAAGGGAAAGTATAAAGAGGGAACCGAGATGTGTACCTCCCAGGTTCGCCAGTAGCCTCCAACCAAGAGTCCAATCCCACGGGAAGTCAAACTCATATAGCCGTACAGGGTGGCGAGGCTAGCCCCGCCTAATTATAGAAGCTCACTTGGAGAAGGACCACCAGCGCGCTCAGCAAGTAGAGCCCTATGGTGTTCGCCCTATTTGTAAACAGGGTGGTACCGAAGAGGAACATCAGAAAACCTTGACCGTAGTGCTTTATCTTCTCTACTGTCTCTGGTACACTACCCCAGAACTGCTCCTCAAACCAGCTGTATCTAACCTGGGCTGTTCGGAACAAAGGCAGGCATGCCCCCAAAAGCTTAATCCAAGTAGCATCCTACTTCCCTATATCGGGATCAAGGGGAATTGGATCACCCCCTACGGCTAGGCCTGTGATCATGGCGAAGTCGTACGGTGTCTTCGTCATCTCTCCAACAGTGGAAAGAGTTGGTGGTGTCCCACCATCTCTCCACTAGAGCTCCAAGAAGTGGGCAGTTCGCTATGACTTGTGGCAATCTGGAGTAGAATAGGTCGAAGCCTGCATCGTCGACAATAGCTTGTACTTTGGCAAGGAGCTCATCATACGAATCTCTGGCCAGTGTGGCCCCATAGCCCCTGTATGCATGGACATCACCCTGTGGCAAATGCAAGTGAATAAGTGCAAATACAGTTCAATGAAAAGGAAGTGTAAAGCAAATGCAGGTGAATTAGTGTAAATGCAATGCAAGAGTATGATTAGTGCAAGAAATGCAAGTAAAGAACATCATATGTGCAAGTGCATAGAGTTTGTACCTCAATAAGAATGGCTGAAATATGGGAGTCTGTCTCCTTCAGTAAGAGATCCGTCGGCGCATCAGCGAAATTAGTGAAGTGCCTGATGCCACTAGCGGGTAGAATGTGTGTCTGTGGATGATATCTCGCTGCGTCAAAGGGCCTCACTCCCAGTGGTAAGGGCTGTAGCTCTACATCAGAATCGAACTCTGCCTCAAAATCCACCTCTGGAGGAGCCCCGTCATGTGGAAAGTCGTCTGCCATCTAGAATATAGATGAAAGGGTGATGAAAAGTGAAGAAAATGAGGGAAATAGGTGGCAAATGCCAAAAGTCAACTCAAGGCAAACCCTAGGAGAAAGAAAATAGGAGAAAAAGTCAAAGCCCAGGAAAAGATGCTAAACCCAAGAGAAACTCAGAGGGAGCAAGCCTCAAGTAGGGAAAGTGAAAAAAAAAGCACCGAAATCAATTTTCAATCGATTCAAAAAAAAGGAAATCAAGAGGATTTAGCGAATCAACTTCACATGGGGTGTTGGAAAATGCGTGTAAAGCTCAAATCTAGAGGGAAGAAAGGTCTAGAGAGGGAGAGGGATGAATTTTGAGCATAGGGTGTGGAGGAAATGAGCCTGCATGCCCTATACTTAAACACCCATGTGCAAAAAGACCAAATTGGTCAAATCTGCCATCGATGGCCGGTCGGCCACCACTGGTGGCCGACAGTCACCATTGGTAGCCAAAAACCCATAGGGGTGGCCGACACCTCTCCCTGGTGGCCAGCAAGCTTCCAGAGCTCTCCCTGTGTGTTTTGATTCTGTTTGGTGTGCTTGGTTCTTAGGAAAGTGCAATAAAAGTTCACTTGTAAGCTCAAATTGCCTCTGTAGAAGCTTCAAACCGTGTCTTCGATGCATGATGATTCATCGTTAATCAACACCAATGAGATGTATCCTCTTTAACTTGTGGCAACTCTTCTGAGAGGTAAATCGGAAGTTGCGACTGAGTCGGTTTTGTTAAGCACGCTTTTGTCATTGCATAGAAGGTGCATTTTTTTGTCGTTGAATGGAAGGTTCATTTCACATGTGATATTTTATAGACTGTGCATTCCTCATATTTGCATAGACTATGCTTTTGTTTCCCATTCGTATAAAGCATGCATTTGGTGTTTTGCATAAAACGTGCTATTAATCTCGCATTGAACATGCATTTTCTACAATTGATCACCGTATAGAACATGCATTCTATATGCATTCTGACGTTGCATAGAACGTGCTTCGATTTTCACTACATAGAGCATGCTCCCAATAATCATGCGCAGAACATGCTATTATGACATTTGCATAGAACATGATTTGCTTATCTTGCGTAGAACATGCACTCTCACTATTGTTATGCTTGTTGAGTTTCTTTCTTATACAGGCACGATATTGTACGTACGATTTATTTAGATGAGCTCCAAGTGAGACCATACCTGCCCTTTGATCCACCCTGTTTTGGTTAGAAGCATTTGGACGGGCTTCGATGGTTATACCACCCCCTGTTTTGGTTATAAGCATTTGGATGAGCTTCGATGTTTATACCACCCCCTGTTTTGGTTAGAAGCATTTGGACAAGCTCCAATGTTTACGCCACCCCCGGTTTGGGCTAGAAGCATTTGGATGAGCTCCAATGTTTATACCACACACTGTTTTGGCTAGAAGCATTTGGACATGTTCCGATGTTTATACCGTACCTTGCTTTGGTTGAGAGCATTTGGATGTGTTCCAATATGTTTCACAACTCCTTGTTTTGGTTACAAATACTTGGACGTGTTCTGATATTTATCACCACTTCTTTTGGTTAAGAATAGTCGGATACGTCCCGGTGTTCATACTAACCCTTCTCTCCTTCCGTGTGCGATGCATTGGGATCTTGTTTGACACCTCGGGTGCGCCTGATGATTGTGTTATTCCTTGCCTTTCCTGCGTGATGCATAGTTAAGTTTGTATAATTTTTCTTACATCCTTTCTGCATGAAATGTGGTTTGGTTCGTATTTACTTACTTATTTTTATGTATGAGATTACTGTGGCAGTTCTTTGTATACCATTTGCATCTAGATGTCTTATTGCATGATCATAAGTTATGATCTCCGCATTGTGCATATCACTTGCATTGTGCCCTAGAACTACACTAGTTTGATTCCTTGCAAAGGGATACGTAGGCAGCCTGCGGGCGCAACCATTTTTGTCTTGCTTGTTTGTTTGTCCAAGTCTTCGACCTTGTTAAAAATGGGTCGTCTCTGACGCTTTGACATTTACTCCTTTCATTTCATGACTTCCGAGTTCTGTCAAAGAGGGGCAACTATAGACACCCCATTTCTGACTGTCCTCAAGACTTAGATGTCATCATTTGTGCGCTCGATGATTATGTTTGTTTGTGTTCGTTTTTGAGCACCCGAAGTCCTCGGCTGAACACCCTGTCTTTGAGCCCTTGAACCTTGTTCTTTCTCTGCCTTGTTTTAGACCAAAACTTGGTGTCTGGATCTCTTGGTGTCCTGTCGGCCAACCCCCAAGGCTGTCGGCCATGGGATAAGCCTATCGGCCATGGATGTGGCCGGTTGGCTACCGCTGGTGGCCAACAGCAACTAGTCTCTTTTCCAAATATTTCTGGACATCTGTTGCCAGCTGTGCCTGCTGTTGCTCACAGAGCTGCATCTTCATACACGTGTATGGTATGATGTATTCAAGCTCAATACTAGATTTTCTATATATAGGGGGTGTCCTCCCCCATTTTGAGGGGTTAGACATTTTACACAAAAAAATTCTCTCTCTCTAGCTTTCTCTCTCTTACTTGATATTTTGTGCTTTGTAGTTAGTTTGCTCTACACTTTTGCACGTTAACCCTTAACCAAACACTCTCACCTTTGAGTTGAGGTCCCTTGGAGCTTTGTTTGAGCCTTGGAAGGGGGTTTGAGCTTGAATTTGTGGCTGTTTTGTGTTGTGCTTCAAAGGTAGAGAACTTACCTTAGTTTAAGCTTATTGTGCATACTTATTTTCCCATCTTTTTCAATTGTTGTAAGGCTTTTTTTGAGGTGTAAAAACTCTGTTTTTGAGGCATAAAAATGGTGGTTTGAGCCTTTGTGAATTAGGGGGTTGTCCCCCCCCTTTTGGCTCCTTAGCTTGTTAAGCTTTTTGTGCTATTTTTCGGTACATTCAAATCAAACTTTTTGTGCCTTTTAACCACTAAATCTTAGAGGTTTTTCAGTGGCACAAACCATCTTTTGAAGTCTAAAATTGGAGGGGTTAGCCTCCCCTCCTTGTTGTCTTGCTTGCATGCCTAGTTGCGTTACATGTTAGCATGTTTTTATAGCCTAACTTAGCTTTGGTCCAGCATGTTTTTGCTATTGTTTTGATTTGTTTTAGCTTTGTTTTGTGTTGGTTAAGCCCCTTGAGCCTTGTATGGCATGGTTGTAGTGTTAATTCCTTCATTAGCTTGGAGTTTTAATGCTTTGTTCATTATTGTTTTGAGTTGAAAGCATGTTTTAGTGTTGTTTTGCACTCCATTTCAGCACTGAAATTTCTGTAACCTCCCTCAATTTTTCACTCTTTTATGTGCTTTGAAAGTGGTTTTAAACCCCTTGCTTGCTTAAGTGTGAAATTAAGACATTTGTGCTTAATGGTTTAATCCCATTCGGGGTTCATTACCAACGGCATGAGGTCTCTTTTATGCCCAAAGTAACTTGTGGTCTAAGTCCACTTTCCATTAGTGGACACTCACTTTTGGACTTAACCAATTAAAGAATGGATTGGTAATCTAAAATGAGTAATTTGCACATATGTAGAGAACGACACAACACTCTGAGCACAAAATGATTTATTTTTGAAATTGAAATTGAAATTGAGAAATGAGTTCTTAATCAGGTATTGTGCCTACGATTGACCACAGTCAAAACGACTCAACAAAGGAAAACAAAGGTAAAATAACCTAAACACATCAATTGACACTCGAAATGACTCAAAACAAGAACCGAGACAAACAAAAACAATAAACACAACACTCAAATGTGTTCCAATGGCGAGAGACCTCTCAGTTCACGAGAAGCCAGTTTCTCCGAGTATTGTCTCCCACTCTTTCTTATTTGTGACTCTCACATCACTGGGCACTCAATCTCTTTTTCTCTTAAAAGCCCTTTCCTCACTTTTCTCTCAACGCACATCTCTTTATTCTTCAGTGTTTCTTACTTTTTTTTCCCTCCCCTAGGTGGTTGATGGATAAACTAGAAGTTGTTGGCTCTTGCCCCTGGTATTCTGCCAGATTTTCCTTCTATCTTTCGCTTACGACTAGTGAGCTCTCCCACAGAGGGGTTGTGGCGCGACTGGATGCGCAGCAGATCCGTAGCTGACAACGATTAACGATGCCCTTGGCCAATTTGGATGTGATCAGACCTGCCTAAATGAGGGAGTGGAATACCCTGCTCCATTTCCAGTTCGTGCTTCACACTTGGCTTGATACCTCACTGCTGGGAGGATGTGAGAACTTTCGGCCTTTTGCTGTTAGATTCAGCTGTGCCCTTTCCGGCAAGTATGGTGCCCTTCTCCAGCAAGTATGTTGACAACGGGCAAAAGACAGAAAACCTGACTCAACTGTGCCCCTAGTTCATTATTTTGACCATTTTTTTGTTTTTGGCTTGTGCTAAAACAATTTTGACCAACATGAAAGTTAGATTAACACACTTGTTCGATTTTCTGATTTGAAATCATGCAAGTCAGGTTGTGAGCACTGAAAATTTTACTTTTTTGGGTCCAAGAAATGGTCCAGTTTTGGAAAAAAATGGACTAATTTTTGAGAGAATTAGTCAACCTCATTAAAAATCCTCAAAACTGTTTTTTGCAAATGGCCACTACTCGACCAACATAGAATTTACTCTTGAGATGCACAACCTCGGATCTGAACTTGATTTGCCTTGCAGCTGAATCTTCTAACGAAATAGGACAATCCGATTTTGAACGAAGACGAGCCAATTTGCACATGGATAAGATAGCCCAGTTGAACAAGGATAAACCAATCAACATGGATGAGCTAAGCAGGTTGAACATGATTGGGGCCGAACTTCAAGATGAAGTTGCCTACGTATCCCAAAGATGGGAATCAAGCCGTACGTAGTTCCGGGTTGACGTTCACTTGGGTGTTAACACTTTCCTTTGGCGCTCTTACTTTTGCCAAGGCCACCCTTTTAGGTTTTTAACCTTGTGAGCTTTGTTTTTCTTTTCTTTTCTTTTCATTTCTTTTCTTATTTTCATTTTCTTCATTTCTTCATTTCATTTTTTTATTTTTTCATTTTTGTTCTTTTTCTTTTCTTTTCTTCTTTTTCTTGCTCTAACTTTTGCCTGGGTTGCCCTTCTGGGTTTTCATCCCAGCGAGCCTCTCAAGGATAGAAAAGTGTAACTTGTCCATGTTGATCGGTTTGAGATCTCGAAGCCATCTGAATCCAAGAGAATGGCTGTTGTTCGTTGATGATGTAGGAGTCCATCTAATTGGGTCTGAATTCACCCTAAGTGTTGTGGATAGGAACTCGATTATCCTTTAGCAAAAACTTTCTTTTCTCCATTCTGGGATTTGGCTTTCTTGCTAGTCCTCATTGGTTTGCGGAATGACTCATCTTTTGAATCTTTGAGCACATCTAACATTTTCGCCCCTAATTCAAGGGCTACTTCTGATCTAGCTTTGCAAGCTTCCTTTGATGACATTTGACCTTCTTGATCTGACCTTCTTGCCCCTAGTTCAAGGGTTACATCCAATTCGGCTATACAAGCCTTATGTTGTGATTGATCATTGAGCATTCTGAGTTAAAGTTCAAGGTTTTAAAGCAAAGGAGTCGAGTCTTGAGGCATGAGAGCGATCCTATGCTGCACAATCTCAAGATCAATTCCACGCATGTCTTCACAGGACCACGCAAAACATTTTTTGAAATCTTTTAAGAAAGCGACTAGTCACTCACGCCAAAGACAATGTAGAACCAACCTAGATCAAGCCAAGATCCTTCTTAGTACTCACATTAACAAACATGATCTTATTCATTAAGGGCTTAACATGCCTTTCTTTCTCTAAGTTTGATCAAATTTTGCAAATCCAAAGGAATTCCTCCCTCTTTGTTTTCATCACAGTGTTAGAAAAGTTTTTGAAAAAATTAGGTCAATGCAATGATTTCAAGGCACAGAAAAGTAGGTGAAAAGCACTGTCATTTCATTCAAAACTTCTGGCGCAACTGGCTCAATGACCGAGATAGACGCAAAAAAAAGAGTGTAAGAGACAAAGACAAAACAAGAAAGTGATGCCCGAGGCAACACCCCCGAGATCACCTGACTCTAACACAATAGGACTGACTTGAAACAACAAGACAGACTCAATACAAAAGACTAACTTCATACAACACCACAAGACTGACCCAATACCCAAGTCAGAAAGTAAAATAACTAGTATTTTCACATTGCTCAAAACAGTGTGTGTCATCCACCACATCAGGAGTAAAATGAATGCCATCAGTAGGTGATTCATCCCCCGATCATCGATCCAGTACCGATAGACTTTGCAGGACCTGGTGCGACGATGGCCTCGTTGTCAATCTGATCTTGTATTTCATGTTGAAGATGAAAACAAAGGTCAGTGTCATGGCCGACTTGTTGATGGAAGGCACAGTACTTGGCCGGATTGTGTGTAAGAGGTAGGGAATTAGACAATGGGCGCAACTCTAGGGGCTTCAGGTGCCCCTTTTTGATCAGGACCCTCAAGACTACTGAAAGAGACATGTAGAGTGGGGTAAAAACCCTCTGGCCTTGGGGTTGGTACTTTACAGGTTGTGAGGTGGTTTCAGATGTACCGGCAAAGGGGTTGGCAGGTACTGATTGGGTTTGATGATCTCTTCCGAGTGTAGGATTGGAGCTGAAAGGGTTGTTTCTGGCACGACATCCCTTTTCCCGGCTTGCCCCTTGATTCAAAACCCTCTCATCCTGAGTGGCAAAAGTGTCATTCACAGTCTTTGCAACAACTGCGAGCACCTGTTGTTTGTTTAGTCCTTCAGCTTTCAAAGCCACAACAGCCCACTAAAGATGTTCATAGAGACCAATGCCTGCCCCTACCTTGTTCTTGCCATTTGTCCCCACTTTGCTAGAGGATTGAGTCGCTATATCAAATCGGAGCCCAGTTGTTGTTGACATGTCATTGCCCAAACTTGGGATGGCTTCAAGTTGGCCATTTTCAATTGCAACTTGCCCCAAGATTGGGGAGCCTTTTGACGAGAAATTTCTAGCATGTGATGTGGTCGATGACGGAGCCAATATCCCAAAGGCTAAATCTGCCACAGTTCTCTGAAGATCTTCAATCATTCTCCTTAGCTCAGAAGTAGTGGGTTCACGGGTTTGAGATGATTGGGGTTCAAGTGCATCCATCGTGCACAAGTCTGTGCTTTCTGGAATGAACACCTCAGGCTAGGGTAGATGGGTCGGGGTGATATATATGCTGGGGTTGTAGGTGGATGAGAGTGTATGGATTAGATTGAGATGGGGAGGTGACGGGTCAGTAGTAGCCCGAGGTCCTTTTGGTGGAGCTATAGTCTCTTCGTCAATAAGATCCTGAATCTTATGACGGAGGCGGATGCAACGGTTTGTATCATGACCGTACTGTTGATGATAGGCACAATGTTTAGCTGGGTCATATCTTGGTGGAAGAGGATTTGGAAGGGGTTGACATTCTAGGAGCTCTAGGTACCCTTCTTCTCGCAGCATTTTTAAAGCTTGAGAGACACTCATGTAAAGAAAATGAAAATTTCGGGCTTAGGGCCAATTTGAAGGGATTAGTTTTTGGCCATTGACAGAAGTGGTGATAGTGTCTACTTCTAAGCATTTCGTAGCTGTGCTACCATCAGTACTAGCATTGGAACTGCGAACAACATTCTTTTTCAAAGGCTCATTATCTTCCGCAAAGATCCTTTGTTTAATGGCATCCTCGATTTGAACCCCCATTTCATGAAGGTCTGGAAAGGTAAACAGAGGTAGAACAATCATTTTTTACAGCAACTTGCCATGTAGATTTCGAACAATCATCATGATCTGATCTTTTTTGGAAGGCCTTGTAGTCACCATCGAGGCTTTTGCTCTCCATCTCGTCACGAACTCTAAGAAACCCTACTTTGGCTCTTCGTGAGTGACTTTGAGATCACGAGTTGTGACCTCGATCTGTGTGTTGTAGGAGTATTGAGCAAGAAATTCCTCAGCCAACTCTTCCCAGTTCTATTTTACAGAGTCCTCCAATTTAGCATACCAGATTACGGTTATCCCAGACATGGTTCGGCTGAAGAGAGGCAACTTCTAGGCTGGGATCAAACCCATTGGCCTAAGGATATCAAAAAATAGGTGGAGATGCACCATTGGGTCCCCAGAGCCGTCGAAGCGGTCGATATGCGACATTTTAAATGCTCCGGTAAGGTAACTGCAGATTCAGTATACCCGTCCTCTAAATCCGGGATGGAGTTCACTCCCTGTGCTCATTTGAATAACTTCTCTAGTTTATTGACCTTGAGTGCAGTTGGGCCAACCTTAAGTTCAAACGGAGCTTCGATTTGATAAGCAGGAGCTTTAGAGACCTGTGCTAGCATTGGCTCCGCTGGATTGCCCTAAATCTCTTGGACATTAGCGGTATGGGCAGTGGCTCCGGCTGTCGGGTTACCTGTGAGAGGCATATGAGATATAGAAGTCGCAGCTGGCTATGGCTGTTGTTGTAGCCGGGTTATCACTTCAGCCTGACGAGCTGTGACTTCAGCCTGACAGACTGCGTCCTGCTACAATACTTCGATTGTCTGTTACAGGTGCTGTATCTGTTCTTCCATATTGGCTGGGGGATACTGAGCCATGGGAATGGGTGATTGATCTCGTGCCGAAATGAATGCAGACAACTATTCACAGACCAAACTAGACCTGGGTGAATTGAGGGGTGACTGTTGTAGAAACTACACTGGTGAATTCTGCCTAAACCTCATTCGTCTTATAATCGGTGAGGGTGAGGTAAACATAGGTTGCTTCTGAACCAATTCTGACCTGACAAAGTCTATTGATACAAGTCTAGAGTACTCGGGGGATATTTGAGCCTTCTGAAGCTATGGTTCCAAGACTACCTTGCAAAAGAGAAAACAAACAGCATCTCAACCTGGTTTTACTAGAACGGATATTATCGCAGCTGAATGGTTGCACTGTCAACTGAATTCTGTCCCAAAACAGATAGCAACTTGGCAACTGATATGCACATCCCTGTACAGTTTCACTGTAAAGCACATACCAGTTAAATGACAGCCAAAACACCCCAATGAGGGGATAGGGTTACCCTGTCCTAGTTTCGTCAGGAGCTAGGGGTTCACTATGCAAGCAAGCGGTTTCATACAGCCCTACATTCGAGTGGGCAACCTGTCCTAGTTTGGAACAGTCTCTATGGCTTTCGATATGCAACTAGGTCGATTGGTGAAAAAGGGTACCTCGGCAAGACTACCTAATATACCTCTCACACCTAACACCGAGAAATGAAAGGAGGATCAAACGGTACAGCGGTAGTCCAGATCCAAGGGTTGTGTTCCCATCGTGGCAGAGCCCGTAACTAGTAAGCCTTATGGCACGCTTTTCCAAGCAAGCCTCTAACAAACCGCTCAGGAATAGCAGATGGCAAACACTGTGACTTAGGCGCACCAATGCAAAGAAACACATAAGTATAAATAAAACATCATATCATGAATTCGAGTCAAGTTCTCTAAATCCCCAGCAGAGTCGCCAGAAACTGTAGACTCGACTTTCTTCGTGCCCTCTTTCGGAGAGCTCGAATTGGTCCTACAGTTCGAACTCCTTTCACGATTCTGAATCTAATCTCACAAAGTGCAATGTGAGACTGATAAACACCAAAGAGTCCAATCTGGCAAATCATTTTGGAAAATCAATTTTGAATCAAATAATGCCAAAACTGGACTGCTTTGCCAGATTACAGAGTCAGCACCTAAATATTTTATTTTTGGGAAATTTAGGAAGCCCTGACTTATGCCAAAAGCCACGTGTCCATCATCACCAAAGTTGTCTCGGCTCAGGAACTTGGGTACGAGAGGGGAAGGTCCTAAAATGAGCACCCCCGCTCGCCCGATCAAAGGATCAGCCTCTACTGAGCATGATATGTTGTTTTATAAACCTCATGTGTTCTTACCCAGTTATTAGCTAACTTTATTATTTGACGCACATAAGAAAGTATAGACTAAATCGCAAGAATTAGAACAAATCAATTCATGTTTGTTTTTGAAAAATGGTTTGAAAGTGCCACCCTCAAATGGGCTAAAGTGCGGATTTGCCACCCTCAAGTGGGCTTAAAACATGATGATTTGCCACTTCGCGAAGTGAGCTTAAAACTCACATTCATCGAATTGTTCTAATTCAAGTAATAAAGCCTTCATCCACAGGCATTCATGCAGTTAATCATTTAAGCAAATAGTCTCATGGCAAGCATGCGATCATGGCAACACTCACACTCATGCAAGTATGCTAAAGTGTAAAACTTACAATGTACTCTGAACCAAAACAAAAGGTAGTTAGAAATATGCATGATCCTAGCTATACAAGATGCCTAATGCAACACATGAATAATGCAATAACATAGGCTTGGCTATCTAAGATGGCATATAAATGCAACAATTTGATGCACATATTCAAATAAGTATTGCAATACAATGCAGTTTGAATGATGCGTCGAGCCCGGTGCATGCAAGACAAATGAATGATACAAACGTGCAAGGATAAGGAATGCTAATCAAAACGTGCCCTAATATAACCGCCAAAAGCGGATAAATAAAAGGAAAAAAAAAGACGTGCGGTTGGAAGACAAGTATACACACATGCACGCGTATTACAACATTGTGCCCTCTTGAAGGAGGGTCCGAATAAATAAGCTAAGCTACACTAAGCTAAGCTAATTATTACAAAATGAATTAATTAACTATTCCAAGCTAATTAATTATTACAACACAATTGAATAACTAGCCATGCTAAGCTAATTAAAATATTACAAAACGAATTGAACTAATTAATTACAATGCATGTAATGATTAGCTATACCTAACTAATAAAGCAATGAAGCGGCCTCCTGGGCGAGGGAGACATGCATGCTCGATTGCATCCTCCCAAAAATCCATCGCCTTGCCACCGGTTGCCTCTGTTTACACTCATCTTGATCTCTAAACATTGAACCAATATTTCAGACTGCCTTTGCTCCAAAACAGGAACACTTTTGCACAAGAAGGGATTGTTGGCCGGTCGGCCGCAGAAGATGACTATCAGTTACTTCATGTGGCCGGTCGGCCACTGCTTTTTCCAGGCTTCTAGTTTGCCGCAATAGAGAGCAACAGAGGCAAAACAATGTATTTGCAAGGAAATGTGTGTACTGCCACCCTCCTTATCGTGTCTCAAGCTCAAAGGAGTATGGCACTTGGCTCTCAAGCCACCAATCAAGCATTTTCATGCATGATGGCCAAAGAGTCAAGCTTGTACAAGCTTAATGAATGCAGAAATAAGACTCAAAGGACCACCACCCTATCATGCATGATCAAAGGTGATGGCGACCAAGAAATATGACACGTTTCATCACTTTGGCTATGAAACGTCCCACATTTCTTGTTTTTGGATTAACATCCAATCCAAACACACGCAATGCAACACACATGTTTATCTTGTTCAAGTTTTACTTGATCGGTTTTGTTTACTCATTTTATCATTACCAAACCATTCTTTAGTTGGTTAAGTCCAATGTGAGAGTCCTCTAATGAGGGAGAGGTCAACCAAAGGATGATTTAAGACATAAGTGAGAGATCATGCCTTTGGCTAGGAGGAACCCTCAGAAGAGAGTTAAAGCCATTGAGCACAATCTCTATCTCAAGCTTAAACACAATCATAAGGTCAATCAACCCTCAAAACAAATAGAAAAATGAAGAAATGAGCGAGGTTGCAGACTTTTCAGTGCTGAAATGGCATGAAAAATAATGCTAAACGTGCAAGCAACACATGCACAACATGTTAAGAGCCAAAAACATTAAAACTAGTGAAGAGCACTACAGTAGAGGCATGCAATACAATGCTCAATTGACCAAACCAGCTCTAGATAGAGTTGAAATATGCCAAAACAGTGGCTAAAACATGCTGAGATTGAAGTATAAAAAGCTAGAAAAATATGTTCGCATGTTGGTTTACAAAGAAGGCTCAAAGCACAACCCTCAAAAGCAATGAAAGAGTGAAGTTTGTGAGAGTGTAACAAAGATATATGCATTGAAATCACATGCTAAATGATGCTACAACATGCAACCATCTCATGCAAAACATGTTAGAGACCTCAAAATATAAAGCTAGTGAAGACCATTTGCACTATAGCTATACAAAGCATGAGTCATATGATCAAGACCACCCAAAACAGAGTTAAATCAGGGCAAATCTAAAATGTGCTGGAGTGAAGCTAACACAAGCTAGAATAACAGGCTAACTCATTAGGCATGCTAGACTAGCAAGCATAATTGCACTAGAAGTGCAAAGAACAAGCAACCAAAAACAGAGTTGAGACATGTCAGAATAGAGCCTAAAACATGCTTGAAATAAGCTAACACAAGCCACAAAAATATGCTACTTTGTGATGCTAACTAGGCATGGAAAAGAGAGAGAAGGAGGGGAGGCCACCCCCACCATTTTTGGACTTCAAAACACACTTTTTACCACTGAAATAACTCTGAATTTCAGTGGTTTAAAGGCCCTAAAAGTTTGACTTTTACATGCTAGGAGATGATGCAAAGGCACATACAAATAGGCAACCAGAAGGGGGATACAACCCCTTAGCACAAAATGGCTTGAAACCAACATGTTTAGGCCTAAAAATCAGACCTTTTTGTAATTGAAAACTAAGCTCAAAACAGCACAAAAAGATGGCAAAACAACTATGTGTAAAGAGCTTAATAGAGGTAAGACTTATACCTTTGAAGCATAGCACTTAAACATCCACTTTCTTGGCTCAAATAACCCTTCAACAGCCCAAAATAGGTCCCAAGATGCCTCAGCCCCAAGGTGGTCCAATTTGGTTAAGGGGTTGTATGCAAATGTGTAGAGAATTCCCACTTTCAAGCACAAAATAGGAAGCGAGAGAGAATTCTAGAGAGAGAGATTTATAGAGAGAGAGGGAGAGATAGATTTTAGAGAGAGAGGCTCCCAAACTTTCTAACCTTTCCAAATGAGAGATATGGCCTCCATATATAGCAATATACAAGCCTCAGGTCGAAATATCTGATTTAGAGATAGCTGGAGCTTGTGGAAGACAACTGGATGTAAATATCTACAAAATATTTGAGTTTGGAACATTAGTGGCCGACCGGCCACTTCAACTGACCAACAGGCCACTTTTCTAGCCGACCGGCCACCCTTGGTGGCCGACAGCCCACATTTGTGGCCGACAGCAAAAATTTGCTCTCTAGGTCCAATTTCAAATGGGCATATCTCCTTCATCTGAACTCCTTTTCAAGTCATTCTTGAGCCTAAATTGAATCCCCGGAAGTATTCTTTCCAATGGTGGCAGCCTCATATAAAAATTCCAAGTGTGCTAAGAGATATGCCCCTTTTTGTGTAGACTGCTTAGTTTTCGTCCACACGGATTGATGCCTAACTGCTCCTCAGCTAGTTTTCTTCCCTCCTGTCCTCTTTTCTTCAACCCCAAACCCCTAAATAAGGTGTTTGGAAAGATTTTTCAAAGAATTCTCCTCTCTTTCATTCATTCTCACTTTGTCCTTGCTCGATTTACCGAAAAGCGCAACATTTAATGAAATGGGAGCCTCGGAACATCGTAGAAACTTTTTCCAAAAAATTTTGAAAGAGAGGGTTTTAAGGTCTAAAAATCATTTTGGTCACAATCGTTTTGGCCCAAAAATGGGGTGTAAGGTTGGGATTTGAAGCACTCCTTGCTGAAGAAATCGAACCTTTTGCACTGCACAACTTTCATCACCAAGTAATCAAAATGGGGTGTCTACAAAGTCAAGGTTAATTTGGAAATAAACCGTCTTATGAATTGCACTTTACCTAGAAAGCCACGCACCTCCTTTTCAGTCATTGGTGGGGGCATTTCTAAGACGGCCTTGATTTTGGGAAGATCTACTTCGATTCCTCTCTGTGTGATTAGAAGGCACATCATTTTTCTTGCCGTTACGCTAAAGGTGCATTTTTGCGAGTTTAATCTCAATCTGTATTCCTTGATCCATTGAAAGAATTTCTTCAGTGCGGTATAGTGGCCCTCTCGTTCTTTGGACTTGACAATCATGTCGTCCACATACACCTCAACCTCTTTGTGGATCATGTCATGCAAAACGGTGGTCGCAGCCCTCTAATAGGTAGCTCCAGTATTTTTCAACCCAAACGGCATAACCTTGTAGCAGTAGGTACCCTACGACATAGTGAATACAGTCTTCTCTCTGTCTTTGGGTGCCATCAGAATCTAGTTGTACCTGAAAAACCCATCCATAAGTGATAGCAATACATGCCCCGTAGTGAAATCTACTAGCTTATCAATATACGGTAGAGGAAAGTCATCCTTCGTATTGGCTCTGTTCAAGTCCTCGAAAGTCTATACACACCTGGATTCTACCATCCTTCTTCAGCACTGGGACAATGTTGGCCAACTAAGTCGAGTACTCAGATACTAACAAGAAACCTGCCTTGATCTGGCTGGTGACCTCTTCTTTGATTTTCAACGCCCAATCTGAATGAATTCTACGCAACTTCTGCTTGACTGGTCTGGCCTCAAGGTCAAAAGGCATCCAGTGCTGTACAATCTCAAGATCAATTCCAAGCATGTTTTCATAGGACCATTTGAAAACATCTTTGAAATCTTTTAATAAAGTGATTAAATGCTCGCGCTCCTCCGAAGACAATGTGGACCCGATTTGGACCAGGAGTGGATCCTTCTCAATACCCACATTAATGGCAATGATTTTATCAGCACAGAGTTTAGCAAACCTCTCCTCCTCTTGATTAATCAAGTTTTTCAATGCCAAAGGAATTTCTCCTCCTTCGTTTTCATTAAAATTTTGAAAATCCTAGTCAATACAATAAACCAACGACACAGAAAAGTACACAGAATCTGCAGAGTTTTCATTCAAAAGGTTCAAACCTTCGGTTACAGACTCAAAAGAAAAGATGAATGAAGACCTAGACAGGACTTTGGTATTTGGGTTACCACCCCCAAAAATACTAGACTTAGACTCAAACGAACTCAAATCTGATCCCCCGACCCCACAAACTCAGTGGAATCAGATTCTAGCTCATAACCCCGATTCAGAACTGGACAGATAGCCTTCCTCCAACCACCAGGTAAGAGATGGAGCCCCAGATACATCCAAAATGCCACTAGTACCCGGTTCTTCCCCGATCAAGGAGACAATAAAGTTATCGCCCAAGTTCTCTAGGTCGGCCACAGGATCTGTCAAGAGACTAGCCAGTGCTGCCCCTACTCCAAGTTCGCTGTCATCTGAGTCACCTTCCGTGCTCTGTTCAGCTTTGATGCTTAGTTCAGTCTTTTCCTAATCATTATTGTCCTGTAGCTGATGGTCAAAGAAGATCTTGAACTTGGGGACACGTTGCTTCGAGAAATTTACCCCAAGGCTAGGGGAAAGCCACAAAAAGGGAAATCCTCTCCTTCCTAAACAAAATGGCCATTTAGTGTGCCCTGGATTGGCCTGTGGATGAATTCATAGCATTTTTCGGATTGCTTGGCCTTGGTTCTACTTCTTATTTCTTTTCCCTTTCTGATCCAGTCCTCTTTGGTGGGCACATAGCCTAATCCAAAGGCATGTGGGTTATACAGAACATATGTCAATGCTGTAACACCTTTCTAGCCACTCTTTTTGAGCCCCATTCCTGGAACATGTTACAGTTTGTTCATTAAATAGATGGACTGGGTGCTAATATACATGCCTTCGTCTGTGCCCAGAATGGTCTGTACTACCCGGGCTTTAGCCAGAGTGAATCCTGAGAGGAATACGTCCTCGTCGCCATGGTTGATCTCTAGCACTAGCGTAGTCACCTCTGGCGGTGGATGGATGGATGAATTGCCAAAAACAATTGCCACTCCGTCCCCATGAGGGTACTTCAATATCTGATGGAGAGTGGAAGAGACAGCCTTCACATGGTGCAACCAGGGGCTCCCTAATAGCAAATTAAAGGTAGCCGGCACATCAAAGACATGAAACTCGACCTCTTGCTCAGTTGGGCCCACCTGAATTCTCACTTACACTGTACCCATGACCTCTCTACTCGTGCTATCATATGCCCATATTACTTAGGCTGTGGGAACAAAGTCCACTGGTTTCAGGCCAATTGCATAGACAATATAGGAATGACAGACATTAATGGCCGAACCGGTATCTACCGATACCACTGGCACCCATTTCTCCCTGCATTCCATAGATATGTACAATGGTTTATTATGAACCGAGCCATCTGGCGGGAACTCTTTGTTAGAGAAAGTAAGCGTCGGTCTGGCACCACTTGGAAAGAACAAACCCACAAGCTGCTCGGGCATCGTGTCGATGGACAATTTAGCCTTGTCCATTGCCAACAATACTACCTGTTGGTGGCCTCGTGAGGCCATGGGAAGACCCCAGATAGAGATATCGGTTTGAATTTTCTTGAGTTGTTTCAACACTGCCTCTTCTTCTAGTTGTTTCTCTTTCTGTTTCTCAGCCTCTTTGTCCTTTCCAGATGCCTCTGCTTGATCCAGGTGTGGCTGCTTAAAATACCACCCGCTTCGTGTCAGATGATCTATTTCCTTGGCATACCACATATTGTTCGGAATGCAATTGTCCTAGTCTTTGTCAGCATGGGCTAGATGCAGATCATTATCATCCCACCATTCACCCTCAGCGGCCAACAAACAGTTGTCTAGCTCTACTTATATGACCTTCACATTATAGGCGTCCCCCACAGGATGTTGTGAATTTACGGTTTCCCGGCTGTCTTTGATTCTTTCTTGTTCAAACTGCCTTAGTGTAGCTTCCAGTTCAGCATCTACGGTGTTCATGGTGCCCACTTCTTAGGATGAGTTTTCCACATTGACGCTCTCCAGTAGCTTTCCTTTCTCATCAGCCCTTCTGGCTACTATGGCTATCTCTATTTCTTTTCCCTTTAGTTTCATTCTAGTTTCTTCTTCCTTGTCTGGCTCATCACTCATCCATCTAGTGTTGTCAGTTGATCCATTCAGGTCGAACCACCCGATCTTTACATCCTCTTGATCCTACTCGTCAAAGAACTGTAGGTTATCCAAATCCTCTTTGAGATTTGCCAAATCCTCTTTGAGATTTGCCAAATCATCCAACCCCTAGCTCGGGCCATCTTCTCTGACCACATTGATGACTAACAAGGTTGGCAGCACCAATTCAGGTTTGATTTGACCACTTGACACAATGTAGCAACTTGGATCATATACCCTGTTAGATAACTCCTCAGGACACTCTGGCAATAGACTAGTACTTTCCTCCAAGATTGACTCCCTTTCCACTGTAAGTCTCATCACCACAGGTTTGGGTTGAGGTTTGGACGTGTCCATAATGCACAAATCTATGCCTTTTGAAATGAACAATGTCGATTTTGGTAGGTGAGAAGGAGTAATATATATGCTAGGGTTGTAAGAGGTGGCTAGTGTATGGATTAGGTTAAGATTTCGAGGTAGGGGGACTTGATTATGGGCTGGGAGTGGATTTGTGGTTACGTTCGGTTTCTGAGGTGGAGCGATCACCTTATTGTCAATGAGATTCTGAATCTCATGACGTAATCAAAAGCACTGGTCAGTGTCATGACCATGTTGTTGGTGAAACACACAGTATTTTGCGGGGTTGTGTTTGGGTAGAAGAGAATCGGGCAGTGGGCGAGGTTCGGTGCCCTTTCTTGACTAGCACCTTCATGGCTTTAGAGAGAGTCATGTACAGTTGGTTAAAAGTTCTCTAGGGTCGGGTAGGGTTGGACGATGTTTGTGAGCTTGTGTTGGCAAAGGGGTAACAGTCTTGGTTATGGTGATGACACTTACATCTAACGACCTCGCATGTGTGCTACCACTAGCAGCATTGGAACTGCGAACAAAGGGCCTTTTTGCCGACTCCTTCTCATCTGTAGTAAGCCCCTGCTTCATGGTGTCTTCGATTTGCACTCTCATTTCGTGAAGTTCTATAAATGTAATTAGAGGGAGCACAATCATCTTTTGTAGCAACTTGCCATGCAGATTTTGGATGACCATCTTGATTTGATCCTTCTCAGAAGGCCTCATATCATCGAGGCTTTAGCTCTCCATCTTGTCACAAATTCAAAGAAACCTTCCTTCATCTCCTAGCGTGTTGCCTCGAGATCACGAGTTGTGACCTCAATCTATGTATTGTAAGAATATTAGGCAATGAAGGCCTTGGCCATATCTTCCCAATTCTATTTGACAGAATCTTCTAACTTAGCATACCATATGGTCGCTATACCCAACACGGTGCAACCAAAGAGAGACAACTTTTATAGTCTAGTTAAGCCTATTAGCCGCAAGATATCTGAAAACAAATGCAAGTGGACCATCAAATCCCCAGAGTCTTCAAATCGATCAATGCGCGGCATTTTAAACTGATCTGGTAATGTAACTGCAAAATCAGTATACCCCTCCTCTATATCCAGGATGGAGTTAACCCCTTGTGCTCTTCTCAATAACTTTTCCAGTTTATTGACCTTAAGTACAATTGGGTCAACCTCAAACTCAAATAGAGCCTCAGTCTGATAAATAGCGGTTTAGGAGGTTTGTGTTGGGATTGCCTCTACTGGATTGCCTTGGTTTTTTTGAACATTAGTAGTATGAGCGGTGGCTCCAGGTAGTGAGATACCCGCGGTAGGTGCATATGATGTGGAGGCCACAGTCGGTTGGGGTTACTGTTATTGTAACATGGTTATAACCTCAGCCTGACGGGCTACATCCTGTTGTGGGGTCTTAACTGTCTGTTGCATATGGTGTATCAGTTCTTCAACACTAACTGGGAAATACTGTGCCATTGGAATAGGTGAATGATCTCGTGCTAGGCTAGAAGTAGATGGGTGTTCCCGAATCTGATTGGACATAGGTGAGTTAAGGGGTGACTATTGAAAAAACTAAACTGGTGAATTCTGCCTGATTCTCCTCCGTCTTGTAATGTGTGCGAGTGAGGTAAACACAGGCTGTCCTTGAACAAGATCCCTGGCTTTACAAAGTCTTCTGACTCGAGTCCAGAGTACTTGGGAGATATTCAAACTTTCTGAAGCTGTGGTTTTAAACTACCTAGCAAAAGAAATAAAGCAAAAGAGCAGCAATCAGAAACCGCACAGCACCTCAGCTAAGATGTTATCAACACAGACATGATCAAAACTGTACGACTGCACTCCACATTGATTTCTACCCACAAAACAGATACCAAATTTTGCAACTGATATGCACAATCCTGTACAGTTTCACTGTAAAGCACATACCAAATAAGAAAGAGCCAAAACACCCCCATGAGGGGGTAGGGTTACCCTGTCCTAGTTTTGTCATGAACTAGGTTTCACCATTTCAATCAAGTGGTTTCGCATAATCCTATATTTTGGGTGAGCATCATGTCCTGTTTGGAATAGTCCCTATGGCGTTTCTATATGCAGCTAGGCCAAATGGTCAAAAAGGACACCTCAGTAAGACTACCTAATATAGCTCTTGTACTTAACACCGAGAAGTGAAAGTAGGATCAAACAGTACAGCGGTAGTCCAGATCCAAGGGTTATGTTCCCAACATGGCAGAGGCTGCAACCGGTCAGCCTTTTGGCAAGTTTTTGGGCAAGCCTCCGGCAAACCGTCCAGGAATAGCAGATGGCAAACACAGTGACTTACGCGCACCAATGCAAACGCAATGCAAAGAACATATAAGTGTAGATAAAATTCCACATCATGAAGTTTGAGTCAAGTTCTCTAATTTCCCTAGCAGAGTCGCTAGAAACTGTAGCTTGACTTTTCGTATTCCTTTCGAATATGACTAGCCCTATAGTTCAGACTCCCATGATTCTGAATCTGATCTCACAAGTGCAATGTGAAATAGGTAAAACACCAAAGAGTTAGGTCTGAAAAATCTTTTGAAAAATCGATTTTGAATCAAAATGCACAAAATGGACTGTTTTGCAAGATTACAAAGTCGCCACCTAAATATTTTAAGGAAATTTAGGAAACCCATGACTCATTTCATAGGCCACGTGTGTGTTATCACCAAGATTGTCTCAGCTCGAGAACTTAGGTACAAGAGGAGAAGGTCATGAATTGAGTGCGATCGGTCTCTACTAATCATGATGTGATTCTTATTTGCATTATATACTCTTGTTCTGATTATTAGGCTAACATTACTATGTGCTGCACATTAGTATAGACTAATTTGCAAAAATTGGAACACTTTGATTTCATGTTTGTTTTTGAAGAGTGTTTGATTATGTACCACTTGAAAAAGTGATCGCATATATACATTACTCAAATTATTCCAATTCAAGCAATTAGCCGTCATCCAGGAGCATTCAAGCAATTATATCAATTAAGCACTTAGCCTCGTGGCAAGCATGCTAGACATGACAACAATCACACGCATATGATATGTTAAAGCAAATAAAAGCTCACCTAGTACTTCGAGGCGAGCCAAGAAACAAAAGAGTTAGAAAACATCCATGCTCCTAACTAATGCAACATGACTAATGCAACACATGCAATCATGCAACTAATATGCTTGGCTACTAATTATGAAATTTGAAATGACTTGATAGCATGCGGTTTAACAGGTATTCAACGAAGTATGTAAACTACAATCCTTTGTTAGAATGATGAACCGAGCATCGATTCATGCAAGGCAAGTGGATGCAAATCATGGAATATGCTAAATAAAACATGATGTTCTATTCTATCCATCATAAACAAGTAAATAAAAAGGAGAAAGATGTGGGGTTAGAAGACATACACATTATTACAAGTTTGGCCCCTGCACAAGAGGGTCCAAATGAATGGACTAGCTAATTAATTACACTAGCTAATTATTAAAGCAACAACTTTAACTAATTATCCTAGCTAATTAAATAATTACAACATAAAACTAACTAGCTATTCTAAGTAATTAGTTACAAACTCGCTACTTTAAGCACAACACTAATATTATAACATCATTGTGATAGATCTCGAGAATCGAGGGATGGCTCATGCATGGATGTGGATTTCTACCTGATATTGCCCTTCATTTTGCTACTGGAATGCCTTTGTTGCTTAGTTAGAAAATTGCACATGCTTTTCTCCTCAACCTCTGCTCTGTTCTGCTAGAAAAATGACACTACCTACTTGGAAAAAGTGACCAACAATCTAGAAGTAGTGGCCGGCCACCCACTAAAAGTGGGTTGCTGTTTAGTAAAAGTGGCCTGCCAGCCACTGATGTTGGTTCATTCCTCCAGCAATAGAGGACAAACAGAGCACAAACCAGAGTATTCTCAGGGGATGTGTCTCCACCCTGTCTCTTCTTATTAGCAAACAGGTCAAAGGAGGGGTAGGCTTGGTTCGCAAGCAATCAATCAACGCAATTTCATTGCATGACAACTTATGAACCAAGGGACACCATTTCAATAAATGGCAAGGAAAGTCCAACAAAACCTCCTCCCTATCATGGATTGATCAAGGGAAGTGATTGACCTTGGAAACTTGAACCATTGCATCACTAGTGTGTATGAAATGACCCAAGTTTCCATGTGTTCAATTAACGTCCGATTGAACACAAAACCTTTTATTACCTTGCATCACTTTTAGTCCTAATTTTATAACTTCATTCTAATTACCATCCATTCATTAGTTCATTTAAGTCCAACAATGAGCTTTAAGCCTACTAAAGGAGGGAAGTGTCAAACCAAGGCTTGGTTTAAGCATGAGGGAGATGTCATGCCGTTGGTAATGAACCCTCAAAAGGGATTAAACCATTAAGCACAACAACCTCTATCTCAAACTTAAATGAGCAATTGGTTTGAAACAACTCTGAAGGAAAAGAAAAAACCAAGAAATGAGAGAGGTTGAAAAGGTGATTAGAGATGATCACAAGTATGGAAAGCAAGAAGTAAACACTATCAACTCAAATAGTTGGTGGCTAAGTCCTAAACCACTAAACCTATGAGGACCATCACACTACAAGCCTACAATACAAAGCATGAATGAAGCTAGCTCATAAAAAAAAGACCTAAAATAGCCCAAAAAAGTGTTGGAAATAAGACAAAAACAACTAAAACAACTAGGTAAAATATTGAGGTATTAAAACTAGCACACAAGCACAAGAAGGGGAGGCTAGCCCCTCCACTTTTAGGACTTCAAAACATGATTTTTGCCTCTAAAATACCTCAGAAAATCATTGGCAAAAAGCTCAAAAAAAGGTGATGAGAATGTGGGAAACGCAAGGGCAAATGCCTTAGAAGCAAGGTTCAAAGAAGGGTTATCAACCCCTCTACCTTTAATGGTCTTAAACCACAAGTTTCATCCCAAAAACACAGGTAATAAACAACACAAAAATAACAAGAAATGATAGAAAACAAGTTGTGTAAAGATGGTACAAAAAGTGCTAGAAGGTATACCTCTTGAAGAGGAATGAACCCTTGAGTTACAAACCACCAATTTCATACTCTCAAGTGCCTCAAGAGCTAAAATTCAATCCCAAATCACCTCAGGAAGGAAGTCTCTAGGTTTGGTTTAGAGTGTTTGAGCAATGGCTATGTAAGTTACAAAAGAGAGAGAGAGAGAGAGAGCATTTTGCTCTTCCAAAAATATTTTCTCACTCTTCAATTTTTCCAACCTTGAAACCAAGAGAAGAGGTCATCTATATATAGAAAACCATATGTCTATCTCGAAAATATCTGTATACATACAGCTGGGTGCATGCACATAGAGAGATAGTTGGCAGAAAATATTTGAGTTTTTGCACTAGTGGCGGGCAGGACACATTAGTGGGCAACATGCCATACTAGTGGGTCTACACGTCCCTAGATGTTTTGGCTTGAAAAACACTGTTTTGGTCCAAAATAAGGCACAAGGTTTGTAGGTTAAAAACTGAGGTTTCCTGTTGAGGAAGTAAAGCATTTGACAACAGATTCATCATTGAGTGATCAATCAATGGCACCCAAGTCTTAAGGGCCATCAAAAATGGGATGTCTACAACAACGAGGTTGACATAGGGGCAACACTGGTGGATCTCTTGACAGATCCCGCGACCGACACAGAGAACTTGGGGGATAACATTACTACCTCCATGATAAGGGAATAATCGGGTGTGGACCCAACCAGTGGTATTTTGGATGCATCGAGGGCACCATGTCTTACTTGGCAGCTGGAGAAGGCCTATGTTTCTAGTTCTGAATCGGGTGATGAGCCAGAATCTGATTCCATCGAGTCTATGGAGTCGGAATCAGATTCATGTCAGTCCAGGGAGTCCGAGTCTGGCATTCCCGAGGGTGGTAACCCAGATGCCAAGGTCCTATCGAGCTCCTCTTTTTCTTTTGCTTTTAAGTCTGTTGAACTTAAGAATGAAAATACTATAGATTCTGTGTACTTCTCTGTGCCATTGGTTTATTGCATTGACTAAGATTTTCAAAATTTTAATGAAAACGAAGAGGAAGAAATTCCTCTGGCTTTGAAAAACTTGATTAATCAAGAGGAGGAGAGATATGCTAAGACCTGTATTGATGAAATCACTGCTATTAATATGGGTACTGAGAAGGATCCACGCTTGGTCTACACCAGGTCCACATTGTCTTTGACGGAATGCGAGCATTTAATTGCTTTGTTAAAAGATTTTAAAGATGTTTTCACGTGGTCCTATGAAGACATGCCTAGAATCGAGCCTGAGATCATATAGCACCGGATCCCTCTTAACCCCGAGGCCTAACCAGTCAAACAGAAACTGCGCAGAATTTTTCCAGATT
Organism: Camellia sinensis; assembly: GCF_055761805.1. Lineage (NCBI taxonomy): Eukaryota > Viridiplantae > Streptophyta > Magnoliopsida > Ericales > Theaceae > Camellia > Camellia sinensis. The sequence goes on from NC_138963.1 coordinate 78,514,002, forward strand.
GGGCACAAAAGATCAAGGAAGTGGTCACCAAGCAGATTGATGCAGGATTCTTGTTTGTATCCAAGTATCCGACTTGGTTGGCCAATATCGTCCCAGTGCTGAAGAAGGATGGCTTTTGGGTTGAAGAATGTTGGGGCTACCTATTAGAGGGTTGCGACCACCATCCTGCATGACATGATCCACAGAGAGGTTGAGGTGTATGTGGACGACATGATTTTTAGGTCCAAAGAGCGAGAAAGCCACTACACTGCACTAAAAAAATTCTTTCAACGGATCAGGGAATACAGATTGAGGTTAAACCCACAGAAATGCACCTTTAGGGTGACGATAGGCAAAATGCTAGGATGTCTTATTACATAGAGGGGAATTGAAGTGTATCCTTCCAAAATTAAGGCCATCTTAGAAATGCCACCACCAAGGACTAAAAAGGAGGTGCACAGCTTTTTAGGTAAAGTGCAATTCATGAAATAGTTTATTTCAAAATTAACCTTAACTTGTGAACCACTGTTTGGTCTCTTGAAGAAAGGGAAGAAGTTCCAATGGGATGATCGATGTCAGTTCGCTTTTGAGCAAGTCGAGCAATACCACCAGAATCTGCCTGTATTATCGCCACCAGAGCCGAGGAAGCCTTTCATTCTGTATTTGTCGGTAATGAACTCAACCATGGGGTGCATGTTAGCTCAAGAATTGGAAAATAAGATGGAGAAAGCCATCTACTATTTGAGTAAGAAGATGCTGGACTATGAGACCTGCTATACTCCTTTGGAGAAAGCTTGCTTAGCCTTGGTATGGGCTACCAGGAAGTTGAGGCACTACTTGTTAGCTCACTCCGTACATCTAGTTTCGAGATTAGATCCCATCAAATATCTCTTTGAGAAACCAGCGTTTATGGGTAGGCTAGCTCATTGGTTACTTCTTCTCTCTAAATTTGATCTCAAATATGTCAAGCGCAAGTCTGTTAAAGGGAGAGCTGTAACGGAATTCCTGGTAGCTCACCCAGTAGAAGGAGATAAGGTAGTGGAATACCTGTTCCAAGATGAAGATATTCGGTAAATGGATGATGTACTTTGACGGAGCATCCAATCAGTATAGTTATGGGATAGGTGTGTTGCTGATAGCACTTGATGATTCCTATATACCCCTAGCCTTCATACCTCGATTCAAAGTGTCCAACAATGAAGCAAAATACGAGGCGTGTATTGCTGGTCTGGAAGCTGCCCAAGAACTAGAGGCAATAAGGTTGGATGCCATCGGAGACTCGAACTTGGTAATTTCTCAAGCAAACGAAGACTGGAAAGTTAAAGAAAGAAAATGAAGGTTATCATCAGGCCCTGGATATTCTGATTTTAGGGTTTGAAAAACTAACATTCACGCATCTGTTAGGAAAAAACAATCGGTTCGTTGACGCGTTGACAACTCTATCATCTATGGTAGACGTCTCGCTTGGAGTCAAGATGCGTTCAATTATTATCAAACAGAAATACACGCTGACCTATGAGACTATCACCACAATAGACAAAGTTCAAGACAAGAACCCTTGGTATTACAATATTTGGAACTTTATAGAAAAAGAGACGTATCCACTAGGGGCAAGTGCCAAAGATAAACGGGGAATACGGCGTCTAGCCATCCAATTTATCATATATTGAAACAAGCTGTATAAAAGTGGTCATTTGGAAATGCATAAGTTGTGTGTTAAAGAAGAGGAATTGAAACGTCTCATGAAGGCTATCCATGGAGGAGAGTGTGGGGCACACATGAATGGTGTGATGCTAGCTCGGAAGATCCTTAGACAAGGTTAATACTGGTCAACCATGGAGGAGGATTGCATTGGTTTTGTACGGCAATGCCACAAATGTTAGATCCATGCCAATCACATGAACATATCACTGTTAAAGCTTTACAACATGACTTCATGTGGACTCGCCTTTTCAGGCGCCCCACCTTTTAGAAGGGTTTGAAAGAAAAGGTCTCATAGTTCGGACTCCCATGATTCTGAATCTAATCTCACAAGTGCAATATGAAACTGATAAACACCAAAGAGTCCAAATCTGACAAATCGTTTTGAAAAATTGATTTTGAATCAAAAAGTGCCAAAATTGGACAACTTTTTCAGATACAGAATCGCCACCTAAATATTTTTTATTTTGGGGAAATTTAGGAAACCTTGACTTGTGTCAAAGGCCACATGTCCGTCATCATCAAAGTTGCCCCGGCTGAAGAACTTAGGTACGAGAGGGGAAGGTCATGAATTAAGCACCCCCACTCGCCCAATCAAAGATCGGCCTCTACTAACCATGATATGAGATTTTATAAACATTATGTGTTCTCATCCCGGTTATTAAACTAGCTTTACTATGTGATGCGCACAAGCAAGTATAGACTAGTTTGCTCACTTTGAAACAACTCAACTCATGTTTGTTTGCGACAATGGTTTGAATTTGCCACCAAACATAGTAGGCTTAAAACATGATTTGCCACTCAACAAAGTGGGCTTAAAACTAACATGCGTTGAATTGTTCTAATTCAAACAATAAGCCTTCATCCACAGGCATTCATTCAGTTTAGCATTTAAGCACATAGCCTCATGGAAAGCATGTGAAACATGGCAATATGGCAATCACACTCATGCAAGTATGCTAAAGCATAAAACTCACCGAGTACTTTAAGCCAAAATAGAAACTAGTTAGAAAGATGCATGATCCTAACTACGTTAAGATGCCTAATACAACACATATAATGATATAACTAAATAGGCTCGGCAACTTAATCATGGTATTTGCAACACTTTGATAGCATGCTTTGAAACACATATTCAAAGAAGTATTAAAATGACGATGCAGTTTGAATGATGCGCCGAGCCTTGGTGCATGCAAGACAAATGAATGGATGCAAACATATGAGCATAAGGTATGCTAATTGAAAATGTCCCTAATCTAACCATCGAAAACGATTAAATAAAAGGGAGAAAGACATGGGGTTGGAAGACATACACACACACGCACACTTATTACAACATTAAGCCCTCGCAAAGGAGGGTCTGAATGAATAAGCTAACTAGCTACGCTAATTAAGCTAACTAATTATTACAACACAAAATTTAACTAACTATTCTGAGCTAATTAAATATTACAAATCAATTTTAATTAGCTAAACACTTAATTAATTAATTACAAAGCGATTAAGCTAATTAATTACAATGCGAATGAATTAGCTACCACTAATTAACTAAACAAAACAATTAAATGGCCTCGGGAAGTGAGGGATGCATGCATGCTCGGTTTCTCCACCCGAAAAGCCGCCGCCTTGCCATTGAACTTCTCTGTTTGCATACTTTGAACACCAATAGTGCTGCTAACTCCCAGAATGCCTTTGCTCCACCTTACCAACATACTGTGCAAATTTCATTGATGGCCGGTCGGCTACTGTTAGTGGCCATCGGCCAATGTTGATGGCCAGTCAGCTACCGTTGGTGGCCGTCGGCCACTGCTGATGGCTGGTCAGCCACTGCTGCCCTGAACTTCATTTTGCTACAACTGAGAGCAAACAGAGGCAAAACAATGTATTCTCAAGGAGTGTTTGTACTGTTACCCTCCTTATCATCAAACAAGCTCAAAGGAGTGTAACTCTTGGCTCTCAAACCACCAATCAAGCAATTTCCATGCATGATGGCCAAAGAACCAAGTTTGTACAAGTTTAATGAGTGCACAAACAAGACCAATGCGACCACCACCCTATTATGCATGATCAAGGGCAATGGAGACCAAGGAAAGTGGCACATTTCATCACTTTTGAGTATGAAATGTTCCATTTTCCTTGTGTTCGAATTAACGTCTGATTCAAACACATGCAATGTAACACAAAAGATGCTTATCTTGCCTCTATTACTTGTTCATTTTGTTTACTCATTTTCCATTACCGATTCATTCTTTAATCGATTAAGTCCATTGGTGAGTGTCCTCTAATGGAAAGAAGTGTCAACCAAGGGTTGATTTGAGGCATGAGAGAGATCATATCGTTGGTAATGAACCCTCAAAGAGGATTAAACCATTAAGCATAACCTCAATCTTAAGCTTAAAGGATCCCAAGTTTGAAATAACTCTCAAAAGCAAAGAAAAGAATGAAGCAAAGAGGGAGGTTACAGAGACTTTAAGTGCTAAAATGAAGTGTGTAGACACCCCATTTTTGACCGACCTTAAGACTCAGACGTCATCGATTGAGCGCTCGGTGATTGTGCATGTTCTGTTCGTTTCGAGGTTTCGGAGTTTTCGGCTGAGTGCCTTGCCTCTGGGCCTCTAAACTCTTTGTGTTTCGGCTCGGTTTCTGGACCAAGCCTTGTTTCCCTTCCCTAGAGGGAGGGAGTGGTCCTGTAGACCATCCTTTTGTGGTCGTAGACCACTTTTCCCTCTTAGAGACTAGTTTCTAATTTTCAGAACCTTCGGTCGCGTGCCTTGTCTCTGGACCGCTTAATGTTCTCCGTTTCGCTTGGTTTTCAAACCATGCCTTGTTGCCTTGGCCTAGAGGGCCACTGTGGTCTGGGAGACCACTTTTGTGGTCGTAAACCACTGTTGGTGCCTGTAGACTAGTTTTTGAGGCTCCCGGCTGCGCGCCTTGCCTCCCAGACTTTCGTCTTGCATCCTTTTTGGTTTGTTTTTGGTACAAGGGTGGGAGACCAGTTCTTCCCCTTGGAGACCAGTTTCTTTCTTGCCAACCAGTTTTCTGGTCAGCTAACTAGTTTTCTTGGTCTTTGGCCACCTTTTCTGGTCGGCCACCACACCACCACCTTGCTTTCATGCTGCAGACCATCTCTTCCCCATGGCCGACCACCTTTTCCCCATGCCCAACCACTTTTTGCCCTGGCCGACCACTTCAAGTTGTCAGCAGCTTTCCAGCACCGTTTTGGAGATATTTTTTAGCCAGCTATAGCAGCTGGAGGGCACAAAAGCCATCCCCCATACACGTGTATGGAGGGATGAATTTAGGTCAAAAGTTTATCCAACAAGCTTGTTGCTTGTTCTCTATATAAGAGAACCTCTCTCCACCTTCTCCAGGTTCAAAATTTTGTGGCTTTAGCTATAGATACACACTTGTCTCTATATTTCCTTGGTTGCTCTTGTTTTGTGCCTTAAAGTGTATATTCATCATACTATTGCACCCAAACACACACTCAAACACCATACTCTTGAAGCTAAGGTCCCTTGAAGTTGTTTTTGAAGTTTTTGGACTAGTTTTGGCTCAAAAAGAGTGCTGGAGTTGCAGCTTTGAAGGTGTTCATCAAGGGTGAGCAACTAACCTCTTAAACCCTTATTTTTGTTTAAGCTTTTGAACCTATTTTCATGCTGTTTTGGGCTTGACTTTCTACTAAAAAAATTTCTATTTTTTAGTCCTTAGCATGTTTGTTTAAGGTCACTTTTGTGTTGGGGGTTGTCTACCCCCTCTTGTGCCTTGTGAGGCCTTATTTTGAACCTTCCTTTTAAGCTATTGGGACCACCTTGTTTTAGCATTCTCACCACTGAAAATCAGAGAAATTTCAGTGGTGGAAATGGTGTTTTGAGGTCCCAAATAGGAGAGGGTCATCCCCTCTCCTTGTATTTTTTATGCTTGTTTCATTTGCCTCATGTGTGAGCATGTTTGTGAAGCTTATGTTGGCTCCATCTCAGCATATATTTGGGGTTATTTTGACATGGCACACCACTTTTTTGACTTGGTTTTATCATCCCTTGCATGCCTTATGCACTTGTAGTGTAAATCTTGCAAACTAGTCTTGTATGCCTCATGTTTGAGCATGTCTTTCTAGCTTGTTTTGAGTCCATCTCAGCATATTCTTGATGTTTTTTTGCCATGATATACCTCTGTTAAGGTTTGGTTTGATAGCCCCATGCATGCTCCGTGCACTTGTAGTGCATTTCCATGAACTAGCCTAATGTGTATCATGCTTTAGACCATCATTCTAGCATGATTTTGGCTTAACTTCAATAAGCTTTTGTCCATGTTTTAGCATGTTCTAGCTCTGATTTGTGTTTTTTGGTCATGCATGCCATGCTTTGTATAGCTATAGTGCATTCTAGCTTGTTAGCTTTGTGTATCAAGTCCACTGGTATGCATTATTTGGACTATTTTCATGATTTGGCATCATTTGAAATATGATTTCAGTTTATATAGTGTGGTCATACACTTGCATTTGTCACTCTTTCCATGCTTTGAAGGGTTGGTCCTTTATGCCTTAAACATGAGCCATTGCGTATGCCTTCACGCCTAAGCTTGCGAGCTATCATTTTAGTGTGTTTTTGGGATTGTTTTGCCATGATATAACTCTAATTTTTGTTGGCGAAGCCATCTCATGTTTGGTCCTGGTAGGTGTAGTGTAACCCTCCCTTTTGGCCTTGTATGCATCATGCCTTATGCCCTTCATGCTAGCTTGTTTCGGTTTCCTTACATGCATGTTTTAGACTCATTTTGACATGTTCTAGGACTATTTTGGGTTGCCTTGACCATATGCTTCATGTTTTGCATAGCTGTAGTGCAAATGCTTATGCTAGCTTTGAGTTTTGAGCACCATAGCATGCTTCATTTGTATCATGTACATGATTTGACATCATTTACCATGACATTTCAGAGCATATAGGACTACCATGTTCCCACTTCATTCACTCTTTAAGTGCCTTTGAGTGTTATGCAATGTTGCCTTGTTTGTGGCCTAGCATGTATGCCATCTTGCCTAGGTCCTTTGAGCTCTCATCTTAGCATGTTTTGGTCTTTGTTTAGACCTAATTAAGCTCCGTTCATGGTTGGTTCATGCATTTGTGCCATGTGTTACATGTCCCTTTGTATAGTCCTATTTGCTAGCCTTATGCCTTAACGACCCTAGCATGACATGCTCATGTTGTTTGAACGATTTGGTATCATTTCTTGCTTAATTTTAGAGCTTATAGTGTTGTTACACTTCCACATTTGTCACTCTTTGAGCACTCTTGAGGGTTGTGCTCTTATGCCTAGTTGATGGGCCATTGCATTGAGCATGCTTGTCTTGATCTTCATGCCATTATTTTAGCATTATGGCCACTGATTTGGGCATGACCGAGGTCTGTCTATTTTGGTTTAAGTCCATCAAGCATGTTATGTGAATGTTGTTACATTGCATCATGTTGTTGCATGCTTATGTTACCTTGCATTGTGTATGCATGCATTAGCATTGTTTGCATGTCATTAGCTTTGTTAAGTTGATCATGTCACATTGCATTGTGTATGCCATGTTGTTCTTTGCGTTGTGTATGCCATGTTATTCTTTGCATTGTGTATGCCATGTAGTTGCATTGTTTTTTTACATGCCTTGCATTGCCTTTTTGCATGCTTAAGTTGCATTGCATGTTTGCATGTTTGAGTTGCATTGCATGTGTTTGGATTAGGTGTCAGTCCAAACACGAGAAATGAGGGACGTTTCATACTTAAAGTGATGAAACGTGCCTTAATTCTCGGTCGCTGACCCTCTTGATCATACATGATAGAGGTCAAGGTTTTATGTGTTTATGTGTATATTCATTTCATATTGAATTGTGCAATTTGGCTCCTCGGCCATCATGCATCGAGATGCATGATTGGTGGCCCGAGGGTCGAAAACCGTACTCCCTTGAGCTTATGAAATGATAGGGAGGGTGGTTGTGCACACATATCTTGCAAATACATTGCCATGCCCTTTTTTGCTCTCTGTTGCAGCAAATTGGAGAAGTGCAGCAACAAGTGGTCGGCCGACCAGAAAAACTAGCTGGCCGACCACTTTTTTTGGTCTGCAGCAAAGAAAAGTGGTCGGTAGTGGATTGGCAACATCAACAACTGGTCGGCCATGTTCCTACAGGTTCCCATGGTGGAGTTGAAGCTTTGTGGAGCTTGGTGCAAGGTTCTGAGAATAGTTGCACATAGAGGCAAATTGGGGCATCGCGTTGGATTTCCGAACGAGGCGACCGAGCATGCATGCACTCTTCTCCCTCTGAGGACATTTCTTTACTATTTTACTTAGCTAATTTGCTTAGCCAGTTTATGCTTTGGTTTTGTACTTAAGTAGTTAATGCATTTAGCTGCTTAATTATTTTGTAATAGTTGGTTAACTAGGATTAGTTAATTAGCTTCGTTGTGTAATAATTAGTTTAATTAGCTTAGATTAGCTTCTTATTCGAACCCTCCTTCGAGAAGGCCAATTGTTGTAATAAGCGTGCGTGTGTGTGATGCATGTCTTCCAACCCCCATTTCTTTCTCCCTTTTACTTAACCACTTACGATAATTAGTTTTAGGGCATATTTCGATTAGCATCCTTATGCTTGCATGCGTGCAATATTCATCTACTTTTCATGCACCAGGCTCGGCGCATCATACTAACTGCATTGTATTTCAATTCCAAGTCGAATACATGTATCAAATTGTCGCATTGATATGCCATTCTAGACAGTCGAGCCTATCTTAGTTGCATTTTTGCATGTGTTGCATTAGCCATCTTAACATGAACTAGGATCATGCATGATTTCTAACTAGTTCTTTGTTTTGGCTCGGAGTATACTGTGAGTGTTTACGCTTTAGCATACTACATGTGTGTTAATGTTTCTATGAAAGCATGCTTGCCGTGAGGCTAACTGCTTATTTGATATAACTGCCTGAATGCCTGTGGGTGAAGGTTGGATTGCTTGAATTGGAAGAACTCATCGAATCCCCGATTTAGCCTACTTGCGAGTAGCAAACTTCAAATCATTTTCACAAACGAACATGCAATGTTTTGTTCCAAATTAGGCGATCTAGTCTATACTTGTATGTTGTGTGCATCACATAGTAGTTCTAGGTTAATAACCGGAATAAGAACACATGTGTTTTCGAAAACAAAATATCATGCTTAGTACAGGCCGATCTTTGATCGGGCGAGCGGGGGTGCTAATTGCATGACCTTCCCTCTCGTACCCAAGTTCCTGAGCCGAGGCAACTTTGGTGATGACGGACACGTGGCCTTAGGAACGAGTCAGGGTTTCCTAAATTTTCCCAAAATAAAACATTTAGGTGGTGACTCTGTATCTGGCAAAGCAGTCCATGTTTGGCACTTCTTTATAAAAATTAGTTTTCCAAAATGATTTGCCGGATTTGGACTCTTTGGTGATTTATCGGTCTCACATTGCACCTTGTGAGATTAGATTCAAAACCGTGACATTGAGTCCAAACTGTAGTAGCTAAAGAACATAACGATTCGTGCCCTCGCGGCGCGGAGAGCGGGAGTTCTCGGGGGCGGTCTACAGAGTGCAAAACAGCACTAAAACATGTTTTTAACTCAAAACAATGGTGATCAAATCGTTTAAACTCCAAGCTAGTAAAGGAATATAACACTACAACTATGCAATATAAGCCTCAACTGAACTAACCATCCCAAAACAGAGCCAAAACAGGTTATTTCAGAGGCAAAAACATGCTGGACTAGAGCTAAGTTAAGCTAGAAAAAAATGCTAACTCATGAAGCTAACTGGGCATGCAAACAAGACACAAGTGGAGGCTAACCCCTCCAATTTTGGACTTCAAAAGTTGATTTTTACCACTGAAAAACCTCTGAAATTCAGTGGCTAAAAGGCCCAAAAAAAGTTGACTTGAAGGTGATGAAAAATGGCTCAAAAAGCTTAACAAACTAAGAAGCAAAAGGGATGGACAACCCCTTAACTCAAAAGGGCTCAAACCACCACTTTTAGGTCACCAAAACAGAACTTTTTACAAGTCAAAACTAGCCGTAGAATAGTAGAAAAGATGGCAAAGCAAGTATTGAAAACAAGTCTAGGCAAGGTAAGTTCTATACCTTTAAAGCACAGCACAAAACAACCAGAAATTCAAGTGGGAACCTCCTTCTAGGGCTCAAACAAGGTCCCAGGTTATCTCAGCCCAAAGGTGAGAGTGTTTGGTTAAGGGTTGATGTGCAAAAACTAAGAGAAACTAGGCAAAGTGTCTACAAAATAACAAGAGATATATATATATATATATATATATTGTTCTAAAAAATGCTAACCCTCAAAAATTGGGGGAGACACCCCCTTATTTATAGAAACACACCCCTTGAGCTTAGATACATCCTACCATACACGTGTATGAAGATGCAACTCAGTGTGCAACAACTGGCACAGCTGTCAATAAATTTCTAGAAAAAGAAACTGGTGGCCGTTGGCCACCACTGGTAACCGACTAGCCACATCCATGGTCGACAGCCACATCCCATGGCCGATAGCCTTGGGGGGTGGCCGACAAGTATCGGCCATGGGGGGTGGCCGACAAGTCACCAATAGGTCTAGACACCAAGTTTTGGTCCAAAACAAGGTAGAGAAAGAACAAGGTTCAAAGGCTCAAAGACAGGGCATTCCACCGAGCACCTCGGTCGCTCAAAATGAACGCAACCAAACACAATCATCGTGTGTGCAAACGATGACGTCTAACTCTTGAGGATGGTCAAAAATGGGGTGTCTACACTTCTCCATAGCCTTTCTCAGTCTAGGGAATTGATGTGATTAGGGCAGTCTCACCAAAAGGCTCAAATGGACATGAGTTCATCTTGGTGGCGATTGATTATTTTACGAAGTGGGTAGAAGCTTAGTCTTATGCTGTGTTGAAAGCATCGCATATAGCCAAGTTGATCATAAACAACATCATCTGTCGGTATAAAGTTCCGAATGAGATCATATCAGATAATGGCTCACACTTCAAGAAAGAGGTGGTGGATCTGCGTAACGTGGCTTTTCTCAAGTCATTCACATATAGACCACAGACCAATGGAGCTGTTGAGGCTGCTAACAAGAATATCAAGAACATCCTGCAGAAGATAGAAGAGACCTACTGGGACTGGTCAGATAAGCTACTTTTTGCTCTCTAGGGCTACAGAACGTTGATTCAGACATCCATAAGAGCAACCTCCTATTCTTTGGTATATGGGATGGAAGCTCTTCTGCCAATAGAGATTGAAGTGTCGTCGCTGCGAATTATGGCTGAGTGTCAGATAGCAGAGGTGGATTGGCAGTAGAGCAGGTTCGAAGAGCTGATGTTGTTTGATGAGAGGCGGCTAAAGGCATTATATCACGTCCAGGGCTACCAATGCAGAATTGCTAGGGCTTTCAATAAGAAAATTAAGTCCAGAAATATCAAAGATGGGGATATGGTGCTCAAGGTCAATCAGGCTCCCATCCATGACCCTAAGGGAAGTTTGGACCTAATTGGACTGGTCTTTATATCATCAAATCTATCTGGTCAAGAGGGCCAATTATTCTCATGGACTAGATGGCCTGGAGTTTTCATAGTCGATCAATATAGACAAGTTGAAGAAATATTATCCCTGAGAGGCTTGCAAGCCGAAAACTTGGAAGGTGTAACAAGCCCGCGGGGGGACCTCGCTACAGCTCGGACTCGATTTGTAGTCACGGTTCTTAATCTGAACCAAAGAGTCCAAATCCGGCAAATCGTTTTGAGAAAACAGATTTTTGAAAGAAGTGTCAAACATGGACTGCTTTGCCAGATACAGAGTCGCCATCTAAATATTTTATTTTGGGAAATTTAGGAAACCCTGACTCGTTGCCTAAGGCCACGTGTCTGTCATCACCAAAGTTACCTCGGCTCGGGAACTTGGGTACGATTGGGGAAGGTCACTTCATGAGCACCCCCGCTCGCCCGGTCAGAGACCGGCCTCTACTAACCATGATATCTATTTTTGAAAACATTGTGTGTTCTTATTCCGGTTATTAGCCTAGGTTACTATGTGATGCGCACAGCATACAAGTATAGACTGGGTCGCCTGAATTGGAACAAAACATTTCATGTTTGTTTTTGAAAGATGGTTTGCTACTCGCAAGTAGGCTTAAAATGCAGATTTTGCCACCCTCGGGTGGGCTTAGAAAAGATGGTTTTGCCACTATCTAGTGGGCTTAAAACAAATATTTGATGAATTGTCCCAATCCAAACAACCCAACCTTCACCCACAGGCATTCAGGCAGTTATATCATATAAGCAATTAGCCTCATGGTAAGCATGCTATTCATGGCATTCACTCACACGCATGCAAGGATGCTAAAGCATAAAAACTCACCGAGTACTCCAAGCCAAAACAGAAACTACATTAGAAATCATGCATGATCCTAAGTATACAGAAATGCCTAATGCAACACATGCAAAAATGCAAATTATAGTAGGCTCGGCTATTCTAAACATGGCATATGGAATGCTACAGCTATCATGTATTCAACTTGGAAATTGAAATACAATGCAGTTAGTATGATGCGCCGAGCCCGGTGCATGCAAAACAGATGAATGATGCAAACATACTGTCATACTGTATGCAAATTGAAATATGCCCTAATCTAAACATCATAAGCGGATAAATAAAAGGGAGAAAGACAAGGGGTTGGAAGACATACAACACACATACGCACACTTATTACAGTTATGCCCTCGCGCAGAGGGTCCGAATAAATATACGGTCCCGAATAAAAGAATATTACAGTCCAAATAATACAGTCCGAATAATGTACAAATTCCTAATTAATCAAATTAACTAAGAAAATAAATAAAACTGGCATGCAAGCCAGGGACTGCCTTGCTTCTGATGGATGATGCATGTCCGGGTTGTCTTGCGCGGAAATCCACCGAGATGCCCCAATTAGCCTCTGTTTAGCAGTTATTCTTGGAAAGCGTGCCAAGCTCCGAAAAGTTGCTGATTCTTCATTTTGCTGCAACAAAGAGCAGGAAAGGGCCATAGCAATGTATTTTCACAGATATATGCATGCCTCGATCCTCGTGCCACCAATCACGCATATTGATGCATGATGGCAGAGGAGTCGAAATGTGCAACTCAATATAGAATGAATGCACGTATAAACACAACAAACCCTAACTCCATCATGGGTAATCCGGAGTGTCGGTGACTAGGGAATTGAGACACGTTCCGTCACTCGTAGTACGAAACGTACCTCGTTTCCCGTGCCCGGGCTAACTCCTATCCCGGACACGATGCAATATGCATGACATGCATGAAATGCGACTAAGATACAATCCTAACATACACAATGCTATGAAAGTGAGATGCCTCGAAGTGCGTGCACACGGGCACGCAAACCGAGAAAATGACAGAATGCGATCTAAGATACAACCTAGCATGCACTATGCTGTAAAAATGAGATGCCTCGAAATGCGTGCACACGGGCACACGAACCGAGGCGATTGCATACGTAATGCAATATGGCTAAAATGGCATGGAAAATGTAACATGGACTTATACTAACATGAGAGAGCCTCAGCCACACTCACATAAGAGGCCGATGAATGAAAATGAAGTGCCTCGAAATGCGTGCACACGGGCACGCAAACCGAGACAATGGTATATGCAATGCAATGGCGTGGAAATGGCATATAGAATGCAACATGGACTTATACTAACATGAGAGAGCCTCAGCCGCACTCACATAAGAGGCCGATGAATGAAAATGAAGTGCCTCGAAATGCGTGCACGCGGGCACGCATACCGAGGCGATGGCATACGCAATGCGATGGCATGGAAATGACATGTAGAATGCAACGTGGACTTATACTAACATGAGAGAGCCTCAGCCGCACTCACATAAGAGGCCGATGAATGAAAATGAAGTGCCTCGAAATGCGTGCACACGGGCACGCATACCGAGGCGATGGCATATGTAATGCAAATGCATAGAAATGGCATATAGAATGCAACATGGACTTATACTAACATGAGAGAGCCTCAGCCGCACTCACATAAGAGGCCGATGAATGAAAATGAAGTGCCTCGAAATGCGTGCACACGGGCACGCATACCGAGGCGATGGCATATGCAATACAAATGCATGAAAATTGATATGCAAACATGCTAATGGATTTTCAGCAATGAAAAGTGGGGGAAAACAGCCCCGAAATGAGGCGAAAACACACCCGATGCAGGGAATAGTCCTGAAATATGAATTTTGGCACCCGAAATGGCCTATAGCTATACCAAACATACAAAATTGGCACATGCAATGAATAGACAGAAGCGAGGCAGCCCCTAAATAGGCACTTTTCCAGTTTATAGCATGGCCAAACAGCAAACCAAAACAGGGAAAAACTAGCATGCAAGAAATGGCCCTAAACATGAGATTAAGAAGCAACTCACATCTGCTGTCCTCAAACAGGTTAGGGCCCTTCAACAAAGTTGAAGAGGAGCCCAAAATATGATGTTTTCCAGAACTGTAAAAACCCCAAAAACAAACACAGGTATGGCTGCACTCCCATGCAAGAAAAAGGGCCAAAAGGTGGCCAAAGAGGCAAGTGGTATATGCAAAGCCCAAAATGAAAAATTCCCTTCTACAACATTGAAGAGGGACCAAAAATATACATATTTGCAGAACTGTAAAAACTCCAAAACAGTATACAAACATGCTAGAAATGCAATGCAAAATAAGGCTCAAAAGAGGCTATAACATGAGGTATGCAAAATATTCCACAAACAGCCAAAGACCCTTAATGAAACATGAAGAATGAGCCAAAATAAGACTATTTTCAGAACTGTAAAATGGCCAAAAACAAAAGCATGATAGGCTAACAAAACATGCAAGAATGGGGACCAAAAGAGAGATATAACATGAAGTGGCATATGGAGGTCCCAAAACATGAAAGGCCCTAAATGAAACATGAAGAATGGACCAAAATGAGACTATTTTCAGTGCTGTAAAATGGCCAAAAACCAAAGCACAATAGGCTGCCAAAGCATGCAAAAATGGGACCAAAAAGGGAGTATAAAGGCAAGTACAACATGGGAGTCCCAAACAGTGTTGAGCCCTTATTCAATGTTGAATAGGGGCTCAAAATAAGCCTATTATCAGTTTACAACATGCTCCAAAACAAATCACACACAAGCTAAAAATATCATGCAAGAAAATGACATTTTAGAGGGATAATGAAGCAAGTGCAAGATGGAGGGCTCAAACAGGGTTGAGCCCTTAATGAGACATGAAAATGAGCTCAAAATAAGGCCACTTTCAGTTATGGCTGGAGCTCAAAGAAAAAAGCATAGTTGGCTAAGAAATGTTGCAAAGAAAAGCTCAAAAAAGGGGGAAATGGCAACTCACTCTTGGAGACAAGTCTTTTGTTGCTTCTTGGACCAAGTTGCAGCACCTTTAGCCTTTGAGAAGCCCTCCTTGTTGCTGGAAATGAAGTGGTGATGGTGGTGCTTGGTGGTGATGAAGGAATGAAGTGTGGAACTTGAATGTTTTAAGGTAGAAATGAGAGAAGGAGAGGGGAAGCAATGCAAGACTTGGAAGCAATTTTTTCTAACCTCTAATACAAGTGCTGGCCTTTGGTTATATGGACCAAAAAAGAGGGGCAAAAGGTGGGGAAAAGGAGGCAAGCTTTCCCCCACAAAATATCCCCCGGATATAGATATTTTCTGGGGGATAAAGCTATACAGCTGTAAAGTGAACAGTGTGAGGATCATGGCCGGCCAAGTATTTTTGTTGCAGGTGGCCGGCCGGCCACATCCCCTAGCCGGCCGGCTAGGGGTCAAAAGGGTCAAGCTGGTTTAGTGGCCGGCCACCACATGATGGTGTCCTCCCATGTGTGTACAATACAACCCTGTGGTTAAAAGTCCAAGAAAGTGGCTCAAGGGTGTTCAACATTAGCTCGGAAAGAGGGGTTCAAAAGGGTCAGGTGAAATTACTGGCCGGCCACCAACTTTTAGGATCCTCCCAAGTGTGTACATCACAAATATGTGGTTCAAAGTTCAAGAAAGTGGGCCCAAGGTGTTCAACATTAGCCCGGAAGGAGGGGTTCAAAAGGGTCAAGTAACATTAGTGGCCGGCCACCAACTTTTAGGGTCCTCCCATGTGTGTACATCACAAGTATGTGGTTCAAAGTTCAAGAAAATGGCCCCAAGGTGTTCAACATTAGCCCGGAAGTGTGAAAAATGGGCATCGGAGGGCGTCGGAGGATATATAACTGGTTGCTGAAACAATTGCTGGCCTCCCACCCTTCTATGGCCTTCCTGGTGATGAACCAGAGGTACCTGCCAAAAATGAACGAAAACCGTTGCAAAACGAATGTTCGGGGGCCAAAACGCGCAGTTCGGGGTCCCGAAAATGGGCTGTTAAGCACCGAAAGTGGCATTCGGCCACGAAGTGGGTTTCTCAGACCCCAGTGTCCCTCAAAAGGTAGTAGAAAAGGAAGTATGCCAAAAATCAGAACAAACGGAGATGGTTAAGCGGTCCCGAACCGAGGCACACGGCCTGACAGCTTCGAAAACCGGGAACCGGACTCCAAAATGGGCAAAATGGCCTACGGCCACCAAATGTAGCCCACGGCCACTGAGAGATGGTCTGCGGGACCTCTCCCTCCCCTCAGGAAAAGAAACAAAGAAAACCGAGCCTGGTTCGCAAACCGAGGCAAAGCACAAAAGAGGGTTCGGAAGTCCGGAGGCAGGGCTCACGGCCGCAACTCTGAAACTTCTGAACGAGCACATTATGCAACATCACCAAGCGCTCAATCAGTGACGTCTGAGTCTTAAGGTCGGTCAAAAATGTGGTGTCTACAGAAGGGCGACCTACGAAAAAGTTAGAGCATGAAAAATTAGAAATGAAGAAAAATTGAGCTTGCAAAGTTGAAAACTCGAAAGGGCAACTTTGGCAAAAGTTAGAGCGTGAAAGGAAAGAGTTAATACTCGAGTGAACTAGAACCAAACTGCGCAAGGCCTGATTCCCATCTTTGGGATACGTACGGGCCATCTTTGTGGGTCATTTGTGTTTGGTTATGTTATCTTCATTTTAGTAGAAAGGCGGTTGTAAAATAGAGCAGTCATGGTGAATGCAAGAATGGGCAGTTACGATCTGTTGATTCGGGGCTATGCATCTTGAGGACTAATTTCGTGCGTGTCAAGCAGTGATCATTTCCAAAAATGGTTTTGATAAGTTTTAATAAATGATTTGCTCAAAATTTTACTTTTTACAACTTAGATCGTTTTGGGACCAAAAGGAAAATTTTTAGTGCTCACAACTTCAATTCCATTGATTTCAACACCAAGTACATTTTCCAACTCTCTAATTAAATCAAAGTTTCTTTTACATCATAAAACTTGAAAAGAAAAGTCAAAGAAATAAACTAGGTGCATAGATGAGTCAGGTGTTCCAACATCCTCTACTCGTGCTTGAGGAAGCCTCTAAAGCCAAAGATGGTCAGTCCTCTGTCTCCTCCTTAACCCGAGTTAAGCACTCTCCAGAAAAGGCATAATTAAAACTAGGGTAGGGGGCCAGAAGCTCTCTAATCCTTCAAGCAGTGAGATACCGGGGTAAGTGCGAGGCATGAACCAAAAAGGAAGTCGTGTATTCCACCCCTTTATCTGGGCGAATCTAATCATGTCCAAACTGACGTCTGAATCGGAGAGGGAAATAGAACACGCAGTGTGTAAGGCCAATTAACTCTACACCTGATTGTCGGGACATGCAGTAACTCACCTCGGTCAAATCAAGCTAGGGGCAATGCCAAGCGATGTCAGCCGCAGATCTGCTGCACATCCAATCACACCACAACCCCTCTGAAGGGAAGTCCACTAGCCGCTAGCAAAAGAAGAAGGCTCTGGCTGAATATATGGGACAAGGGTCCACCAATTTCAGTTTGTCCATCAACCACATCTGGGAAGGGATGAAAAATAAAAGAGATAAAAGAATAGAGAGGTGTACGCGGAGAGAAATGTAAAGAAAGAGGCTTAGAGAAAAATAGAGCATGAATGTCAAGTGATGTGAGTATACATAAGAAGGGTGGGGAACCATACTTAAAAAAGTAGTGGGCTTCCCGCAAACCGAGTGGTTTCTCACTAATGAAAAGTGTCTAAACCCATCAAGGTCTTAGCCAATGCCAAGCCAATGCAACTCTTACCTTCTTTCAGACATTGGGTCACTTCAATTAACCAAATGCTGGCTCCGTCGCAACTAGGGGCATGGAGAAAGTGCGCGAGCATATATAACCAAATGGCATGTTGCTGGTAACCTCGCCAAAGAAGGTCACCTCTGTTGCCAATGTCAGAAAATCGATGAATCAAGCTGGGTATATCCAACTCCCCGTCGTGAGCTTAAGATCGGGCTTCATGCAAAGTGAGCCCACACATTCGTCCCAAAGCCTGGGCATTACCAAAACAGGGCTGAAGCATGATCTCCTCTTCGCGCGAGAACTCCATCAATGCTTGAAACTCTTTGAGAGTCAGACACATTTCCTGCGCTCCGAAGCAAAATACATATGTAATTAGGTCCCAACATCGGAACCTGGCATGGTGGAATGGAAAACAAAGTGGAGTACGACTCAACGAAAAAAACACGTTTATGCCAAAACCTTGAAAATTTACCTTTTTCATGCCGTCCAAAGTGGATATCCAGTCTTTGAGCTTCTCGACAAGGAATATCTCTATTTGAAGAAGAAACAACAGTAAAAATGAGGCTCTGTTGAAGAAAATACGAAAGAAGACCTTTTGTAGAAGATAAGGCTGTGAGTGGATGCCAGCTATCAGCAAGCCGATGAGCCATCACAACTGGCCAGCCGGCCATGTTTATTGGACAACCGTCCACTTTTATGGGTGGCCGTCCACTTTGTGGGCCTAGCAGTTTTTGGCAGTTTGGTTTTGTCTGGTCTTTGTGTTTTGAGGTCTTGTTTTGAGTCCTTTTGTTTTTTTCGCAAGCGTAAGTAATTATGTTTAGGCTGTTTTTACTTCTTTTTTTTTCCGTTTATTGAGTTGTTTTTTGGTTGTTGGTCGGCTCATTATCCACTTAGGAACATCATTCCAATACAAGCTGTTTCAAATTCAATTCCATTTTCATTTTATTCAGGTGCGGTACTCATGATGCAAAAACAAAGCTCTTCTTTTAGAAAATCGAAGGGTTTTACCCCAATCATAGTTTTTACAAAAGGGAATACAAGTCTTTTCAAAGACAACAGTAAAACCTATCTGAAGCTATACATGTGCTAAGCTACCAAAACAAAAGAAACTAAGCAAAAGAGTACAAAAATCTACGCTAATCGCATCAAGCTCTAGAAGCCATTTTCGTCCTCTTCTTTGGAGGGGACTCTAGGCACTGTCTCCATCAGCACCGCTATCAGAATCGAATGTCGAGCCAAAACCAATGTCGCGATCTCCATCCCCCAGACACAGAGCTGGTCTCAGCATCCTCTTCACTCCCTGACCCCGGGTCAGCATCATCATCCTCGTTCTTAGATGACTTAGCGCGTCTGCTCACTGCTTTCTCGGTGTCGTTGGTCTCAGCATCATTCTTACTCAAAACTGGCTTCGAGAAAATGGAGGCTTCTCCGTCTCAGACTTAATGCTCCTAACCAAAGCACCTCTACCCTTGCCTAGACCTCGATGATCATCTCGGACGCGTGTTGAGACCTGTCTACCTCTCTTCCATGCCACTAGAGGAGGTGCCGCAAGGGCTGGTGCTGCTGGTGGTGCCCTTGGTACAGGTGGGCTCTGAAAAACAAATATTAGAGAATCAAACACAGTATATATTGTTACAAAATGTAGTATGCAGTATGAGTATCATGCAAAAGCCAGATTCAGCATAGGTGTAGTGCATCAGTGCGGGGTGAGGCAGTGCTAAAATGCCTGTCAGTTTACAGTATGAGTATCATGCATCAGTGGGAGTATGGCATGTCAGTGTAGTGTGGGATGCAATACAATGCACGAAAGGAACGAAAATATACCTAGACACCATGAAGAGCGAGAAGCATCTCTCTCCTCCGCACCATATGAACAAGAGAAGCAACCAGCTGAATGAGGCCCTCCGTTTACTCTGTGGGTGCATGCAAGTGAATTTGAATAATTAGTATCAGAAAGAGAAAATGCGAGATGCTAGTTGTGAAGTGTGGTCCATACCTGAGGTGCCCCCGGGGCTCTGACATACCCATGCCCCACCTTTGGTGGCTCTATTGGGATCTAATAGGTTGTCTCGCTCGGCTGCTAGCAAGGAATCGCGGTAGGAATCGCTGTCCAACTGGCTACATGTACAATGGAAGGGGCCTCTCGAATATCAGCCTCGGCTTCTTGGGCAGCCTCTCCGATAAAGGGGGCACCTACAGCATCACCGGTGCGAACTCTAATCAGGGGTGGCATGAGGTGAGTCCGGATAAAGGCTGTGTAGTGTGGACACGCCCGACGGGCTTTATGCTTTTCCACAGTTCGGACTCATTGTCACGGTTCTTAATCTGATCTCACAATATGCAATGCAAGACTGACAAATCACCAAAGAGTCCAAATCCGGCAAATCGTTTTGGAAAATAGATTTTTAAGAAAGAAGTGCCAAACATGGACTGCTTTGCTAGATACAAAGTCGCCACCTAAATATTTATTTTGGGGGAATTTAGGAAACCCTGACTCGTTGCCTAAGGCCACGTGTCCGTCATCACCAAAGTTGCCTCGGCTTAGGAACTCGAGTACGATTGGGGAAGGTCAGCTATGAGCACCCCCACTCGCCCAATCCAAAGATCGGCCTGTACTAAGCATGATATTTTGTTTTGAAAACATATGTGTTCCTATTCCGGTTAATTAGCTAGAATTTACTATGTGATGCGCACAACACACAAGTATAGACTAGATCGTCTAATTTGGAACAAAGCATCGCATATCCGTTTGTTTAGAAAATGGTTTGAGGTTTGCTACTCGCGAGTAGGCTAAAACATGGATTTCCATGAATTGTTCCAATTCAAGCAATCCAAGCTTCACCCACTGGCATTCAGGCAGCTATATCATATAAGCAATTAGCCTTGTGGCAAGCATACTGTCATGTTAACACTTACACACATGCAAGATGCTAAAGCATAAACACTCACAGTGTACTCCGAGCCAAACAAGGAACATATTAGTAATCAAATGTATGATCCAAGTCCATGTTAAAAATGGCTAATGCATAGCAGGCAAAGTGCAACTAGAATAGGCTCGGTTAATCTAAGGATGGCATGTGAAATGTAACCACTCGATACACGTATTCAAGTTGGAATTGAAACACTATGCAGTTAGCATGATGCGCCGAGCCTGGTGCATGCAATACAGATGAATGAATGCAAACATGCATAGCATAAGGTATGCTAAATCAAATATGCCCTAAAACTAACCATCATAAGAGGTTAAATAAAAAGGAAAAAGTGGGGGTTGGAAGACATACATCACACGCACGCACGCTTATTACACAATTGCGCCCTCTCGAGGGAGGGACCGAATAAATAATATAAATCAACTAACTAATCAACTAACAAGCTAATTAATTAATTACCCAAACAAATTGAAATGAATTAGCAGTCTAAGTTATTAAAACGCTGAAACGGCCTCGAGACGAGGGATGCATGCATGCTTGTATGGCTTTGCTCGGAAATCCATCGCCATACTCGTGCTGCCTCTGTTTACACTAATCTGTACTTCTGAAAACTTCACAAATCCCAAAGAAGCTTCAGAATCACTCCCTGAGCACTGTGGGATGTCACCAGCTGAAATTCAAGGTCACCGGCCAAGAGGAACTGGTCACCGACCATTTGTGGGGATATCGGCTAGAAATTAATGGCCGGCTGGCACTGAAGATGGTCGACTGACCATCTGTTCCTGCAGAATCCTGTTTTGCTGAAGTAGAGGACAAACAGAATATGGCAATGCATTTTCAAAGCAATGTTTGCACCACCACCCTCCTTATCATGTTTGAGACTCGAAGGAGGATGGTTCTCGACCCTCGGGCCATCAATCACGCATTTCAATGCTTGATGGCCCCAGGTGCCAAGTGTGCATTTTAATATCAACATGAAATGCACACAAAACACATAAAAGGCCCCCAACCTCTATCATGGTTTATCAAGGGGCAAGAAATGCATGCTTAAAGCTATGCAACCTAGGCATGCGAGCAAGCTAATGCAACATGAGCATGTGAACAAGCATGCAAACATGTACACATGTAACAACATATTAAACTCATGACAAAATACAAGCCAAATAAGCATGTGAAATGCCACTTGAGCGCATAACAATATGCAATGAGCCAAGTGTGCAACAACATACAAGGCAAGCATGCAACAACATGCAAATGATGGACTTATACCAAGATGGACAGCTCTCTAATAGGCCCAAATCAGCGGCCAAAATGCTAAGGGATAAGGGACAAAACCACATACAAACATGCATGCTAATGACCCATCACTTTAAGCACAAAAGGGCAACCATTAAGCACACTTAAAATGAATGAAAAGCAAGCAAATGTGACAACATTACATGCTCTGAAATGAAGCTAGGAGTGATGCCAAATCACATAAACAAGTCAAACATGGCATGCTCAAGATTGAAGCCTAAGACAAGTCGAGGGACTTGAACCAAAACTACACAAAACAAAGAGCATTTGGCAAGTATGACCCATAATAGTCCTAAATCATAGCAAAGTAAGTCTAAAACATGCAATGACCAAAGCCGAAGCAAGCTAAAACAAAGGGGCAAAATCATGAGGCATGCAAGGCAATCAAAGAGGTGTTACACTACACCTAATACAACCAAACATGGCACAATTTAAGCAACCTAAAATAGAGTTAGGACATGTCAAAATGAGCCCAAAAACCCACTTAGATGGCATCCCAATGACCTAAGCATGATGGCATACACAATGACACATTCATGAGGCATAAAACACAAACTCTTTAAGACATTAAAGGACTGATAAGTGTAAGTTTATAAGCATGAAATATGGACTGAAATAACATTCTAAGTGATGCCAAACCACTGAAATGATCCACATAGAGCATTCTAGCAACTTGGACACTCAAAGCTAACAAGCTAGATTGCATGGTGGCTATACAAAACAATGCAAGCATAACCAAAACAATGAAAAATAGAGCTTAAGCATGCTACAACAAGGCTAAAAGCTTCATGGAATTGAGCCAAAATCGTGCTAAAAACACAGGTTACAACATGATGCATGTTAAGGCCAAATCATGGGATTACAAGACAAGTGTATGAAGCATACATGGCATGTCTAAACGAACTCAAAACATAGGTGTATCATGGGAAAACAAAGCCTAATACATGCTGAAATGGAGCAAAAACAAACTAAATACACATGCTACCACATAAGTCATTTATGCAAGCATTAAAGACAACAAGGAGAGGGGATGACCCTCTCCATTTTTGGACCTCTAAACCACCTCTCCACCACTGAAAGTCCTCTGGATTTCAATGGTAGAGAGGTCATGCAAAGACCAAAACAGTGGCCAAAATGTATGGCCTAAAACAAGGCCTAACAAGGCCTTGGAGGGGGGGAGACAACCCTAAACCTCAAAGTGACCTTAAACAAAGTTCTAAAGTACACAAAATCAGAACTTTTATCAGTTATAGTTGAAGCTTAAAACAATAAGCAAGATAGGTTAAAAGCTTGTTCAAAAATGGGGAATAAAGAAGGTAGGTTCTCACCTTTGAAGAACCTCTTCAAGAACACCACTCTAGCACCTTCCTTGGATCAAAACCAGCCCAAGAACCCTAACAACAACTCCGTAGAGCCTTAATAACCCAAGGATGGTGTAACACTAGGTGTCTTAGTGCAAAACTAAGAACAAACACCCCTTTAGGGCACAAAATATAGTCAAAGAATGGAGTATAGATACAAAACTATATCTAAGCTCTCTAACCTAATTTTTATGAACCCTGGAGGAGGGAGGAGGGGGTCCCTCTTTATCGAGGCTCAAATCCTCAAGCTTCCAAGAGAAGCTAAACAAGAGGCAAATCCCTCCATACATGTGTATGGAGGGGAATAATTGTGCGTGCCAGCTGTGCCAGCTGGCACTGAATATCTGCATAAAGCAGATGAATAGGGGTCAGCTAGCAGAAATGGCCGATTGACCAACAAAAATGGCCAGCTAACCAAAAATATTGCCGACCGACCAAACAAGTTGGCCCGTAGCAATAAAACAAGGCCGGTGGCCTCAAGCCAAGGCCGGTGAGGTGTGGGGATAGCCAACAAGCCATTCCCTGCCCTCAGAAGCAAAAAAACGAGTGTTTGGTGTATAACCAAGCACAAAACAAACAAGTAGAGAGGTCTTGAGGCAAGGCGTGTGACCGGAACCTCTGAGAACTCAAGACAAACACGAACATGGATGATCACCGAGTGTTCAAACGATGACGTCCAAGTCTTGAGGATGGTCAAAAATGGGGTGTCGACATGTAGTCTCCGTCTCGCCGGAAGAAGTTTATATCCTGCCCTGCCATGAACTGAATAATAGCCTCAATTGGGAGGCTATCGACTGACCTCATCGATACTGGAGACGGAGCAAGAATAACTGGGGCAGGTATGCCCACGGTCTGGCATACAAAACGCTCACCTAGGAACTAAGTATGACAGAATGGGCCCTCAAGCAAGATCCGATACCGAGAGGTAGCCTAAGCCCCGGCGTACTGGTCCCTTATCCCGGTCGGCATCATTGTCCATAGCTGCCACGTGATCTATAAATGGAGAAATTACAAGTTGTTTGTTGTTAGTTAGTTTTCAGAGTATGGATTAGAATAGTAGTAATGGAAATAAAGAAGAAATGACTGTAAGTTTCAGATTACCTCACGGGCCACCATCGTGTCAAAATATCAGCTGAATTAAGCGAATTCCATGTGATCGAGGCATCGGCGCCGACACCTACCATCGTATCACCGCGAGTAAGGCACAACCGGTGCTATCTCCTCTACCAGCACCAGGGCGAGGGTCGAGAATTAAGCATAAGCCCAGAGTTGCAAGGAGAGACCAGTTGTGAATCAATATGTGCAAACAGATATAAAGATAGAACATACAAAGCAGAAAGCACAATGCATAGATAGATATAAAGATAGAACGTGCAAAACAGAAGACACAATGCACGGATAGATATAAACTAGAAAATGCAAAGCAGAAAACATGAGAAAGAAACAGAAAATGAAAGTATAGTACATACCTCCCAAGCTCTCCAATAGCCTCCGACCTTGTTCCTTTTCAAGCCAGAACCAGAGCTCATGTATCTATAGAGGGTGGCAAGGCCAGCACCACCCCAGTCATAAAACTGAACTCGGGGCAAGGTCACAAGAGCACTCAATAGATACAAGCCCACGGTATTCCACCTGTTCACAAACAAGGTGGTACCGAGAAGGTATATCAAGAAGCCCCCGGTGTACTGCTCTACCTTCTCCTGAGTCTCAGGCTAACTCCCACGGAAATGCTCGAGGAATTGTAGCTTGTCTTTCATGCTCCTTTCGGGCACAATTGGCCTTAGAGTTTGGACTCCCGTGGTTCTGAATCTAATTTTACAAATGCAATGTGAAATAGATAAACACAAATGAGTCCAAATCCATCAAATCTTTTGGAAAATTGATATTTGAATCAAATGCCAAAAATGAACTGCTTTGCTAGATTTCAGAGTCGCCACCTAAGTATTTTTAAAAAATTTAGGAAACCCGTGACTCGTGCCAAAGACCATTAGTCCGTCATCACCAAAATATCTTGGCTCGGTGTAGACACCCCATTTTTGACCGTCCTCAAGACTTGGATGTCATCGTTTGAACACTCGATGATCATTTATGCTCGTGTTCATTTTGAGTTCCCGAAGGTCTCGGCTGCGCGCCTTACCTTAGGATCTCTCAACTTGTCTGTTTTGTGCTTGGTTGTGGACCAAGGACTTGTGGTTTTGCTTTTCAGGGAAGAGGGTGGCTTGTTGGCCATCCCGTCAACCCATCAGCTAAGGCATTGTGCCATCGGCCATGTTTTCTTGCCATCAGCCAAAAGTGGTGGCCGATCAGCACTTTGTTTGGTCGATCGGTCATATTTTTGAGTCGAGGCCTTTCCATCTGCTTTTTACAGATATTTTCTGCCAGCTGTGACAACTGGTGGGCACAATTTCCATCCTCCATTGCTTCAAGACTCAAGCTTGTTCAACAAGCTTGAGAATTCAAATTCTATAAGAAGGGAGCCTCCCCTCCCTTTCCAGAGGTTCTAAAATTTGAGATACAAGTTCTATATCTCTCTCTATATTCCTCCCTCTCTCTCTATATTTGTGTGAGTTTGTGCTTGAAAGTGCATTTTGTTCATACTTTTGCACTAGAGCACCTAGTAGAACACCATCCTTTGATTGTTGAGGTCCTTAAGAGTTGGTTTTAGATTTATTGGAGTGGTTTGGGTTAGAGAAAGTTGCTAGAGTTGTGTTCTTGAAGGTGTTCTTCAAGGCTGAGTAAACTACCTTTTAATCCTCCATTCTTGCTTAAGCTTTTAGACATATTTGCATATTGTTTTAAGCTTAACTCAAAACTGTAAAAAGTTCTGATTTTTCGTGCTTGTGAAGTTTGTTTAAGGTCACCTTTTGGTTGGGGGTAGTCTACCCCCTCTCAAGCCTTGTTTGGCCTTGTTTTGTGCCTTTCCTTTCGAGCCTTGGAACCATCTTGTTCTGACCTTCTCACCATTGAAATCCAAAAGATATTCAGTGGTGGAGAAGTGGTTTTAGAGTTTTGTATAGGAGAGGGACACCCCTCTCTCCTTGTCTCTTATTTGCTTATATTTATGGCTCATAATGGTAGCATGTTTGCTTAACATGTTTTGGCTTCATTTCAGCAAGTATTTGGTGTTATTTGGCCATGTTATACCTCTGTTTTAAGTTGGTTTGATAGCCTCTTATATGCATCATGCACTTGTCTTGCAATCCTCCCATTTGCCTTAACATGCATCATGTATTTGAACCATCATGCTTGCATATTTTGGCTCAACGCAAAGGAACTTTTAGTCATGTTTTACCATGTTTAAGCTCTATGTGGTGTTGTTTTAGTCATGCGGGTATTGTTTTGTGTAGCCTTGGTTCAATCTAGCTTGTTAGTTTTGAGTGTCCAAGTCATTAGCATGCATTGCTTAGACCATTTTCATGATTTGGCATCATTTCGTATGTGATTTCAGTCCATGTAGTGTAGCCATACACTTGCCTTTGTCACTCCTTTAATGCTTTGAAGAGTTGGTGTTTTATGCCTAAAGAGTGGGTCATTGTGCATGCCTCCATGCTTAGGTCTTTAGGATGCCATCTCAGTTGGGTTTTTGGGCTTATTTTGACATGCCATAACTCTGATTTTTATTAGTTAAGTCATGCCATTTTGGGCTGTAATAGGTGTAGTGTAACACCTCTTTGTTAGCCTTGCATGCTTCATGCTTTTGGTCTTTTGTTCTAGCTTGTGTTGGCTAGGTTCGAGCATGCTTTTGGTCTTGTATTGACCTGCCTTAGGACTATTTTAGTTTCCCTTGGCCCTTCGGGGCTTTCTTTGTATAGCCATGGTGTAATCCCTTTTGTTAGTTCCAAGCTTGGAGCTTTCTTTTATGCTACGCTTGACTTGTGTGCATGATTTGGCATCATTCCTCACATGATTTCAGAGCTTACCTCATTGCCACATTATCATGTTTTTCACTCCTTGCTCATGCTTGAGAGTTATGTCCTCATGCCTAAGTAATAGGCCAATTGGCATGCATGCTTATTTTGCATTTCATTCCATCATTTCTTAGCATTTTGGCCACTGATTTGGGCATGGCTGAGGTCTGCCCATTTTGGTTTAAGTCCATCTTTGCATGTTGTCACATGCTTGACATGTTGCATGTTGTTGCATGCTTGCTAGTTTGCATGTTGTTGCATGCTTGTCCATCCTTGCATGCCATGCATGTTTGTATGTTTAGAACGCATTTTGCATGCTTGCAAATTTGTATTTTGTCACATGCTTGTTTAGGTTGCATTGCATTTGACATGCTTGTTACCTTAGCCTTGTGTGCATGTTTGAGTCATATTGCATTTGGCATGCTTATGTTGCATTGCATAGCTTTTCCATGTTACATGCATTGCATTATGTTTGGTTTGCGGTGTCAAACCAAACACGAGGACCGAGGGACGTTTCGTATTTGAAGTGACGAAACGTGCCTCAATCCTCGGTCGCCGACACTCTTGATCTAACATGATAGAGTGTGAGGAATTCATGTGTTTTTGTGTATTCATTCGATATTGATTTGTGCCATTCGGCCTCTTTGGCCATCATGCATCGAAATGCGTGATTGATGGCTCGAGGGTCGAACACTACACTCCTTTAAGTCTAAAACATGATAAGGGGTGTAGGTGCACAACATTTTCTTGCAAATGTATTGGTATGCTCTTGTTTGTCCTCTGCTGCAGCAAAAGGAGCAGTCTGCAGGAAGAGATGGCCAATCAGCTATCTTTAGTGCCAATCAGCTAACAATCATTGGGCGATGGACTAAAAAGTGGTCGATGGCCCTTTTCCCTTGGCCGATGGCCATATATTTTGGCCGATGGCCTCTCAAAGTGTTCATGAAGTGGTTCAGAAGCATCATAGAGATTTTCACAGTTTTCAGAGGTGCAAAACAGTGCAAACAGAGGCAACATGAGGCATGGCAACAGGTTTCTGAGCGAAGTCGACCGAGCATGCATATGCCCTTCTTCTCGAGGCCGCTTTAACTGTTTTGTAGCTTAATTAATTTGTTTAATTAGCTAAGAATTTTTAATAATTAATTAGCTAGAATAGTTAGTTAATTAGTTGGTTTGTATTATTCATTCGGACCTTCCGTCGAGAGGGCGAATTTTGTAATAATTGTGTGTGAGTCTGTGAATGTCTTCCAACCCCACGTCTTTCTCCCTTTTACTTAACCGCTTACGATGGTTAGTTCTAGGTCACGTTTCAATTAGCATACTTATGATAGCATGTTCACATGCATTCATTCGTATTGCATGCACCGGGCTCGGCGCATCATACTAACTGTATCGTATTTCAATTCCTACTTGAATACATGTTATCAAGTGTTGCATTTCATATGCCATTTTAGAATAGCCGAGCCTATTTCTAGTTGCATTTTGCATGTGTTGCATTAGCCATCTTAACATAGCTAGGGTCATGCATTGATTACTAACTAGCTATTGTTTTGGCTCAGAGTACTAGGTAAGCTTTTGTGCTTTAGCATCTTGCATGAGTGTGAGTGTTGCCATGATAACATGCTTGCCATGAGGCTAACTGCTTATGTGATAAAACTGCCTGAATGCCTATGGGTGAAGGTTAGATTACTTGAATTGGAACAATTCATCGAAATGTGAGTTTTAAGCCCACTTGAGAGTGGCAAAATCATGTTTTCCTAAGCCCACTCAAGGGTGGCAAATCCACGTCTTAGCCTACTTGCGAATAGCACCTTCAAACCATTTTCAAACAAACAAACATGAGAAGTTTTGTTCCAACTTAGGCGATCTAGTCTATACTTGTGTGTTGTGCGCATCACATAGTAATTCCAGGTAATAATCGGAATAAGAACACATATGTTTTCAAAACAATATATCATGCTTAGTAAAGGCCGATCTTTGATCAGGCGAGCGGGGGTGCTCATTGCATGACCTTCCCCTCTCGTACCCAAGTTCCCGAACCAAAGCAACTTTGGGGATGACGGACACGTGGCCTTAAGCAATGAGTCAATGTTCCCTAAATTTTCTCAAAAATAAAACATTTAGGTGGCGACTCTGTATCTAGCAAAGTAGTCCATGTTTGGCACTTCTTTATAAAAATCAATTTTCCAAAATGATTTGTCAGATTTGGACTCTTTGGTGATTTATCGGTCTTGCATTGCACTTTGCGAGATTAGATTCAGAACCGTGGCATTTGAGTGCAGCCCAAAGAACAAAATGGATTTTCACGCCATCTTCGCGCGTGGAGCCCGGGATGTTCAGGCACATCTACAGTTTCTGGCGACTCGGCTGGGGATTTAGAGAGCTTGACCTGAACTTATGATATCTTGTTTTGATTACACTTATGTGTCTCTTTGCGTTGCATTTGCATTGGTGCGCCTAGGACACCATGTTTGCCGTATGCTATTCCTGAACAGTTTGCCGGAGGCTTGCTTTGCGAAGCGTGCCGTAGGCTGACCGGTTGTGGAATCTACCACGATGGGAACACAAACCCCAATTTTTACTGGGGTACCCTTTTTGACCATTCGACCTAGTGCGTATCGGAAACTGTAGTGACCATTCCAAGCTAGGATAGGTTGTTTACCCGATTATAGGTTGTTTAACACCTTTGCGTGCGTAGTGAAACCTATCTCCTGACAATAGAACAAGGAAACCCTACCGCAACATAGGGGTGTTTTGGCTCTTACTTGCTTGCTATGTGCTTTTAGAGTTGGCCTCTACAGGAATGCACGTATCAGTTTGCAAGTCTAGGTATCAGGCCTGCGGGCATCGGTATTTGGGGGAATCAGTTTTACCTGAGGGTATTAGTTTACAGGCAAAATTTTTGGCAGAATTCAGTAGAAAGTGCAGTCATTCAGCTGTGCTCATATTTGTTTTGGTAAAATCAGGCTGAGATGCAGTCTGTTTTCTTCTTTTGCAAGGTAGTCTTGGAACCATAGCTTCAGAAGGCTTCAATATCCCCCAGGTACACTGGACTTGTATTGATAGACTTTGTCAGGTCATAACTGGTTCAAAAGCAACTTGTGTTTGCCTCACCCCCACCGGTTACAAGACAAAGAAGGTTCAGGCAGAATTCACCAATGTAGTATCTACAGCAGTCATCCCTCAGTTCTCCCGAGTTTAGTCTGGTTTGGGAACAGTTGTCTGCATTCAGCTCAGCACGAGATCAATCACCCATTCTCATGGCTCAATATCCCCCAGCCAGTATGGAAGAACAGATGCGGTACCTACAACAAACAATCGAGGCACTACAGCAGGACGCAGTCCGTCAGTCTGAAATCACGGCTCGTCAGGCTAAAGTCATGGCTCGTCAGGCTGAAGTGATAACCCAGCTACAACAACAACAACCACAGCAAGCTGCGGCTTCTACATCTCATGCACCTCCCACGGGTAACCCGACCCCCGGAGCCACTGTCCATACTGCTAATGTCCGAGAGACTCAGGGCAATCCGGCGGAGCCAATCCTATCACAGACCGCTAAAGCTCCTGTCCATCAAATCGAGGCTCCATTTGAATTTGAGGTTGACTCAACTACACTTAAGGCTAATAAACTGGAGGAGTTATTCAAGCGGACACAAGGAGTGAACTCCATCCCGGATTTCGAGGACGGGTATACTAAATCTGTAGTTACCTTACTAGAGCGGTTTAAAATGCCGCGTATCGACTGCTTCGATGGCTCTGGAGACCTAAATGGTGCACCTCCACTTGTTTTCTGATATCTTGAGGCCAATGGGTTTGACCACAGCCCAGAAGTTGTCTCTCTTCGGCCGAACCATGTCTGGGATAGCCGCAATCTGGTATGCGAAATTAGAGGACTCTGTGAAACAGAATTGGGAAGAGCTGGCTAATGCCTTTGTTGCTCAATACTCCTATAACACACAAATCGAGGTCACAACTCGTGATCTCGAAGTCACCCGCCAAGAGCCGAAAGAGGGTTTTTCAGAGTTCGTGACGAGATGGAGAGCAAAGGCCTCGATGGTGACTACAAGGCCTTCCGACAAAGATCAGATTCGGATGGTTGTGCGCAACCTCCTGCCCAAGCTCATGCAAAAGATGATCATTCTCCCCCTCCCCACCTTTGCAGATCTACGTGAGATAGGGGTGCAAATCGAGGACGCTATGAAACAGGATCTCATTGATTATGAGAGAGAACAGCCCAAGAGGGCATTCAACCGCAGTATGAATACAGGCACAAGCAGTGCTGCAGCTGCCAGAGCTTCAGATGTGAGTATGGTCACCACCAACACCACCCCAAGAACCCTTTCAGCTACACCATTCACCGGTGCATCTGGAAGTAGCTCACAAACAACCAAGTTTCCACCCCGAGGCCAAAGAACCTTCACCCCACTATACATGTCTTTGTCCAAGGCTTTGGGGGTTTTGATCAGGAAAGGGCACTTGAAGCCCCTAGAGCCGCGGCTGTTGCCAGAAAAACTTCCCCCCTCCCACAACCCAGCTAAATACTGCGCGTTTCACCAACAGCATGGTCATGACACTAACCAGTGCTGTAGATTGCGTCACGAGATTCAGGATCTCGTTGACAACAGGGTGATCATGCCTTCGGAGAAACCGAATGTCACAACCAACCCTCTCCTGCTACATAACCAAGCTCCACCTCCCAAACACATCAATATGATCCAAACTAAGGTTGTGTCATACGACCCTAGCATATATATCACCCCTTCTCACCTACCCAAGCCGAAGGTGTTCATTCCTGACAGCACTGACTTGTGCATGTTGGACATCTCCCAAACCCAACCTGAAACGGTGGTGGTGGCTATCGAAGATGGAAATAGGACGACTGTGGAGGCAGATGAGAATGATTCTACAGAGCCTGAGGGGTCTGCGAGCCTCATGTACAACCCGAGCGGTTACATTACATCAGCCGGCCAGGCTAGGCCGAAGGTGGAATTGCTAGTGGGGGCAGAGATTTGTGTAGTACGGGAGGATGGACTTAATCAGGGGCTAGATGACCTAGCGGATCTGGAAGAGGACATTGCTAACCTTTAGTTTTTCAACGAACAAGATTCGGAAGACATGACAGTCAACTAGTTGACGACCAGCTGGATGTTGTTGAACAACCTCAGCTAGAGCAGAGTCCGTCAGGGACAGGGACATCAATAGTGGCCGGAAGGGTCGGGAATCAGGATGCACCGCCGGAGACCACCGGTGTAAAGAATTTTGCTCAGAACATGGGCAGTTTGGGTATGGAAGATACTGAACAGCAGGCTGCGCTGAAGTAGTTTGAACGGGAAAAGATCGAAGATTCTGAGAGGGTCAGAAAGGCCAAAGCCCCTGCGGGGATAGAACATGCTGTGTGCACAGGAACGGAGCATGCTACGAGCACAGGAACATAGGGTGCTGTGGGCACAGGAATAGTCGCAACGGAGCCGGATAGGTGTCTGTCGGCTGCCGATGGCATGTGGTGGGAAGATGACGACCTGTGTCTTGCCCACACAGATGAAAACTGGGGACGAAGCCAGCCGGATGATACCTGGTACATTGGCGAAGTAGACCACATGACTAGGAGCGGGCAGTATTTCAAGCCCCCACATTTAGATCAACCAGGGGCATCCAGAAGGGACAAGGAGGCAGACAAGCAAAAAGAAAAGCTACTTGAAGAGGAGGTTGTGCTGAAATAGCTTAAGAAGATACAAGCAGACATCTCCATCTGGGGACTGCTTATGGCTTCAAGAGTTCATCGACAGGCTGTCCTTTCTACTATGGACAAGGTCAAACTCTCAATAGACACCACGCCTGAGCAGCTAGTAGGATTGGTTTTTCCGGGAGGAGCTTTCCCGACGTTGACCTTCACTGACAAGGAGCTGCCACCTGAGGGCGCAAACCATAACAAACCTCTCTACATCTCTGTCAAGTGTAAAGAAAAATGGATACCGATAGTTCTTGTCGATACGAGATCCGCCATTAATGTGTGCCCTTCAAGGACGGCATATGCAATCGAGTTGAAGCCCGCGGACTTTGTGCCAACTGCCCATGTGATAAGGGCCTACGACAATACTAGCAGAGAGGTGATGGGGACTGTGCGGATCTAGACACAGGTTGATCCAGGACAACACGAGATTGACTTTCATGTCATGGACGTTCCCGCAACCTTTAATCTACTCCTTGGGCGGCCGTGGTTGCACCAGGTGAAGGCGGTCTCTTCCACCCTGCATCAAATGTTAAAATACCCCCACGGGAAGGGGGTGGCTATTGTTTTTGGGAATTCATCAATCCATCTGCCGCCAGAGGTGTCTACACCGGTTTTGGAAATCGAGCATGGCACGGAGGATGTGTTCCTGTCAGGATTCACCCTAGCTAAGGCCCGGGTTGTTCAGAATATCTTGGCTGTTGATGAGGGGTTGTATGTCAGCTCATAGTCAGTGTACCTCATGAACAAGCTCCAGCACATCCCTGGGATGGGACTAGGAAGAAGTGGCCAGAAGGGCATTACTGTATCGGCCAAAGTGCCGCATAACCCGCATACCTTTGGCTTAGGCTATCTGCCTACCAAAGAAGACTAGGTGAGGAAAGGCAAAGAAATGGCTGGGAGAGCCAGAGCCAAGCAGACTGGGAGGCAATTTGAGTTGATGCATTGGCCTATCCAAGGCACCCTGAACGGACATGTGTTCATTCTTGCCATACACATTGCTTGCGTTAGCGCTCATGCTTTACTTACATGTGTTCATTCCTGCCATACACATTGCATGCGCTGTCGTGTATTGCTTTACTTATATGTGTTCAAGTTTCTTTTATACACATTGCATGCGTTGTTGCGTATTGCTTTACTTATATGTGTTCAAGTTTCTTTTATACACATTGCATGCGTTGTCGCGTATTGCTTTACTTACATGTGTACATTTCAAGTTCCTTTATTTTCACACATTGTACATGTCGTCGCATGTGCTTTACTTACATGTGTACATTTCATTCCTACCATACACATTGCGTACGTTTCCACGTATGCTTTACTTACATGTGTATATTTCAAGTTCCTCATTATACACATTGCATGCGTTGTCGCATATTGCTTTACTTACATGTGTACATTTCAAGTTCCTTTATTTTCACACATTGTACATGTCGTCGCATGTGCTTTACTTACATGTGTACATTTCAAGTTCCTCATTATACACATTGCATGTGTTGTCGCATATTGCTTTACTTACATGTGTATATTTCAAGTTCCGTTATTTTCACACACTGTACATATTGTCGCATGTGCTTTACTTACATGTGTATACTCTTCCTCGCCTCCACACATTGTACACATTGTCACGTGTACTTTACTTATATGTGTTTGTGCCTTCATAGCATTGTTATGCTTGTTTCAAATCGCATTGTTATACACACACTCGGGTTGCATTGTCATGCACCCCTTCCACCTGCATTGTCATGCACCCTCTCACTCGCGCTGTCACACACCTTTCAATTGCATTGTTATGCATGTATCTAACGATATTGTACTTGTTAAGTTCTCTTTCTTTTTCAGGCACGATATTGTATGTATGGTTCATTTGAGGCTGGCACGACCAAACGAACCAGGCAAGGAACGATATTGTATGTACGGTTCATTTGAAGCTGGCACAACCAGACGAACCGCACAGGTATTATATTCTCTGCGTGAAACGTAGCGAGAATAACATAATTCTCTTACATCCTTTCTGCATTGTAATGTAGTTTGGCTTTCGGCTTGCTTAAACTGTCGCATGTTATGCTTCATTACAGCTTTCTTTGCATGATCATAAGTTATGCTCGGGTTTGTGCATTGTCTTGCATTTTGCCCTTGCCTTCGGGCGCATATCTTTGTTTGCAGCTTGTATGCTTTGTCTAAGTCTTCGGCCTTGTCAAAAATGGGTCGTCTCTGGGCTTTGACACTCACTCCCGTCATTGTTATGACTTTCGAGTTCTGTCAAAGAGGAGCAACTGTAGACACCCCATTTTTGACCGTCCTCAAGACTTGGACATCACCGTTTGAACACTCGGTGATCATCCATGTTTATGTTTGTCTTGAGTTCTCAGAGGTCTCGGCCATGAGCCATGCCTCAAGACCTCTCGACTTGCCTGTCTTGTGTTTGGTTTTGCACCAAACACTTGTTGTTTTTCTTCTGAGGGTGGGAAATGGCTTGTTGGCCATCCCCACACCTCACCGGCCATGGCTTGAGGGCACCGGCCCTGTTTTGAGGGCACCGGCCCTGTTTTGTTGCTACCGGCCATTGGCTATAGCCGGTCGGCACTCTGTATGGTCAGCCGACCATTGTTTTGGTCAATTTGTCATTTTTGGCTGGTCGATCACTATTCATCTGCTTTTGGCAGATATTTTATGCCAACTGTGATAGTTGGCATCCACTTTACACCCCCTCCATACACGTGTATGGAGAGATTTCACTCTTGCTTAGCTTGTTTTATAAGCTTTGCAAGAGTGAATCTCTATAAAGGGAGGGCTTCTCCTCCCTTCTCAAGGGTTCCAAAAAAGTTTCAGAGTTCTGAGATTAGGGTTAGAGGATTGTGTATCAATTCTATCTCTATATCTCCTTCTCCTTCCATTTTGTGTGTGTTTAAGGTGTTTTTGTTCATAGTTTTGCATACAAACACCTAGTGCTACACTTTTCTTTAGCTACTGAGGTACTAAAGAGTTATTTTCAGAGTTCTTGAGTTGATCTAAGCTTGGAGAGGCTGCTGGAGCATTGTTCTTGAAAGAGGTCTTCAAGGGTAAGAACTTTACCCCTTTATTCCCCATTTTTGCATAGGCTTTTAGCCATCCTTGCACCTGTTTTTAAGGTTAGTGTATAACTAGTAAAAGTTCTGTTTTTACTTGCTTTTGATAGTTGTTCAAGGTCTCTTTGAGGCTTGGGGTTGTTTGACCCCTCTTAGGCCTTGTTTGACCTCATTTTTGTCCACTTTCGGTGAGTTCCAGGACCACCTTGTGTTGGCCTCCTCACCACTGAAATCCCTCTGGGGATGGTGTTTTGAGGTCCTAAGAAGGAGAAGGTCATCCCCTCTCCTTGTTGTCTTCAATACTTGCCATTTTAGCCTCATGTGTGAGCACCTTTCTTGAGTTCATGTTGGCCATGTCTTAAGTAGTATTTGTGCTTATTTTGCCATGATATAGCATTGTTTTTAGTTGGTTTAGACACACCATGCGTGCTTTGCATACTTGCCTTGTAATGCCATGAAATTGCCTTAACATGCTTTGTGCTTTGAGCCTTGTTTTTAGCATGATTTTGGTTTAGCTTTGTGAAGCTTTTATGCATGTTTTGATGTGCTTGAGGTCTGATTTTGGTCATTTGTGTCATCCATGACTTGCTTTTTATACCTACCATGCAATCCCCCTTCGTAGGCCTTTGGTGTTAGATCCTCTAGCATGCTCTACTTGCATCATTTCAGTGGTTTGGCACCATTAGTTATGCCATTTCAGTCCATATAGTATACTTGTATATTTGCATTTATGGCTCATTTGATGTTTCAAGAGGTTTGTGTTTTATGCTCCATGTTTGGGTCATCATGCATGCCTTTAGACTTAGGCCATTTAGATACCATCTAGGTGTGTCTTTGACCTTGTTTTGGTCTGATTTAGGATTGTTTTGAGTCATTTGTCCCTTTGAGGCTTGCCTTGTACGGCCATGGTTTAAGCCCCTTTGATAGCTTTGAGCCTTGAACCTTGCTTGCATGCTTTGATTGTTTTGTTTAGTTGATTTGGCACCATCCTCAACATGATTTTCAGAGTTTATCATGCTTGCCATTTGTCCATGTTTGTCCCCTTTTAAGTGTGCTTAAAAGTCCCCTTTCTATGCTTAAGTATTGGACCTTGTTTGCGTACATGTTTGTATGTACATTTGCTTTCATGTGCTTAGCATATTAGCCACTATTTTGGGCTTAAAAGTTACTCCTTCATGCTCAAGTTTTGGATCATGTGTGCATGAATGCTTGTGCGTACATTTGCCTTGCATGTTGTCACATATTTGGTCTATTGGCACGTTGTTGCATGTTCAAGTGGTGTTGCATTTGGCATGCATCTTGTGCTAAGTTGCTTTACATGTTCCTATGCTAAGTCCCCTTCACATGTTGTTTCATGTTGGTCATTAGCATTATTGTTACATGTCTAGCATGCTTGTTTGCTTACGTTGTGTGACTAGTGCTCATTACTTGCTTGCACGCTCATATTGCATACTTAGCTTGCATGCTTAGGTTGCATTTTGCATGCATGCCTTGCCTCTTGAATTGATTGTGATGGAGGTTGGGCCTATTGTTTGTTTTGGTTTGCATTTCATTTGACACCAAAATGCACAACTTGATTTCTTGGGCCATCATGCATCGGAATGCGAGATTGGTGGCCCGAGGGTCGAGGGCCATCCTCCTTTGAGTAATGAATATGATAAAGAGTGTGGTGGTGCAAACATTTTCTTTGAAATGCATTGCCATGCCTTATTTGCCCTCTACTACTGTCAAAACAGGATTCTGAAGGAAGATATGGTCGACCGACCATTCTCAGTGCCGGCTGACTAAATATCTTTGGCCGAGAGCCATACCAATGGTCGATGACCAGTTTTCCCTGGCCGGTGGTATTTCCTCTTAGTCGGTGACCTTCCACAGTGATCAGGAAGTGATTCTGGAGCATCATTGAGACTTGCACAATTTTCAGAGGAGCAGAGCAGTGTAAACAGAGGCAGCTTGTGCATGGTGGTGGATTTCCGAGCGAAGCCGAGCACGCATGCATTGGACCCTCTTCTCAAGGCTGTTTTACAGCTTTATTAGCTTAGTGAATTTGCTTAACTAGTTAAGTGGTCTGTAACTATTTAATTAGCTTGTTAGTTAGTTAAATTTGTATTATTCTTTTGGTCCCTCCGAGAGAGGGCGAATTGTGTAATAAGTGTGCGTGTGTATGATACATGTCTTCCAACCCCCACTTCTTTCTCCCTTTTACTTACCTGCTTTTGATGGTTAGTATTAGGGCATATTTCAATTAGCATCCTTATGCTATGCATGTGTGCATTCATTCATTTGTATTGCATGCACCCGGCTCGGCACATCATACTAATCGCATAGTATTTCAAATGTAACTTGAATACATGTTATCTGTTACATTTCACATGCCATCCATAGATTAGCCGAGCCTACTCTAGCTACATTTTGCATGCGATGCATTAGGCATCTTAACATGGACTTGAATCATACATTTGATTACTAACATGTTCTTTGTTTTGGCTTGGAGTACATAGTGAGTGTTTTATGCTTTAGCATCTCGCATGTATGTGAACGTTAACATGAAAGCATGCTTGTCATGAGGCTAACTGCTTAGTTGATTTACTGCCTGAATGCCTGTGGGTGAAGGTTGGATTGTTTGAATTGGAATAATTCATTGAAATCCGTATTTTAGCCTACTTACAAGTAGCAAACCTCAAATCATTTCCAAACAACGGATATGCGATGCTTTGTTCCAAATTAGGCGATCTAGTCTATACTTTTGTGTTGTGCACATCACATAGTAAGATTAGCTAATTAATCAGATTAAGAGCACATAATGTTTTCAAAAATCGATATCATGGTTAGTAGAGGCCAATCTTTGATTGGGCGAGCAGGGGTGCTCATAGCTGACCTTCCCCAATCGTACCCAAGTTCCCGAGCCGAGGCAACTTTGGTAATGATGGACACGTGGCCTTAGGAAAATGAGTCAGGGTTTCCTAAATTCTCCCATAAAAAATATTTAGGTAGCGACTCTGTATCTGGCAAAGCAGTCCATGTTTGGCACTTCTTTCTAAAAATCAGTTTTTCAAAATGATTTACCGGATTTGGACTCTTTGATGATTCATCGGTCTTGCATTGCACTTTGCGAGATTAGATACAGGACCGTGACTATTTGAGTTCGAACTGTAGCATGAGGCCCACGGGCACGTCTACAGCAGTTGACCGGGGATGATGTTGCTAAAAAGCAGACAGACCCATCAGCTGAGGTTGAGCAGTTTAAGGAAGTGGATTCCGAGAGTACCGATATTGAAATGGGTGTAACACTGGCTTGTCGACTTTCAGATCCTCCGATCGTACATGAGTGCTTGGGGGATGACCTCTCAGTGTCTATGATCGGGAATGAAACGGCTGCAAGCCCACTTTCAAACATTCTGGATGCGTCCATCAGACCCTCCCTCGTCTGGCAGTACGAGGAGAGATTCTTATCGAGCAGCAACAGGTCAGGTAGTGAGCCAGAATCTGATTCCACCGAGTCTGTAGAGTTGGAATTAGGTTCCGGCTCGTCTGAGTCTAAGTCTGGTATTCCTGGGGGTGACAACCCGGATGCTACAGTCCTATCTAGGTCGTCTTTTTCTTTTTCCTTTAAGTCTGTTGTAACAGAGGAATCAGGTGACTTGGAAGTGATTAATGAGAATGGAATGGTTGTGGCCTTTGAGTATTTTTTTGTGCCCATGATTTATTGCATTAATTTAGACTTTCAAAATTTTGATGAAAACGACGAGGAAGAAATTCCTCCGGTTTTGAAATATTTGCTATATCAAGAGCAGGAGAGGTTTGTTAAACCGCTGGTTGATGAAATCATCCAAATTAATGTTGGTACTAAGAAGGACCCGCTGCTGGTCCAGATCGGGTCCACGTTGTCTTCGGAGGCGTGCGAGCGCTTAGTTGCTTTATTAAAAGATTTGAAAGATGTTTTCGCATGGTCCTACGAAGACATGCCTGGAATTGATCCTGAGATTGTGCAGCACCGGATCCCTCTTGACCCGAGGCCCGACCTGTTAAGTAGAAGCTCAGAAGGATCCGCCCGGACTGGGCTATCAAGATCAAAGAAGAGGTCACCAAGCAAATTGACGCAGGGTTCCTGCTGGTATCTGAATACCTAACTTGGTTAGCCAACATAGTTCCAGTGCCGAAGAAGGACGACAAAATTCGGGTATGTGTGGACTTCAGGGATTTGAACAAAGCAAGTCCGAAGGACGACTTTCCTCTGCCGTATATCAAAGAATCAGTGGATTTTACTGCTGGGCACGCATTGCTCTCATTCATGGATGGCTTTTCAGGCTACAATCAGATATTGATGGCACCCGAAGACTGGGAGAAGACTACTTTTACCACCCCGTGGGGAACCTATTGTTATAGGGTGATGCCGTTTGGGCTGAAGAATGCTGGGGCTACATATCAACGGGCCACGACCACGATATTGCATGACATGATCCACAAAGAGGTTGAGGTGTACGTGAACGACATGATTGTCAAGTCCAAAGAAAGAGAAGGCCGCTACACCGCCATGCAAAAGTTCTTCCAAAAGATCAGAGAATTTCGGTTGCGACTGAATCCTCAGAAGTGTACGTTTGGTGTTACAGCAAGGAAAATGCTGGGGTTCTTGATTACACAGAGAGGTATCGAAGTCGACCCTTCCAAAATCAAGGCCATCTTAGAAATGCCACCACCAACGACTGAAAAGGAGGTGCGAGGCTTTCTGGGTAAAGTGCAATTCATAAGACGGTTTATTACAAAATTAACCTTGACTTGTGAACCACTCTTTGGTCTCCTGAAGAAAGGAAAGAAATTCCAATTGGACGGTCGATGCCAAGTTGCTTTTGAACAAATCAAGCAATACTTATAGAACCCACCTGTGCTGTCACTGCCTGTGCCGGAGAAACTGTTGATTCTGTATCTTTTAGTGACTGAAACTACAATGGGTTGCATGCTTGCACAGG
The DNA here is from genome assembly GCF_055761805.1 of Camellia sinensis. Lineage (NCBI taxonomy): Eukaryota > Viridiplantae > Streptophyta > Magnoliopsida > Ericales > Theaceae > Camellia > Camellia sinensis. Next base: position 78,555,155 of record NC_138963.1, read on the forward strand.
AGTCTGAGGACAAAGTGGAAAGAGCTATCTATTACCTGATCAAGAAAATGCTAGATTACGAGACTCGCTACACTCCGCTAGAAAAGGCTTGTCTGGCCTTGGTATGGGCTACCAGGAAGCTGCGGCACTACCTATTAGCTCACTCTGTAATACTGATTTCGAGATTTGATCCTATCAAATATCTCTTCAAGAAATCGGCACTTACGGGTAGGCTAGCCCGTTGGTTGCTTCTGCTTTCCGAATTCGATCTAAAGTACATGACGTGCAAGTCAGTGAAAGGGAGAGCGGTAGCGGAGTTCCTAGCCGATCACCCAGTGGAAGGGGATGAAGCAGTTGAGTATTTATTCCCAGACGAGGCCATTCTGCATGTCGAAGAAGAGTTTTGGGCGATGTACTTTGACGGAGCGTCAAACCAATACGGGTATGGGATAGGGGTGTTGCTGATAGCACTCGATAATTCCCGTATACCTCTAGCATTCAAACTCCAGTTCAAAGTGTCGAACAATGAAGTAGAGTATGAGGCGTGTATTGTTAGTTTAGAGGCTGCCCTAGAACTAGGGGCAAAATGGTTGGACATCATCGGGGACTCGAATGTTGTTGTATCTCAAGCTAAAGGAGATTGGAAAGTCAAAGAAGAAAAGATGAGAATCTACCACCAGACCTTGGACTTGCTGATTCCTCGGTTTGAGAAATTGAATTTCACTCATCTGTTAAGAGAGAACAACAGGTTCGCTGATTCACTAGCAGCTCTATCTTCTATGATAGACATCCCTTTTGGAGTCTGGATGCGTCCGATCATCATTGAACAGAAATTTGTGCCGGCCTACGAGCTGATTGCTGCCATAGATTAGGTACAAGATGAGAACCCCTGGTATTACGATGTCTGGAACTTCTTGGAAACAAAGGCGTATCCACCAGGGGCAAATGCCAAAGACAAAAGGGCAATTCGAAGAATGGCTGCTCAGTTCATCGTCTGCGGGGCAAAACTATATAAGAGAGGTCATCTCGGGATGCATAAGCTTTGTGTTGATGCCGAAGAATCGAAGCGCTTGATAGAGGCCATCCATGGAGGAGAGTGTGGGGCGCACATGAACGGGGTGATGCTAGCCCGAAAAATTCTAAGACAGGGTTACTACTGGTCCACCATGGAGGAGGATTGTATTGGCTTTGTCCAGCGATGCCACAAATGTCTGATTCACGCAAACCGCATGAACATTCCACCGTCGAAGCTGTACCATGACTTCGCCATGGCCATTTTCAATCTGGGGGATTAATGTGATCGGGGCTGTCACTCCGAAAGGGTCCAATAGGCATGAGTTCATTTTGGTCACGATAGGCTATTTCACGAAGTGGGTTGAGGCCCAATCTTATGCGGTGTTGAAGGCATCGCATGTTGCCAAGTTCATCAGGAACAACATCATCTGTCGCTATGGGTTCCCGAACGAGATCATTTCAGATAATGGTTCTTACTTCAAGAAGGAAGTGATTGACTTGTTAGAAAATACAATTTGGCTTTTCGCAAGTCATCTACATATCGGCCGTAAACTAACAGAGCTGTTGAGGCCGCCAACAAGAATATCAAGCACATTTTGCAGAAGATGGTGGAAACCTACTGGGACTAGCCAGATAAGCTGCCTTTTGCTCTGTGGGCCTACCAAACTTCAGTTTGAACTTCTACTGGGGCGACTCCGTGTTCCTTGGCCTATGGAATGAAGGTCATTCTGCCTATCGAAATTAAGGTTCTGTCGTTACGAGTACTGGCTGAGTGTCAGATAGCCGAGGCAGATTGGCAGTAAAGTAGGTTCGAAGAACTCATGCTCTTTGATGAGCGGAGGCTGAAAGCACTGTATCATGTTAAAGGTTATCAATGACGAATTGCCAGGGCTTTTAACAAGAAGGTTAAGTCCCGTAATTTGAAAGAAGGAGATTTGGTGCTCAAAGACAACCGAGCTCCCATCCACGACCCTAGGGGCAAGTTTAAACCCAATTGGACTGGCCCTTACATCATCAAGTCTATCTGGTCGGGTGGAGCTGTCGTTCTGATGGACCAAGATGGCATAGAGTTCTCCCAACCGATCAACATGGACAACTTGAAAAAATACTTTTCCTGAGTGGCTCGCTAGGCCGAAAACCCGAAAGGGCGACCTAGGCAAAAGTTAGTGCACAGAAAATTTGAAATGATAAAAACTGAGCTCGCAAGGTTGAAAACCCCGAAAGGGCGGCCTTGGCAAAATTTAGAGCGCAAAAGGAGAGAGTTAATACACGAGTGAACCCAACACGAACTACGTAAGGCTTGATTCCCATCTTTGGAATACGTAGGCAACTTCATCCTGAAGTCTAGCCATAAACACTTCCCCGATCAACTTTGTCCATGTGATCATGTTTGGTTATCTTTTTCTATTCCGCATTCAGGAGCTCGGTTGTGATCTCTGGTACAGTGCTATTCAGACTAGGGGTAACTTTCCAGTTGCTGGGATCCGGGGTTGTATATCTCAGTGATAGATCTCAGGCATGTCCAATTCTGATCCATATCGAAAATGGCTTTGAAAAGTTTTAATAAAAGTTGATTTTGCTCAAATTAATCTTTTTACAACTTAGACCAGTTTTTTGGACCAAACGGAAATTTTCAGTACCGACAACTTTCAATTACATTGATTTCAATACAAAGTTCTCCTACTCTTGAATACAAATTGAAGTTGTTTATCATTACATTCATAAAAAAAACTTGAAAGTTCTGATTAAAACCAAATAAATGCGGGGCATAGTCAGGAGTTCCTGCGTCCCCCCCCCCGAGCTGGTAGAAGACTCTGATGCCAAAGTGGGCCCTACCTGTGCCTCTTCATTGAGCCAATCTATGCACTCATCAGAGAGGGTGCAACTGAAAGTGGGAGCGGGGGCTAGAAGCTCTCTCGTCCTCCATGCTGCGGCATACTGAGCTAGCTGTGCACCTCGGACCGAAAATGTAGCAGGGTACTCTATCCCCTCCTCCGGACAAGTCTGACCATGTTCGAACTGGCGCCGGATCTGGAACAGAAAGTAAAAGACACAGTGTGTCAGGCCAATCAACTAAATCCCTGGCTGGAGGGTCATGCTGTAGCTCATCACCGGCAGATTGAGCTAAGGACAGCGCCAAGCAATGTAGTCCGCGGACAAACTGCACATCCAATTGTACCACCATCTCTCATCAGGGGCATCGACTAGACGTCATCGGAAGAAATAGCTGCGAGCTGAATATGCCGGGCATGAGTCCACCACTCTCAACTTATCCATCAACCACACCTGGGAAGGGATAAAAAAATGAGAGATTAAAGAATAGAGAGGCGTACGTTGAGATAAAAGTAAGAAAAGGATTTTGAAAGAAAAACCGAGCCTGAGGGCCTAGTGATGTGAGCAATATATGTGAGATGGGGTGGGAAACATTACCTGCAGTAGTATTGGACTCCCCGCAAACCTAGCCGTCTCCCGGCGATGAAAGGCGTCCAATCCCATCAACGTCTCAGCTAGCGCCATGGTGATGCAGCTCTTGCTCTCTTTTAAGCCCTCGGTGACTTCAATCAAACCAGTGCTAAACCCACCGGAGCCTGGGGCAAACAAGAAATGAGATAGCATGCACAAGCAAAGCGCATGTCGTCGGTAACCCTGCCGATGATGGTCGCCGCAATCACCGACATCAAAAAATTGACAAATCAAGCTCGGAATGTCCAGCTCTCTGTCGTGAATCAATAACCGAGTGTCGTGCATTGTAAGGCCGCACATCCATCTTAAGGCTTGGACGTGGCCGAACCGGAGCTGAGGCAAGATTTCTTCATCGCGCTCGGATTCCATTAAAGCTTGGAAATCCTCAAAAGTGGGACACATCTCTTGTCCGCCAAAGCTAAAGATGTATGTCACCGGATTCTAAAACCTTGCCGCGGCATGGAGGAACGGAAAACGCAACGTGGTGCGACTCAACGTGAATAGTGCATTTATGCCGAAGCCCTGAAAATTCAGCTTTTTCGAGCCATCCAGGTTGGCAATCTAATTTGTGAGATTTTGGACAAGAAATGCTTCCATTTGATGCAAGAACTGAGCTGAAATGGAGAAAACTACAAAGCTGAGGCTTTTGTAGAAGATAAGGTGTTGAGTGGAAGACAGGTGTCGGTATTCTGGAGGTACTTTCCATTTTTGGCCGATTGGCCAAAAAGAGTGCCGATCGACCATCTTTTTTGGCCGATCGGCTAATAATGTTGGCCGATGGCCATTTCTTGTGGCCGATGGCCTCTCCTCTTGGCCGATGGCCTCTTCCTTTGTTCTCTGAGTAGTACATGTGTTGAAGATGCTGAGAACTTGTGATTGGTTCCACCTCAAGTGCCTTTCGGTGATGATTTTGCGAAGTCGCGCCTGTGTTACTGCAATTTGTTTATTGAGCTATTGTACTTTTGTTTATCGAGTTGTATTGTGTATTCTTTAAGTCTTTGTTTTGCTTATCGAGTTGTATTTACATTGGGTTAGCTTGTCAAGTTCTTTGTTTTGCTTATCGAGTTGTTTTGTCATTAGTTGGTTCACTACCTGATTAATTGCAATTTGAGTGTTTAGTTTTCAAAACAAAGTTCAATCTCATTTGCATTGTTATGTATTGCGATGCGATGCGATGCTCAAAATGTACAAATACAACACTTTTTCAACAAAATAGCTGTTTCATTCCATCATTTTCTTTTGCAAAATTACATAGTTTTGAAGAAAGCAAAACCTGACTGAGGCAATACAATGTGCTTATACTACCAATAAAAAGAAAAATAAAGCAAAAAAGAAGAAGAAAAGCAGCAAAATGTTTGGATGGGTGCCAGTCGCCTCAAATGCGGGAGTCCGTCCTCGTCTTCTTCCTGGACGAAGGTCCAGGATCACCACCGTCACCTTCGCTATCTGAGTCATCTCCGGCCTCACCCTGGGACGACTCTGCCTTCGCATCGGACTCATCATCATCATGAGAAGGTTCCCGTGAACTACTAGCAGCACGAGCTCGCCGGTGTCTGCCTCGGCTGTGAATAGTCATCCCTGCCTGGCTCCCCCAACTGCTCTGGCAGGCGCTGAAGGTCCTGCTGGAGCACCCCCTGCAGCCAGTATCTGGAAAGGGGCCTGAAAAGAACAATTGGCAAACGCATCAATTATGCTATGCAAAGTCAAGTATGAATACCGAATACAGTGTATGAGTACAGTGTATGAATGCCGTAGGCAATGCTGTGAGCAGTATATGAATGCTCTGAGTACAGTGCGTCAGTGCTGTGAACAGTATGTGAGTACAGTTATCAGTGCCGTGAGTGTTGTGTGTCAAGTGCTGTATCGATAATGTGATGTATCAGATCAGTATGGAACAGAATGTGCAGAGTCTTGAGATCGAGGTTGAAAGAACTCACCAGGATGCCGTAAATGGTCAACAAGTCGATGCTCCTCTGCAGCATCCCCATCACTGAGGCCGTCAGCTCCAGAGACTGACTAGTGTACTCAATGGAAGCCTGCAAAAGTGTTGAAATCATTAGTATTTTGCAGGATGTTAAATGAAATGAAATGACTGTACAGGATGCAAAATAAAGCACATACCGGGGTCGAGCCGCGAACTCCGACAAGCTCATGATCAGCCGAAGGAGGAGCAACGGGTATCTGATAAGTTTCCCCACCCTGTCTTCAGCATGTCATGGTAGTGGGCAGGGCTAGCCACTCTACTCCCTGTCCCCTCCGGGACCCACTCCTGCTACGGGCCTGAGCCACCCTCGATGCTCCCGCTCCTGCCGCTGGCACTACAGGCCTCTCTCTCTCTCGACTCGGCGAGCACCGGTCAGAGGCCGCATCAAATAAGCCTAGATGAACACGGTGTAGTCGCCCTCGCCTCTAAAGGGGTCAAAATCCTAACCTATCGTGAAATCCATCATCTCCTCCAAGGTGTACCTCCCGGTATGCCTCATATGGGTAGGAGGTGGACTCAAAACTATCTGCTCCGGTAAGCCAAGGGTCTGGCGCAGGAAGCGCTCACCCATGTACCAAACTCAGTAAAGCGGACCCTCTAGCAAAATCCTAAACCGGGCAGTCTCCTGAGCACCCGCATACTGCTCCCTCACTGCGTCAGGCAACGGAGCCTAGGGTTGCCAAGTGATCTGCAAATAATGGCATATCCAGTTTGTTATCTACTATTGAAAGTACAATGTAAAGCGAAGCTTAAATGAACTATAAAGTTTGAAATACCTCTGTGGTGGTGATGGTGTCGAAGTATCTGGGAAAAAACAGGAAGGACTCCCGTGGCCTCCGCTTGCACCTCACGTCATAGCGATGAGAATATAAAACGCCGAGGGGGATCTCCACATCCGGCACTGGGGCAAGCCTCGAAAAGTAGGCAAACACCCACAACTACAAAGTGTAATAGGGCAAATATAAGTATCCTTATCAGATATAAAGCAGAAATCAGAGAATGGTGTGCAGTGTATTGTGCAGCATGTGAAGTGTATTGTGCAGTGTGTGTAGTTCACAGCCAGTGTAAAGTAGATTGCGTGTGTGTAGTGTGTGTGGTGTACATATAGTGTAAAGTAGAATTGAAAAACAAAAGGAGAAGGTGTACCTCCCAAGCTCGCCAATAGCCTCCGAGCAGATGTCCGCTGCGGCGAGAGGATAAGCTCATATATCTGTAAAGTGTGGCCTAGCCTGCGCCACCCCAGTCGTAGCGTCGAATCCTGGTCACGTCCACCAGTGCGCTCAATAGATAAAGGGCAACAGTGTTCGCCCGGTTGGCAAAAAGGGTGGTCCCAAGCAAGAACATGATGAATCCGCGAGAGTACTGCTCCACCTCCTCCCAGGTCGTAGGCGCCTGTACCCTGAAATGGTCCTCGAACCAGGAATACCTCATGAACCCTGGCTGGGAGAGAGGTGGCTAAGCGCCAAGCAAGAACATCTGGGCTGCATTCCATTCATCCATGTCAGTGTCGAAGGGGATCAGATCACCCCCTACCCCGATGCTGGTGAGCATCGAGAAGTCCAAGGGAGTCATCGTCATCTCCCCTGTAGCAGAAAGGTGGAAGGAATCAGTGGTGTCCCTTCACCTCTCCACTATCGCGCCAAGAAGGGGCTTGCTCGCAGTGAGGCGTGAGAGTCCCATGCAGAAGACGCCAAAGTCGGCCCGATCAACGATGTAGTGGACTACATCGGGCAGCTCCATATACCAACCTCAGGCGATGGTGTTCCCATACCCCCGGAAGGCATGGGATTCTCTCTGTGTTCAAAGACAAACAGTTGCGAGGCAGTGTTAGAAATACAGTGTTTGAATATGTTCAAAATTGATGAAAATGCAGTGTGTGTGCATGTGTTCAAGTTTAAACAGATATCGCGTATGATTGTGCTCAGGGTGAACTAAGCATGTGATGTATCAGTGTGTTTGGGCTATTTAGTTAAAGAATAGAAATCGCTATTCAAGATATATGATCTACATTGCAGAAAATAAAAGAGGGGAAGAGTATACCTCAGCGGCGCCGTAGGACAGGTGTGACTCTGGCTCACGTAGCAAGAGCTCCAATGGTGCGCCTCATGCATAGCTCCTAAACTAGCGGATGCTATCGGGAGGCAACACATGTATTGTGGGCCTATAGGTCACCGGATCGAACGGTCGAACACTGAGTGGCAGGAGCTCAACCTCAGGGTCCATATCCACCTCTGGGGGAGTCCTACCCCGTGGAATGTCGTCTGCCATCTCGAGAGAGGTACAAAAACGGTCGAGGGTGTGAAAAATGGGCAAGAATGCCAAAAGTCAACCCAAAAGTCAATCCCGAGGGATGAAAAATGGGAGAAAAGGTCAGAGTGTGGGGAAAGGCACGAAGATTGAGGTAAACTTGGGTGAAACAAACCGCAAGTGAAGAAAATCAAGAATGTGGCACCAAAATCGAGTTTTGTTCGGTTCAAAGTGTGTAAAACGAAGAAGGTTTCGCGAATCGAACAATGTAGAAGGCTTAAAAACAGGAGAAAAGCAAGGATCGAAGTGAGGAAAATGACCTAGAGAGGTAGGGAAATGTTTTTCGAGCTTGAGGAAGTGAGGAAATGGGGTTTGAGGCCTTATATTTAAAGACCCAAGGTGAATGGACAAAACTGCCCCCGAAATTGCAATTTTTGGCTGATCGGCTAAATATTTGGCCGATGATCTCCTTTTGTGGCCGATGGATGGCCGATAGCCTCCCCTTGTGGTTGATGCACATCCAATGTTCTTGTTTGCGTCAGTTCTGTTGATTGGTACCCTTATCTCTCAAGGAAGTGCAAGAAAATACACTTTTGAAACTTAACCGGCCTTAGTGTTGACCTCGAACCGTGTCTTCCGTGTGCGGCATTCAATATGCGTGAGGTGTATCCTTTTTCGTATCCTTTTGTATTGCGAAACTCAAGAACTGCTTTTGAGCATGTTGCATTACAATGTTTTGTCATAAGCGCGCTTGTTATGCGTCTTTTCGCTCTTGCATTGAACATGCTTCGTCTTGCTTTCGAGTTGCATCTCAACATCACGAATAACATGCCTTTACCATGCTTCCGTTGAATATGTGCCTCTCTCTGTTGTTGCATTGTTACACACATTGTATGCGTTGTCATGTATGCTTTACTTACATGTGTTTATGCACCGTTCTCGCATTGTTACACACAATGTATGCGTTGTCGCATATGCTTTACTTACATGTGTTTATGCACCGTTCTCGCATTGTTACGCACATTGTATGCGTTGTCACGTATGCTTTACTTACATGTGTTTATGCACCCTTTAATTGCATTGTCATGCATCCCACTCGGCTTGCGTTGTCGCACATGCCCTCCTCACATTGTTATGCTTGTTTAAAATCGCATTGTTATGCGTACACTTGGGTTGCATTGTTATGAACCCATTGCTTGCGTTGTCGCGCACAATTGTTGCATTGTCATGCACCCCTTCACTTACGTTGTCACGCACTTTTCACTTGCATTGCTATGCATATTTCTAACAATATTGTACTTGTTAAGTTCCTTTCTTTCGCAGGCTTGATGTTGTATACACGGTTCATTTGAAGCTGGCGCGACCAGACGAACCAGACGGTATTGTATGTACTCCGTGTGAGACGTAGCGAGAATTGTATAATTCTCTTACATCCTTTCTGCATGTAATGTAGTTTGATTCTTATCACTTGCTTGAATTGTTGCATGTTATGCTTCATTACAGCTCTCTTTTCATGATCATAAGTTATGTTCGGCATCGTGCATGTCATTTGCATCATGCCCCTGCCTGCGGGCGCATATCTTTGTTATCTTGTATGTTTGTCTAAGTCTTCGGCCTTGTCAAAAATGGGTCGTCTCTGGGCTTTGACATTCACTCCCGTCATCTTATGACTTTTGATTTCTGTCAAAGAGAGGCAACTATAGACAACCCATTTTTGAACGTCGTCAAGACTTGGACGTCATCGTTTGAACACTCGATAATCATCAATGCTCGTGTTCGTTTTGAGTGCCGAAGGTCTCGGCTACGCACCTTGCCTTAGGATCTCTCAACTTGTCTATTTTGTGCTTGGTTGGGGACCAAGGACTTGTGGTTTTGCTTCTGAGGGAAGAGGGTGGCTTGTTGGCCATCCCCTCAACCCATTGGCTAAGGCATTGTGGCATCGGCCATGTTTTCATACCATCGGCCAAAAGTGGTGGCCGATCGGCACTTTGTTTGGTCGATCGGCCATATTTTTTAGCCGAGGCCTTTCCATCTGCTTTTTGCAGATATTTTCTGCTAGCTGTGACAGCTAGTGGGCACAATTCCCATCCTCCATACACGTGAATGGAGAGATTTCCTTCAAGGCTCAAGCTTGTTCAACAAGCTTGAGAATTGAAATTCTATAAGAAGGGAGCCTTCCCTCCCTTTCTAGAGGTTCTGAAATTTGAGATACAAGTTCTATATCTCTCTCTATATTCCTCCCTCTCTCTTTATATTTGTGTGAGTTCGTGTTTGAAAGTGCATTTTGTTCATACTTTTGCACTAGAGCACCTAGTAGAACACCATCCTTTGGTTGTTGAGGTCCTTAGGAGTTGGTTTTAGAGTTCTTGGAGTGGTTTTGGTTAGAGAAAGTTGCTGGAGTTGTGTTCTTGAAGGTGTTCTTCAAGGGTGAGTAAACTACCTTTTAATCCCCCATTCTTGCTTAAGCTTTTAGACATATTTGCATATTGTTTTAAGCTTAACTCTAAACTGTAAAAAGTTCTGATTTTGCATGCTTGTGAAGTTTTTTTAAGGTCACTTTTTGGTTGGTGGTAGTCTACCCCCTCTTAGGCCTTGTTTAGCCTTGTTTTGTGCCTTCCCTTTTGAGTTTTGGAACCATCTTGTTTTGACCTTCTCACCACTAAAATCCAGAGGATTTTTAGTGGTGGAGAAGTGGTTTTAGAGTCTTGTATAGGAGAGGGACACCCCTCTCTCCTTGTCTCCCATTTGCTTGTATTTATGGCTCATAATGGTAGCATGTTTGCTTAGCATGTTTTGGCTTCATTTTAGCAAGTATTTGGTGTTATTTGGCCATGCTATACCTCTGTTTTAAGTTGGTTTGATAGCCTCTTACATGCATCATGCACTTGTCTTGCAATCCTCTCATTTGCCTTACCATGCATCATGCATTTGGACCATCAAGCTTGCATATTCTGGCTCAACTCAAAGGAACTTTTAGTCATGTTTTACCATGTTTAAGCTCTGTTTTGTATTGTTTTAGTCATGCATGCATTGTTTTGTGTAGCCTTGGTTCAATCTAGCTTGTTAGTTTTGAGTGTCCAAGTCATTAGCTTGCATTGCTTAGACCATTTTCATGATTTGGCATCATTTCGTATGTGATTTCAGTCCATGTATTGTAGCCATACACTTGCCTTTGTCACTCCTTTAATGCTTTGAAGAGTTGGTGTTTTATGCCTAAAAAGTGGGTCATTGTGCATGCCTCCATGCTTAGGTCTTTAGGATGCCATCTCAGTTGGGTTTTTGGGCTTATTTTGACATGCCATAACTCTGATTTTTATTGGTTAAGTCGTGTCATTTTTGGTTGTAATAGGTGTAGTGTAACACCTCTTTGTTAGCCTTGCACGCTTCATGCTTTTGGTCTTTTGTTCTACTTTGTGTTGGCTAGGTTCGAGCATGCTTTTGGTCTTGTATTGACTTGCCTTAGGACTGTTTTAGTTGCCCTTGGCCATTCGGGGCTTTCTTTGTATAGCCATGGTGTAATCCCTTTTGTTAGTTCCAAGCTTCGAGCTTTCTTGTATGCTATGCTTGACTTGTGTGCACGATTTGGCATCATTCCTCACATGATTTCAGAGCTTACCTCATTGCCACATTATCATGTTTGTCACTCCTTGCTCATGTTTAAGAGTTGTGTCCTCATGCCTAAGTAATAGGCCAATTGGCATGCATGCTTATTTTGCATTTCATTCCATCATTTCTTAGCATTTTGGCCACTGATTTGGGCATGGCTGAGGTCTGCCCATTTTGGTTTAAGTCCATCTTTGCATATTGTCGCATGCTTGGCATGTTGCATGTTGTTCCATGCTTGCTAGTTTGCATGTTGTTGCATGCTTGTCGATCCTTGTATGCCATGGATGCTTGTATGTTTAGAATGCATTTTGCATTCTTGCAAATTTGTATTTTGTCACATGCTTGTTTGGATTGCATTGCGTTTGGCATGCTTATGTTGCATTGCATAGCTTTTCCATGTTACATGCATTGCATTATGTTTGGTTTGGGGTGTCAAACCAAACACGAGGACCGAGGGACGTTTCGTACTTAAAGTGACGAAGCGTGCCTCAATCCTCGGTCGCCGACACTCTTGATCCAACATGGTAGAGTGTAAGGCATTCATGTCTTTTTGTGCATTCATTCCATATCCATATTGATTTGTGTCATTCGGCCTCTTTGGCCATCAGGCATCAAAATGCGTGATTGATGGCTCGAGGGTCGAACACTACACTCCTTTGAGTCTCAAACATGATAAGGGGTGTAGGTGCACAACATTTTCTTGCAAATGTATTGCCATGCCCTTGTTTGTCCTCTGCTGCAGCAAAAGGAGCAGTCTGCAGGAAGAGATGGCCAATCTGCTATCTTCAATGTCGATTTGCTAACAATCTTTGGCCAATGGACTAAAAAGTGGTCGATGACCCTTTTCCCTTGACCGATGGCCATATATTTTGGCCGATGGCCTCTCAAAGTGTTCATAAAGTGGTTCAGAAGCATCATAGAGATTTTCACAGTTTTTTGGTGTAAAACAGTGCAAGCAGAGGCAACATGAGGCATGGCAACGGGTTTCTGAACGAAGCCAACCGAGCATGCATATGCCCCTCTTCTCGAGGCCGCTTTAACTGTTTTGTAGCTTAATTAATTTGTTTAATTAGTTAAGAGTTTTGTAATAATTAATTAGCTAGAATAGTTAGTTAATTAATTGGTTTGTATTATTCATTCGGACCCTCCGTCGAGAAGGCAAATCTTGTAATAAGTGTGCGTGAGTATGTGAATGTCTTCCAACCCCACGTCTTTCTTCCTTTTACTTAACCACTTACGATGGTTAGTTCTAGGTCACGTTTCAATTAACATACTTATGATAGCATGTTTGCATACATTCATTCGTATTGCATGCACCAGGCTCGACGCATCATACTAACTGCATCATATTTCAATTCCGACATAAATACATGTTATCAAGTGTTGCATTTCATATGCCATTTTAGAATAGCCGAGCCTATTTCTAGTTGCATTTTGCATGTGTTGCATTAGCCATCTTAACATAGCTAGGGTCATGCATTGATTACTAACTAGCTATTGTTTTGGCTCGGAGTACTAGGTAAGCTTTTATGCTTTAGCATCTTGCATGAGTGTGAGTGTTGCCATGATAGCATGTTTGCCATGAGGCTAACTGCTTATGTGATATAACTGCTTGAATGCCTATGGGTGAAGGTTGGATTACTTGAATTAGAACAATTCATCGAAATGCGAGTTTTAAGCCCACTTGAGAGTGGCAAAATCATGTTTTCCTAAGCCCACTCAAGGGTGACAAATCCACGTCTTAGCCTACTTGCGAGTAGCACCTTCAAACAATTTTCAAACAAACAAACATGAGATGTTTTGTTCCAACTTAGGCGATCTAGTCTATACTTGTGTGTTGTGCGAATCACATTGTAATTCTAGGTAATAACAGGAATAAGAACACATATGTTTTCAAAACAATATATCATGCTTAGTAAAGGCCGGTCTTTGATCGGGTGAGCGAGGGTGCTCATTGCATGACCTTCCCCTCTCGTACCCAAGTTTCCGAGCCGAGGCAACTTTAGTGATGACGGACACGTGGCTTTAGGCATCGAGTCAGGGTTTCCTAAATTTCCCCAAAAATAAAACATTTAGGTGGCGACTCTGTATCTGGCAAAGCAGTCCATGTTTGGCACTTCTTTATGAAAATTAGTTTTCCAAAACGATTTGCCGGATTTGGACTCTTTGGTGATTTATCGGTCTTGCATTGCACTTTGCGAGATTAGATTCAGAACCGTGACATTTGAGTCCGAACTGTAGCAGCCCAAAGAACAAAACAGATTTTCGCGCCATCTTCGCGCGCAGAGCCTGGGACATTCGGGCACGTCTACACTCAGGAACTTATGTATGAGAATGGAAGGTTATGAATTGAGCACCCCTCTCACCTGATCAAAGATCAGCCTGTACTAATCATGATGAGATTTTTATTTACATTATATGCTCTTGTTCTGATTGTTAGCTATTTTTACTATGTGATGCACACAAGTGTAGACTAATTTGCAAAGATTATAAGGCTTTGATTTTATGTTTGTTTGAAAATTAGTTTGAATACGGGTCACTTGAAAAAGCTAGTTTGTATGTACATTAATCAATTCAACCCAATTTAAGCAATTTAGCCACCATCCACAGGCATTCAAACAAGTATATCACTTAAACACTTAGCCTCATGGAAGGTATACTCGTCATGTCAACATAAACATATAATGCAATATGCTAAAGCAATAAATGCTCACCTAGTACTCCAAGGCAACCCAAACAAAGCAAAATAATTAGAAAACATACATGCCCCTAAACTAATGCAATATGACTAATGTGACACATACAATCATACAATTAATAGGCTCGGCTATTAGCATGGTATATGATTTGATGGCATACAATGAAGCATGTATTCGAGTAAGAATTTGAATTTGGCGATGGTTAGTATGATGAGCCGAACCCCAATGCATGTGAGACGAGTGTATGTGAATCATGGAAAATGCTAAGGAAACATGATGCTCTATGCTACCATTATAAACCGGTAAATAAAAGGGAGAAAGAAGTGGGGTTGGAGGACATACACAATTATTACAATTTGCCCTCGTGCAAGAGGGTCCGAATGAGTATCCAAGTGTCCGAATTAAACTAACTATTACAAATCCGAATGGGTACTAAACAAATAACTAGCTATCTACCTTATTACAACAAAGACATTATGATAATAATAATTACAACAACGATAATTATAACAATGAAATTACAACAAGAATATGTACAACAAAATCATGAAAATTGATTACAACAATGAAATTACAACAAGAACTTGAACAACATTAATAATGCATAGGAATCGGATGCGTCATCATGCGAACAATCTGTAGAAGCTACTCTGTTTACCTCCCTGGGAATCTGTGTTGTTTCACCCTCAGCCATTCCCCCCTATTTTTGTCAAAATTCACTGCTTACCAAACATTGGAGCTCGGCCGGCCCCTAATGAGGCCCGACCAAGTCCAAATGAGACCGGTCGTGCCCTAATTTCTTTAAAAAAAATTTGTTTTTGTGCTATGGGGTGAAAATAGTGTAGACAGAGCAACTTTATACCATTTTTGTCCCTTCTACTCTCCTCTATCATGAAAATCAAGAGAAGAGTGAATTCGAGTCTGAAACCATCAACTGGCAGAAGTTGATGGTTTATGATTTCAAACACAATTTGGACAAAACAATTAATAAATGCAATGAAGACGACCACCCCTTCCTCTCATCGTGGAGGCTCAAAGAGGGAGATAGGCACGCCTCAAGTTTCGTCAAAATATCATGGATTGATAAGTGACAATTCTTGAAGCGATGAACTCGGCATAACGTCTAGCTGAATCCAACCAATTCTAAACATTTTTTTTTATGTTGGTTTCATTAATTTTAAGCCAATTTTATTAACCCTTTTTGATTTACCTTTCCATTACTTAATCAATTTGCCCAATAATGAGAGTTAAGTCCACTAAATGAGAGGACATGTCAAACGAGAAGTGATCCATAACATGAAAGAGAGACTACGCCTTAGTAATGAACCTCTGTAGAGATTAAGCCATTAAGCACAGATCTCTTTCTCATGCCTTGAACAACAATCAATCGTTTGAAATAGCCCTCAAATAAAGAAAAATCAAGGAAGGAGGGAGGGTGTAGAAATGATTATGTGAGTTTGATTATTAAAATGAGACTCTTGATATGAAAACTAAGTAAAGAAAGCTATCAACTCGACCGAAGCCATGAGGACATACAACACAACAAGAAATGTAGTTAAAGCATAAACTAATTAAATGAATTAAAACAACCTAAAAAGCCCCTAATATGTAAAAAATGGTGGCTAAAAATTATGTGAAAGAGCACATAAAGATAGGAAATAACGAGAAATAACAAGACTAGCAAACAAGAGCAAGGAGAGGTGGCTAACCCCTCCATTTTTGGGACTTCTAAACCATGTTTTCCAACCCTTTTAAACTCTGAAAATTATTTTGAAAGCCAAGAAAAATAGTGGTAAAACTAAGGAGATGAGCTATGAAGTAAGGTGCAAGAAAGGGTGCTAACCCTCTCTACCTTTGGTAGCTATTCAACCCCAAGTTCCAACACTTGAAATGGATTCAAACAACACAAAGACACAAGAAATAGATAGAAAGAGACAGAAATGAAAGCAAGAGAAAAGGTAACAAGCATATACCTCTTGAAGAGAGCAAGCTTTGGTTGTAAACCAAACTTGATCCTAGCACACTCTTAAGATTGAATTATGATTCACAAGTCTCAACCAAGGCCCTAAGGTTTAGCTCTAAGGGTGTATACGATGTATACATATAGTTCATGGATGATATAATATCTCAAAGCCAGCTTGCAAAGGAAGAAGGAGCTCTCAAAGGAGTTTATGTTTCTTTTAAAATTTTCTAACCCTCAACACAGTGGAATCAATTCGTATTTATAGAATTTGAGCAAAATAGGTCATAACTATCTTCAAAAATAGATAGTTGGTTGATTCCTGCCGAGAACAATGTTTCTCGCCAAAAAGGCATAGTCGGCCCTCAATGAGGCACGGTCGGGCCCCAATGTGCTCCCCTGTTCCTCTGTTTAAGGCTCAGTGTAGGGTGGCACAATGTTCAAAAAAGGACTTCTGAGGTAAGAATAGTGTAAGTATGAAGGTTTTGGGATTGTTTTAGAGCTTGAGCTTAAATTCCTCCGTTGAGAATTCGAATCATACACAATGTAACTTTCATCATTGACTACATAGGACAAAGTGCCCAAGTCTTGCGGGCAGTCAAAAATGTGGTGTCAATAGAAACCAGCTGTATCTAACCATAGCTGACCTGTATAACGGTAGGTTGGCTCCAAACAAGTAGATCCATGTTGCCTCCCATGAGCCCATATCCATATCAAAGGGATCAGATCACCTCCTACGCCCAAGCCGGTGATCATCAAGAAATCATAAGGAGTCATTGTCATCTCCCTGGTGAAAGAGAAGTGGAAAGAGTTGGTGGTGTCCCACCACCTCTCCACCAACGCTCTGAGTAGGGCCTGGTGTAGAATAAGCCAAAGCCCGCCTCGTCGACAAGATCGCAGACCTGAGCAGGAAAATCGTGATGCCACTCTCTAGCTGTCACCGTCCTGTAACCTTGCCTAGAGCGAGATTCCTCCTATGACAAGGAAAAAGTGAGACAAATAAAACACAGTCAGATGAAAGGAAATAATGAAATGGCTAAAAGACAGTCAGATGAAAAGCAGTGATGAAAGATAGTAATCAAAGGCATGAAATGGTGAAATAGGCAAGGAAAATAAGAGCAATACTTGTACCTCGGTAACGTCGTTTGAAAGGTGAGAGGTCCGCTCTCTCAGCAAAACATCCTCCAGCACGCCACCGATAAAATCATCAAACCACAGCATGCAGCTCGGGGCTATCATATGTGTCTATGGGTGGTAAGTAACTAGATCGAATGGCCTCAGCCTTAGTGGCAATAGCCTAGGCTCGGGCCCTGGTGCAAAGACTGCCTCTGCCTCGGCCTCAAAATCAACAGCGATATCCACTGCCACTCCGTCGGCTTTGACAACTGCTGGCTCCTCTACCTCGGCAATAGATGGAAGCACAAGTACCTTGGGAGGGGCACCGTCATGTGGGACATCATCTGCCATTTGAAAAGTGGCAAAAAATGGAGAAAATGAGGAAAAAGAGGGAAAACTTAGGGAAAAAAAATGCAACCCTAGGAGAGAGAAAATTTGAAGAAAAGGTCAAAACCCGAGAAAGTTTGCAAAACCTAAGAAAAGCCCAAGGGAAATGAGCCCAAAGTGATGAAAACACAAAAATAAAAAAAATAAAAAAATCAACGAAAATAAAATTTGATCGGTTCAAAATGTAGAGAACCAAAAGTATTTTACAAATAAAGTTTACGTCGGGTGTTGGAAAACGTGTACAAAGCACAAATCTAGGAAAAGAAAGCACCTAGAGAGACAGAGTGTGTGTGTGTGTTTTCAGTAGTGTGGGTGTGTGTAAAATAATGTTTGGGTCATGTATTTAAAAGAGCCGAGCCAAAATGTCCAAACTTCCCCCAAATCTGCCACAAGTGGTCGGCCGTCCACTTGTTGGTTGGCCGTACACTTATTTGTGGCCCGGCGGCCCCATTTGTGGCCCAAGGCTAGTTTTTGCTACCCTCTTGCCCAATCAGTGTATGGGAGATCCTGTTTTGGGTCTGGGAAGAAGGATTGAGGTACTTGAAGTGGATTTGGTTTCCGAAGATCTTGAACTTGTGTTCCGGTTGCATCGTTCCGAATCCCGTTGCATCTTCGGTGTATGAATCTGCCCCAATTTCAAATGTGAGCAAGTTGTATCCTTTTTTAGTATTTTGAAGAACTTACGAGTGGTAAGTTGGAGGTCGTTGGCAAACATCGCCTTTGTTCGCCTTTTTTATTCACATATCTGTTGCATAGAATATGTAGTCTCATATACCTCTTACGTTGCATGTGCGCATTGCATCGTAACTCATATTCTTATCATGTTTGCATAGAACATGCATTACATCTTTTGTGGGTTGTCTATTATGCTGCATAGAACATGCATTGTCATCATACTAAATTTCAATTACATCGCGTTGTGTCATATTCATATGCGTTGTTCTTTTTAATTCTGGTGCCCACCCTTGTGATGTGAGTATGATTGGGTTCCCTTCCTTTAACCTCGCCACGCAGTAGGGTGGCTTGGTTTGCTATTATTCTCTTTACATAGAAGTGTAGTTAGGATCACCTAGTTACGCGATGGTGTAGCTTGGGTGTTCTTGTTCCTCGCCACGTGGTAGCGTGGCTTGGTTTGCTGTTATCCTCTCTACGTGGAAGTGTAGTTAGGATCACCTCACTACGCGGTAGTGTAGCTTGTGTGTTCTTATTCCTCGCCACGTGGTAGGGTGGCTTGGTTCGTTGTTATCCTCTCTACGTGGAAGTTTAGTTAGGATCACCTCGCTACGCGATAGTGTGGCTTGGGTGTTCTTGTTCCTCGCCATGAGGTAGGATGGCTTGGTTTGTTAGCATCACCTTGTTACGCAGTAGTGTAGCTTGGTTTGCTTTTCTACCTCCCCACACGGTAGTGTGGTTTGGTTCGGTCTTTTACTATGTTACGCAGTAGTGTAGCTTGGTTTATTTTTTTTATCCTCTCTAGGCGGAAGTGTAGTTAGGATCGCCTCGCTACACAGAAGTGTAGCTTGGTTGTTTTGTTCCTCGCTATGCAGAAGTGTAACTTGGTTTGTTCTTGTACCTTACTGAACGGTAGTGTAGTTGGGTTTGCTTGTGTCCTCTCTATGTGGAAGTGTAGCTTAGTTCGCTGTTGTTAAACCCTCTACGCGGTAGTGTAGTTTTGGTTTGTTGTTTCTCACCTCTCTACGCGGAAGTGTAGTTTGGCTCGTCTCTTGTTAACCACTCTACGCGGCAATGTAGTTTGATTTCTTGGTTCTAACCTCTCTACGTGGAAGTGTAGTTTGGCTCATCTCTTGTTAACCTCTCTATACGGGGGTGTAGTTGGGATTGTTTCTTGTGCGCAAAAGCATAGTTAAGATTGCTCTCGTTTTTTTATTTCAATTGTTGCATTACTTTGAATCTAATTTTTCAGGCAGTATGCTCTTTTGTATTTGCATCGCATCATACATATCACTTCGCATTCGGCTCCTGAACTACGCTGGTTTGATTCCTTGCAAAAGGATACGTAGGCAACCCTTGGGTTCAACTGATTTAATTTTATGTCTTGATTGTTTACCCAAGTCTTACGGCCTTGTCAAAATGGGTCGTCTCTGGACTTTGACATTCACTCACGTCAATTCATGATTTTGAGCTCTGTCAAAGAGGGGCAACTGTAGACATCCCATTTTTGACAGCCCTTAAGACTTGGTTGCCACCGATTGATCACTCGATGATAAAGTTTCATGCTTGTCAAATGCTCAATTTCCTCAGCAGAAAGCCTCGGTTTTGAGCCCCAAAAGCCTACAAACCTTGCACCACTTTTGGAATAAAACAACAGTTTTCCAAGCCTAACCAAGCCTGACCACGCAGAGGCCTACAGGCCAATTGGTAGCCAACTAGTGGTCGGCCGACCACTTGTGTTAGTAAAACTAGATATTTTTGCCAGCTGTGCCAGCTGTCTCCACAAGTGCATGCACTACACCAGCTATTTCTATACTAATATTTCCGAGAGCCTAACATAATTTTCTATATATACTTGACCCCCTCTGATAAAATTAGGTTAGAAAAATTTGAAGAAGAAAAATTCCTAGACAATATTTCTCTCTCTCTACCTTGCAACCTATACACACCTTACCTAGACTTCTTAAACAAGTTTTTGAGGTCCCTTTGTTGAGGTTCTTGAGCTTGCATTTTAGCTCTTGAGGGTGTGCAATTGGTGGTTTATAACTCAAAGGGTCACTCATCTTCAAGAGGTATAACTCCTAGCTCTTTTGCACAATTTCTTTCCTATCTTTTCTTCTTGTTTTTGGGCTCTTTTTCAACTGTGTTTATGGACTGAAACTTGTGGTTAAAAGCTATCAAAAGGTAGAGAGGATAACTACCCTTCTTTGAACCTTACTTTCTAAGCTTTTACCCTTGTGTTTTCCATCTCTTCATCAACTTTTTTTGAGTTTTTCCCCACTGATTTTCAGAGGTTTTCAGAGGCCAAAACTGTTGTTTTGAAGTCTAAAAAATAGAGGGGTTAGCCACCCTCTTTTGGCTTGTTTGCTAGCTTAATTGTTCCATTATTTTAGCTTGCTTTTTTTGCTGATTTTACCTTAATTCCAACACTATTTTGAGCTATGTTAGGACTATTCTTATGTGCTAGTTTCATTTATGCTTTGTATAGCATACTTCTAGTGTAATGGTCCTCATGGGTTTGGCCTTTAAGGAATTAAACACCAACCTTTTTGAGTTGATAGCACTTATTTAGTTCTTTTCATACTTATGTCCACCGCTAATTAGCTCTACAACCTCTCTCTTTTCTTGGCTTTTTCTTTTCTTTGAGAGTCGCTTCAAAGTGAGTGTTGTTTAAGCTAGGGAAGAGACCTTGTGCTTAATGGTTTAATCTCTCTAGACATTTATTACCAAAGGCATGACCTCTCTCTCATACCCAAAACAACCCTTTATTTGACACTCCTCTCCATTAGTGGACTTAACTATCATTTTTGGACTAAAATGACTAAGGAATGGAAGTAATTAAAAGAGGCAATAAATCAGACTAAAAGGTCACAAGATGATAAAATGGTTTGGGGGTTCAATCAGACGTTAATTGAACCCATTGAGTTTTGAGCCATTTCATACTCTCTTGTGATGATAATGGTTCAAAATATCAAGTCAACCACTCCCCTTGATCAATTCCATGATAGGGAGGAAGTTCATGAGTCTTTTCCTTGTCATTTATCGAAATTGTATCCCTTGATTCATAAGTTATCATGCAATGAATTTGCATTGATTGATGGCTTGCAAATCAAGCATACCCTTCTTTTGATCTGTTTGATGATAAGAAGAGGCAGGGTGGACAAACATCCCTTGAAAATACTCTGTTTGTGGTCTGTTTCATGTCTATTGCAATAGGGCAATACCAAACATTAGTGGCTAGCCGGCCACTTTAATGTACGGCCGACCATTTCTTCTGGCCGGCTGCCACTTTTTTTAGCCAAGCAGTGTCCTTTTTCTTGTATAGCAGAGCAAAGGCTGAGGCAAAAAAAATAGTTCAATTTTCTGACTATGCAACAGAAGCATTCTGGTAGCAAAATTGATAGCATTTTCAGGTGGAAATCCACATGCATGCATAAGTCATCCCTCGTTTCTCGGGGCCCATAATAGTTAATTAACTTAGTTTCATATTGTGTTTAATTAGCTTAATTATAATAGCTAGTTGTAATAACTAGTTAATCTTAATTTGTAATAATTAGCTAGTGTAGTTACTTAATTTCATTTGGTTTGTAATAGCTAGGTAATTCGTAGTAATTAGCCAGGACATTCATTTGGACCCTCCTGCACGAGGGCAATAATGTGTGTATTTCTTCCAACCCCCGTTCTTTCTCCCTTTTATTTACCCGCTTATAATGGATAGCATAGAACATCATCTTTTAGCATTTTCCATGATTTGCATCCATGTGTCTTGCATGCATAAAGTTCGACTCATCATTGTAACTCACATTGTTATTTATTACTTCTTTGAAAACGTGCTTAAATCGCATGCTATCAAACTAGTTCACATGCCAAGTTAGGAGCCGAGCCTATTAGTTGCATATTGCATGTGTTGCATTAGTCATCTTGTATCGTTAGCATCATGTTGTAGCTCGTCTTTCCGCGCTCCTTTCAGAAGGCGAATAGCCCTACAGTTCAGACTCCACTTATGGTTCTAAATCTGGTTTCACAAAGTGCAATGTGAAACAGTGAAAACACAAAAGAGTCCAAATCCGGCAATTCTTTTAGAAAATCGATGTTTCAATCAAATGCCAAAAATGGACTGCATTGCCAGATTTCAAAGTTGCCACCTAAATATTTTTGAGAAACTTAGGAAACCCAAGACTTGTGCCAAAGGCTATTAGTCCGTCATCACCAAAGTGTCTCTGCTCAGGAACTTAGGTACGAGAGGGGAAGGTCATGAATTGAGCACCCCACTTTCCCGATCAAAGATCGGCCTCTACTAATCGTGATGTGTTTTTTATTTACATTATATGCTCTTCTTCTGATTTATTAGCTAGTTTTACTATGCTCTTGTCCACAGGTATTCAAACAATTATATCATTTAAGCACTTAGTCTCATGGTATTCATGCTTTAACATGGCAACACAAATTTGATGCAAGATGCTAAAACATAAAATTACTCACCTAGTACTCCGAACCAAAACAAAGCAAAATAATTAGAAAAACATGCATGTTCCTAATTAATGCAATATGACTAAGGCAACTCGCACATTATGTATTTTACAGGCTCGACTATGAGCATGGCATATGATTTCATTCAAGACATGCGAGAGAGCACATTTACAAGTAATGAATTTGAACATTTGATATCGGGTTAGCGTGATGAGCCGAACGTCAGATGCATGTAAGACAATGGATGCAAAGCATAAGAATGCTAATGAAACATGATGTCCTATACTAACCATCATAAACAAGTAAGTAAAAAGAAGAAAGACGTGGCGTTGGAAGACATACAACTTATTACAACATTGCCCTCATGCAAGAGGGTGCGAATCAAAGTTTGAAAGTCCGAATTAAACTACTTATTACAAAACTGAATGAAATCATTAAAGCATTAACTAGCTAACTATTGTATTACAACAAGGGTAACCACGATAAGTAACCTAGCTATTTAAGCTAATTAACTACAACAATTACAAATAAACAAGGTTAATTATAATAACAATAATTAATTACAATAATGATAATTAATTACAACAATAATAACTAATAATTCAATCATCAAACAAGGATGCATAAGGATGCACGATGTTTGCATGCGCAGCGTCCAAGAACATCACTGTCTACCCAGACCATTCTGTTTCACTTTCAGCCACTACTTTTTGTTTTCTGCAAAAATACACTGATGACCAAACATTGAGGACTGACTAGCCCTCAATGAACCCCGGCCTGGCCTAAAGAAGGCCGAGCTTCCCTCAAATTTGTGCAAAACTCTGTTTTGTGTATTGAAGTCAAAACAGTGCAGACAAAGTGTTTTGAACTCTGTTTGTCCCTCTCATACTTCTCTACCATGGGAAAGCCTCGAGAGCAGGTCAGAATTGTTTCCGAAACCATCAATGAGGAAATTGATTGCTTGATGATTTTGACGCACAACTTGGACAAAAAATTAATAAATGAAATGAACAACGACCTCCCCTCCCTTCTATCATGGAGTGAACTCAAAGAGGGAGGTAGAGACGCATCAAGTTCCATCAAAACATCATGAATTGATGTTAGACAACTCTTGACACAACAGATTCAACATAACGTTCGGCCGAACCCCAAGTAAGCTAACTCATTTTCTTTATATGAGTTGGTTCATTTAAAGCCAAATTCATTAGTCTTTGTTATCCTTTAATCCATTAAGTCCAAGGTGATTATTATGTCCACTAGGAGAGAAATATGTCAATCGAAAGGTGATTCTCAATGTGAAAAAGAGACTACACAGTTGGCAATGAACCTCTATAGAGATTAAGCCATTAAGTGTAAATTGTTAGTTCACGTTTTGAACAACCGTCAACTGATTGAAACAACTCTCAAATGAAAAAGATGAATGGTACGTTGATTATTAAAATGAGGTTCTTAAACGTGAAAATGAGTTGAAGAAAAGCTTAGAACAATATACTACATGCTATGTAGGCAAACTTATCAGACAACAACTAAACTAATCAAAGCATGAATTATTAAAAAAAACTTAGAACAGACCTAAAACAGCCCTTAACAAGTGAAAAATAGTGACTAAAAATGCATGAAAATAGCCTAAAAAGCTAAACAACAAAGAAATGAAATAAGGCTAGTAACACAAGAACAAGGAGAGGTGCCTAACCCCTCCTCTTTTGAAACCTCAAAGCATGGTTTTTAGCCTTTTTTAAACTCTGAAAATCAGTGTAGAGAACAAAGAAAAAGAGTGTAAAAGTAAGGGTTTGAGCTATAGGTAAAGGTGTAGAAAGAGTAAACTCTCTCTACCCTTTTGGTAGCTCTTCAAACCAAAACTTAAACATCTAGAATAGGATCAAAACAACACAAAACAATAAGAACTAGGTGGCAAATGAAAGAAATGAAAACAAAAGGAAAGATAGCAAGCTTATACCTCTCAAGGGAGTAAGCTTTTTGTTTGTGATCAAATTAAGCTCCAACACACTCTCAAGCTTGAATTATGGTGTTCAAGGCTCAACCAAAGTTCCTAGACCAAGGTATGAAGGTGTGTATGGTGTATGGATATGAGTTCAAGGTGGTAGGTTAACTCAAAGTGTTGCTTGCAGGAGAAGAAGGAGCTCTCAAGGTGGTATATAGGCTTTCTTGAAAATCTTCAACCCTCAAAACAGAGATATATGGTTGTTTTTATAGAATATGAGCAAGAAAGATCATAAATATCTTCAAAAATGGATAGCTGGCGACCTCCCGCCTAGAACAATGTTTCTCGCTACCAAGGCCCGGCCGGGCCTCAATGAATTTCCCTATTTTTCTGTTTCAGCCTCAACATAGGGTGGCACAAGGTGTAAAAGTGGATTTCTTTGGTATAATCAATGGGAATATGGGAGGTTTGGGATTGTTTCGAAGCTTAAACAAGGCTCCGTCGTTGAGACCTCGAACCATGCACAATACCACTTTCATTAACGAGTGTACTGGGCAAAGCGTTCGAGCCTTGCGGGCGGTCAAAAATGGGGTGTCCACACATGCATTTTTTTTTTCTAAACTCTTTTGTTTCTTTTGGCTTGCCTTGAAGTACTAGGTTAGCACTTATTGCTTTTGCATATCGCATGTATGTGATTGTTGCCATGTTAAGCATATTTACCATAAGGCTAAGTGGTTAAATGACATACCTG
The DNA here is from genome assembly GCF_055761805.1 of Camellia sinensis. NCBI lineage: Eukaryota > Viridiplantae > Streptophyta > Magnoliopsida > Ericales > Theaceae > Camellia > Camellia sinensis. Next base: position 78,580,445 of record NC_138963.1, read on the forward strand.
TTTGAATGCCAGTGGATGAAGGCTAATTGCTTAAGTTGGGATGATTTGATTAATGTACATATGTGATCACTTTTTTCAAGTGGTACATATCCAAAATCTTTCAAAGCAAACATGAAATCAAAGTGTTCCAACCTTTGCAAAATAGTCTATACTTGTGCGTAACACATAGTAAATTAGCCTAATATAATCGGAACAAGAGCATATAATGTAAATAAGAGTCACCTCATGATTAGTAGAGACTGATCTTTGATCGGGCAAGTGGGGTGCTCAATTCATAACCTTCCCCTCTCATATCTAAGTTCCTGAGCTGTGGTACTTTGGTGATGATGGATAAGTGGCCTTTGGCACGAGTCTCAGGTTTTTTAAATTTCCCAGAAATATTTAGGTGGCGACTCACAAAATAGTAATCACTATTTGGTGTGAGTGGTGTGAGTAGACGCGGCTGGATCTTGTCCACCCACGTGTCACGATCGTGGTGGTTTTGCTTGGAGATAAAGCAAAGGTGCACAGAATTCCGCGTGAATGAACAGTAATGGACGAGAATTCAAATTTTAAATTTCGAATCTCCGTATTTACAGCTGTCTATATATCTGGGTCCAGCCTTAGATATTTGTCAGTGGAGAGAGGTAAAAGAGATATGCTTTTGCAGTTGGAGAGTTATTACATTGAGGTGATTTTCTGGTACCTTGTTTCGTCCCTCCTTTTCTTTCTGCAAAATTTTGTCGATTTATTTGGTATACAATGTTATACTCCTTAGAAAAGTATCCCGAGAATTACGGGCAGTTCACTCAAATGTGTGTAGATCGCTTTTTGACATGGCAACTAGGACTGTGGGAAGAGAGTCGGCGAAGAGCTCTGGTGACGTTTGTTCTGGTGTACGAAGATCAGAGGGTAAAAATATCAAAGCTAAGGTATCTGAACAGAAGGGTTAGCAGAGGTAACAGATCCTGTAGAAGTGTTCGTATAAAAGATTTGGAGTTATTTATAAAAAATGGAAGGAATAGGAAGCAGCCATTACCGGACCCCCCTTGCGTACCGGAGGTCAAGGACACCAGCGGCCAGTGGATATAGGCGTAGTTACCGTAGTCGTGCCCCTTTTAAGACCCAGTATGTTCGCAGACGGTACATTCAGAATATTCCCCGATTTATTAAGAAAACTAAGAGGGGAGTAAGGAAATTACAGCTATACGATGAACAATTAAGGGACGTTAAGTTTGATAATAAAGGCGTGGCGAGATTACTTAATGGTATTGAGTTGGGTAATAAGAGATCTGACCGTCAATCAGACAAGATCGTGGTTAAGGCTATCAAATTCATTGGTAATGTTCAATTGGGACAAGATGCTAAAGACGAAGCTATGGTCCACCACGTGTTATTTTTTGTCATCAGTGATAATAGTCCGTAAGATTCCGTCCCTACAGCTGACAAGATATTTATTAGAGTTGGCGAGGGTAATCCTGAGACCTGGATTGTTGATCCTGACCAGTCTGACCGGTTTCGGATGCTAAAGAAAATGAGATTCAAGCTCGTTGGTGGCAAGGACAAAGAGTACGTTCGTCACGGGATAGAAGTTGTAGACCGGTTCTTCCCAGTTGATGTTTGGACGGACTACAAAGATACGTTGTTGGGAAATGTTAAAAGCATTCAAAAGGGTGCCATATATTTAGTGGCTGCTACTGTTAGTGGAAAGGAATGCAAAATTACTTTAAGGAGTCAAATGTACTTTAAAACTGTTTAGAATTGTAATTTGATGTATTTTTATATTTAATGTTCAGGTTAATGGAGGTGGACGATATAAAAACTGGGGTTGTTGAAGGTGTTTCGGCAAGTGATTTCAGTTGTATTGAACTTGTGTTGCCTAATTTATTTTCTCAATTGAGGTTAAAATACAAACAAAAAAGAATTAAGGTTGATAAAATATTGATAAAATATTTCCCCCTTTGCGCACCTAATGCCAGTGGGTTGCTCAGAGTAAATGTTTATGATCGGAGGTTAGATGGTAATAACAATTTGCAGGCATGGTTTATTTTTCCAGTAGATTGTCAATGCGAGTTAGTCTATTATGGGAATGGTTATTGTTCAATTAACGAGAAACAGGTGCCATGGATGGTGGAGTATCAACTTGAAAATTCCAATATTAAAAAGGGGGTTACGTATTGTGAAATGAAGGGGTATCTGAAGTATTCTACGAGTGACATGCCAGAAGATTCACAAATGAGGGCCCCCTCTATTGTTGTGTTATCTAAAAAATATACTAATGATAATGTTGATGTCTGGCATTGTCCTCCAACGAAGGCCATTCTGATTCTGACACGGACTAAGTCTGTTGGTTTACCGGAGAGGCGAAGAGATTTGTTGTTAGGAGGTTTTGGGGAAAGTAGTTCAGTTATTCATGAACGCAGAGGTCGTCTGAGTTTGTCAGAGATTGATGTACGCAGAGGTGGTGATGACACTAGTGATGTTGATCCTAGTCCGTCGATTTTAGAGGTTGGTGTTAGCAAAGAGGAAGTTGATCGTAGAGGATCAGTTGTTATGGATGCAGCAGAATTTTCTAATGTTTTACGAAATGTAATCATCAGTGTAAAAAATAGTGATGTGACTCAAGATGTTATAGTTGATGATAAGGGAAATGTAGTAAGTAAATAAAATTTTGAGTGGTTTCATAAATAAAATTAATAAAATTTTTCATTAATCATGACAGTGGTTACATTAACATCAAACCATCCTCTCATTTTTGGGGACATTGCATCTAGCCAACTACTATCCCCATTTGTTAATAAAATACAAGGAATTCCTCCTCTAATAGTGAGATCTGGTTGGAACTTAACAAATACATGGAAATCTCTCTGGCAGCCTACTAAATTCTTCATTAATTCGGTAGGGACTGTCGAGTATTTGATGTCATCTATCACGTTGTAGACGGCGTCCTGGTCATAGTCCTTCAAGCTTATTCTGCCGGAGAAGTAATTGTGTCGTCCGAGGCTTCTGGCCCAAGCGGTTTTGCCTGTTCTTGAGGGTCCTTCGAGGTAGAGGAAGATTGGGCGGATGGGCCTCTACTCTGGTTCCTGTTATCAGAGGAGGAGGAGATTTCTTCGCCAGTATATAAATTGTTTATATTATTTTTGTGTATCCGTAATCTAAGGAAATCGACTTCCCTTCAAACGAAGAGACAACAATTTTGACATAACTCGTACTGAACGCAATTTCGACTTACAAACAAAATATTATTTTCTGCCCATTTTTTTACTTCTTCATTTAAGAAAGGAAATGAATTAAAAGGGCTAGTATATGGGGGCCTCTCTCTTTTGTAATGATCCCTGGAAAATGTTTTTAATTGAGGGTATTTTGTAACGTAATCGGTGGGACATCTTTCTTTACAGAGAGCAAAGAATTGCTCCTCCATTTCTACTTCGCCAAGTATTCCCTTCCAGAGTTCGTCTCTGTTTTTTGAAGGACTTCTCCCCTTAGATGAAAATTCTTCCCATTCGACGAACTAGCCCACTTTCTGTATATACTGTCGACTTGCTGTTGGCGAGTGGAGTTTTTCTATATTTGGATGGTAGATCCTCCCATTGGTTCCAGTGAGATCGAAAAATCTCGGGTTGGAGGTTTGGATCTTCTTCGTGCATTGAACCATGGCATGAAGGTGAGGGTTTCCATCTTCATGGAGCTCCCTTGCGACAAGTATGTAGTATGGCTGAAAGGCTAGTTGGAGGAGAGATTGGAGGAGTTCTAAGAGTTGTTCTTTTGGGCATGGGCATTGTGGGTAGGTGAGGAAGACATTCTTGGCATAAAAACGGAAAGAGGCTTGGCGAGACATTATTTAGCTTATTTAGGGATTAACACTTAACTTACACAGGTGTGAATGTTGTTTGTCGAGGCTTTATATAGGGGGACGTCACACCAGCTGGGGGGGGCGCTATATATAATATTACTAGCGCCCCCCACTGTTGAAATTGTACCCGATAGGCAATTTCATCGGTCGATGGACGTACGGATGGTGACATGTAAGGTGGAGATTAAATCCGTACTCACACCAAATAGTAATCACTATTTGGTTTGAGTGGTGTGAGTAGACGTGGCCGGATCCTGTCCACCCACGTGTCACGATCGTGGTGGTTTTGCTTGGAGATAAAGCAAAGGTGCATAGAATTCCACGTGAATGAACAGTAATGGGCGGGAATTCAAATTTTAAATTCTGAATCTCCATATTTACAGCTGTCTATATATCTGGGTCCAGCCTCAGATATTTGTCGGTGGAGAGAGATAAGAGAGATATGCTTTTGCAGTTGGAGAGTTATTACACTGAGGTGATTTTCTGGTACCTTGTTTCGTCCCTAATTTTCTTTCTGCCAATTTTGTCGATTTATTTGGTATACAATGTTGTAATCCTTAGAAGAGTATCCCGAGAATTACGGGCAGTTCACTCAAATGTGTGTAGATCGCTTTTTGACATGGCAACTAGGACTGTGGGAAGAGAGCCGGCGGAGAGCTCCGGTGAAGTTTGTTCCGGTGTACGAAGATCAGAGGGCAAAAATATCAAAGTTAAGGTGTCTAAACATAAGGGTTAGCAGAGGTAACAGATCTTGCAGAAGTGTTCGTATAAAAGATTTGGAGTTATTTATAAAAAATGGAAGGAATAGGAAGCAGCCATTACCAGACCCCCCATGCGTACCGGAGGTCAAGGACACCGGCGGCCAGTGGATATAGGCGTAGTTACCGTAGTCGTGCCCCTTTTAAGACCCAGTATGTATTTGTTAAGTTCCAACCAGATCTCACTATTAGAGGAGGAATTCCTTATATTTTATTAACAAATGGGGACAGTAGTTGGCTAGATGCAATGTCCCCAAAAATGAGAGAATGGTTTGATGTTAATGTAACCACTGTCATGATTAATGAAAAATTTTATTAATTTTATTTATGAAACCACTCAAAATTTTATTTACTTACTACATTTCCCTTATCATCAACTATAACATCTTGAGTCACATCACTATTTTTTACAATGATGATTACATTTCGTAAAACATTAGAAAATTCTGCTGCATCCATAACAACTAATCCTCTACGATCAACTTCCTCTTTGCTAACACCAACCTCTGAAATCGACGGACCAGGATTAACATCACTAGTGTCATCACCACCTCTGCGTACATCAATCTCTGGCAAACTCAAACGACCTCTGCGTTCATGAATAACTGAACTACTTTCCCCAAAACATCCTAACAACAAATCTCTTCGCCTCTCCGGTAAACCAACAGACTTAGTCCGTGTCAGAATCGGAATGGCCTTCGTTGGAGGACAATGCCAGACATCAACATTATCATTAGTTTATTTTTTAGATAACACAACAACAGAGGGGGCTCTCATTTGCGAATCTTCTGGCATGTCACTCGTAGAATACTTCAGATACCCCTTCATTTTACAATACGTAACCCCCCTTTTAATATTGGAATTTTCAAGTCGATACTTCACCATCCATGGCACTTGTTTCTCGTTAATTGAACAATAACCATTCCCATAATAGACTAACTCGCATTGACAATCTACTGGGAAAATAAACCATGCCAGCAAACTGTCATTACCGTCTAACCTCCGATCATAAACATTTACTCTAACCAACCCACTAGCATTGGGGGCGCAAAGAGGGGAATATTTTATCAATATTTTATCAACCTTAATACTTTTTTGTTTGTATCTTAACCTCAATTGAGAAAATAAATTAGGCAACGCAAGTTCAATACAACTGAAATCACTTGCCGAAACACCTTCAACAACTCCAGTTTTTATATCGTCCACCTCCATTAACCTGAACATTAAAAATAAAAATACATCAAATTACAATTCTAAACAGTTTTAAAGTACATTTGACTCCTTAAAGTAATTTTGCATTCCTTTCCACTAACAATAGCAGCCACTAAATATATGGCACCCTTTTGAATGCTTCCAACATTTCCCAATAGCGTATCTTTGTAGTCCGTCCAAACATCAACTGGGAAGAACCGGTCTACAACTTCTATCCCGTGACGAACGTACTCTTTGTCCTTGCCACCAACGAGGGTGTTTCAGCAACTGAAATCTCTGGTGAACGTACCGTCAGCGAACATACTGGGCCTTAAAAGGGGCACGACTACGGTAACTACGCCTATATCCACTGGCCGCCGGTGTCCTTGACCTCCGGTACGCAAGGGGTGTCCGGTAATTGCTGCTTCCTATTCCTTCCATTTTTTATAAATAACTCCAAATCTTTTATATGAACACTTCTACAGGATCTGTTACCTCTGCTAACCCTTCTGTTCAGACACCTTAGCTTTGATATTGTTGCCCTCTGATCTTCGTACACCGGAACAAACTTCACCGGAGCTCTCCGTCGGCTCTCTTCCCACAGTCCTAGTTGCCACGTCAAAAAGCGATCTACACACATTTGAGTGAACTGCCCGTAATTCTCAGGATACTCTTCTAAGGAGTACAACATTGTATACCAAATAAATCGACAAAATTTTGCAGAAAGAAAAGGAGGGACGAAACAAGGTACCAGAAAATCACCTCAGTGTAATAACTCTCCAACTGCAAAAGCATATCTCTCTTATCTCTCTCTACCGACAAATATCTGAGGTTGGACCCAGATATATAGATAGCTGTAAATACGGAGATTCGAAATTTAAAATTTGAATTCCCGCCCATTACTGTTCATTCACGCGGAATTCTGTGCACCTTTGCTTTATCTCCAAGCAAAACCACCACGATCGTGACACGTGGGTGGACAGGATCCGGCCACATCTACTCACACCACTCACACCAAATAGTGATTACTATTTGGTGTGAGTACGGATTTAATCTCCACCTTACACGTCACCATCCGTACGTCCATCGACGGATGAAATTGCCTATCGGGTGCAATTTCAACAGTAAGGGGCACTAGTAATATTATATATAGCCCCCCAGCAGGTGTGACCTCCCCCTATATAAAGCCTCGACAAACAACATTCACACCTGTGTAAGTTAAGTGTTAATCACTAAATCAACTAAATAATGCCTCGCCAAGCCTCTTTTCGTTTTTATGCCAAGAATGTCTTCCTCACCTACCCACAATGCCCATGCCCAAAAGAACAACTCTTAGAACTCCTCCAATCTCTCCTCCAACTAGCCTGTTAGCCATACTACATACTTGTCGCAAGGGAGCTCCAGGAAGATGGAAACCCTCACCTTCATGCCATGGTTCAATGCCTGAAGAAGATCCAAACCTCCAACCTGAGATTTTTCGATCTCACTGGAACCAATGGGAGGATCTACCATCCAAATATAGAAAAACTCCACTCGCCAACAGCAAGTCGACAGTATATACAGAAAGGAGGCGAGTTTGTCGAATGGGGAGAATTTTCATCTAAGGGGAGAAGTCCTTCGAAAAATAGAGACGAACACTGGAAGGGAATACTTGGCGAAGCAAAAACGGAGGAACAATTCTTTTCTCTCTGTAAAGAAAGATGTCCCACCGATTACGTTACAAAATACCCCCAATTAAAAACATTTTCCAGGGATCATTACAAAAGAGAGAGGCCCCCATATACTAGAGAGAGGCCCCCATATACTAGCCCTTTTAATTCATTTCCTTTCTTAAATGAAGAAATAAAAAAATGGGCTGAAAATAATATTTTGTTTGTAAGTCGAAATTGCGTTTAGTACGAGTTATGTCAAAATTGTTGTCTCTCCGTTTGGAGGGAAGACGATTTCCTTAGATTAGGGATACACAAAAATAATATAAACAATTTATATACTGACGGAGAACTCTCCTCCGCCTCTGATAACAGGAACCAGAGCAGAGGCCCATCCGCCCAATCTCCCTCTACCTCGAAGGACCCTCAAGAACAGGCAAAACTGGCAATGTAGTCCATTTTTAACATTTTTTATTCAAAATCGATTTTCCAAAAGAATTGACGGATTTGAACTCATTTGTGTTTATCTATTTCATATTGCACTTGTGAAATCTGATTCAGAACCACAAGAGTCCAAACTGTAGGGTTATCGTATCTGAAAAGAGCATGAAAAGTAAGCTATAGCTAGCTGAAGGCCAGAGAAATGGTCCAAGAACCAGGTGTAGCGTACCATCCCGTGGCCGGCAGTGTCTACGATCACTCCAAGAAGATGAAACTTTGATGCCCTCCTCTGTGTCATGTCTGGATAGAATGGGATTGGGTCGCCAACCCCTACTCGCAAGCCTATGAGCATCAAAAAGTTATATGGAGTCACGGTTAGCTCCCCAGTCAATGAAAAGTGGAAGGAGTCGGTGGTGTTCCACCACCTCACCACTAGGGCCCCATATAGCAGTGGCTCGGCCCTCATCTATGTGAGTCCTGAGCAGACGGGACTAAAGCCGGCGGCATTAACTAGTGCGAACATCTGGAATAAGCATCCCGTACAAATGATGAGGGCCAAAAACTGTCTTATAGCCGCCTATCCTCCTGGCTATCACCTGTGACGGGGGAATATTGTCTGTATTCACATTAAGGGACAATAAAAAAACTTTCTTAAATATGTGCAAAACAAAGAGAAAGATTCCTTACCGTGGAGGCTTCGGTGGATAAGTGCTTCATGGGCTCTCACAGCAAAACATCCTCGTTAATCTCGAGAATGAGGCCCTCAAATATCAGAATACCGCCAAGGGTCAAGGCGTGTGTACGTGGTTGGTAAGTGGCCGCATCGAATGGTCTATAAGTAAAAGAAAGCAACTCAGGCTCTGGCACAAGGGGAGGAACATCCTCGGCTGCTAAGTCCTCTCTATGCATAGCTTCAATACCCATAGTAGGGTCTGGAATGGGAATCCCATCATCAGCCATGTGGAAAAACTGAAAAATGTATGAGAAAAATTAAGTGGGTAAGTGAGATTGAGTGAAGAATCCCAAAAATCCAAGCCCTAGGAGAGAGAAGGTAAAGAGAAAGTGGAAAATCAAAGGGGAAAAGGGAAAAGCATGGGCAAACACGTGAGAATCCAAGAAAAACCAAGAAAAATCCCAAAACTCAACCAAAACAAATTCTAATCGATTCAAAAAGTAGAGGGCTAGAAGAGTTTTCAAAGAAAATTTCGCAAGGATTATTTGTAATGCGAAGGGAGTGGAAATCTAGAGACAAGAGAAACCTAGAGAGAGAGAGAGAGAGAGAGAGAGAGATTTCTTTCGGGTTGAGGTGTGTGTGAAATGAAGGACCAAGAGTGTTTTAAGCACTCACGGTTTGTGCTTTTACCAAAATACCCCCTATCGCCGTCGTGACCCGGCTGGGGCTGTTGGAGCCCGGTCGTGCTTCATTTAGGCCTGGCCGGCATAGTTTCTTGGCTTTATTGGGTAGTCTTGTTTCAATTCTGGGTGGGTCCCAGCTCAAAAAAAAAGAACAAAAAGAATTAAAAAAAAAGAACAGAAAAAGTGAAAAAGAATAAAGAAAAAGAGAGAGATAAAAAATAATGCAGAAAAATAAAAGGAAAAAAAAAAGAGAAGAAGTGTGTTTTGTTTTCTCCGTAATTTGTTCCAGATTTCGAGCGTTGCGGAATCGAAATCCAAATTGCATTTCTTTCTTTATATCATTTTTCTGAGGTATGTTAATTCCAACTTAGGCCTATATTCAAAAGAAAATCGGCATAATTGATTTCATATTAGTAATTCGGGCATCATTTTGATTTGGGCATCATTTTGGTTTGTCTAACTCATGATCAAATCTTCGTACCCTGAATTGGGTTATCTCCGTGAGCTTCATTCTCCGAAGCCTTCTCGAGATGGGATAATCTCGCTGCATTGAGTTCCAAAAATTCGTTTGCTCTTTCGTTGATTCGATTTCCTCCTTTCATGTGAGATGTGTTAGGTTGTTTCACTCGGTTAAAAACATTAGATGTGCCAACTGTTCACACCATCTTTCCACCTTTCGGGTGAGACATGATAAGTTGTTTCACTCAGTTAAAAACATCAGGTGTGCCTGTTGTTCACACCATCTTTCCTCATTTCGCATGAGACTCGTTAGGTTGATTCACTCAGTTGAAAACATCAGGTGCGCCTGTTGTTCACACCATCTTTCCTTTTTTCATGTAAGACGCTCTTGGAGTTGATTCACTCAGTTAAAAACATCAAGTGCGCCTGTTGTTGACACCATCCTTTCCTCATTTCGCGTGAGACGCGCTAGGAGTTTATTTTCTCTTGGTTGCAATTTTCCCTATGCAATGTGGAGAGACGCGTTTATTGGTTACACCATCTTGTTAATTGCTTACTCCTTTATGTGCAAGGCAAGGTTAGGTTTGTTTTGGGGACTTTTCATTTGTGCTTTTACTTTGTTACTGTTTATCATATCATGTTGCATGCTCATAGTCTTTTTTCAAAAGTAATCAGCTTCGCGCAGTGTGTAAGTCTAACTTTCAAATGCATCGTATTTTATATGTCATTGTGTATCCTTCCCTTCAACTACGAAGGTTTGATTCCTTGCAAAGGGATACGTAGGCAACCCTAGGGTTCAACCAATTGCATTTGCATTTGCATGTTTGCCCAAGTCTTACGGCATCGTTAAATGGGTCATCTTTGGGCTTTGACATTCACTCACATCATTTCATAACGTACTGTGCTCTATCAAAGAGGGGCAACTGCAGCCACCCCATTTTTGATCGCCCGCTAGATTTGGGCGCTTTATTCTGAGTACTCGATGATGAAGGTTACATTGTGTAAGTGGTTTAAATTCTCGACGATGGAATCCGAATTCAAGCTCTAAACAATCCTAACCTTCCATACCCAAGGTGCTTTTACCTCAGAAAACCATTTTTGAGCATTGTGCCAACCTGCTTAGAACTTGAAACTGAGAAATAGCGAAACCACATTGGGGCCCGGTCGTGCCTATCCTATCACCCTTGAACTATATACATACACCATATACACCATTAGAACTTAGACTTGGAGCCTTGGTTGAGACTTTGGTACCATAATTCAGACTTGAGAGTACCTTAGGATCAAGTCTGGTTTACAACAAAAGCATTCTCTCTTCAAAAGGTATAAGCTTGCCACTTTCTTCCTTGTTTTCATTTCAATCTTTATCTATCTTTTTCTTATGTTTTTTTACTATTTTGGATCAATTCCAAGTGCTTGGGGTTAAAGAGCTACCAAAGGTAGAGGGGCTTATCACCCTTTCTTTAACCTTATCCCATAGCTCATACCCTTGGTTTTCCCACTTCTTTCTTTGGTTTAAATGCTGATTTTCAGAGTTTTAAAGGGCTGGAAAAAATGATTTAGAAGTCCCAAAAGTGAAGCGGTTGGCCACCCCTCCTTAGTCTTGCTTACTGGCTTTGTTTACTAGCTTTGTATCCTTTGATTTCTGGCTATCTTTTGTGCTCTTTAAACCTGATTTTAGGTACTATTTTTCGTATTTTAGGGGCTGTTTAATTCATTTCATTAGTTTATGCTTTGAATATAATGTTTATAGTGTTATAAGTCCTCATGAATTTGGTTGTTTAGGCCTTAGACACCAATTCATTTGAGTTGATGGCTTTCTTTATCTAGTTTTCATGTAAAGAGTCACACTTTTCTAATAATCAACTTTGCATAATCATCTCTGCAACCTCCCTCCATTCTTTGCCATTTTTTGTTAAAGAGTTGTATTTAACATAAAGTTGTTGTTCAAGCATAAGAAAGAGACCTTCCATGCTTAATGGTTTAATCTCTTTGGAGGTTCATTACCAAGGCATTACATCTCTCTTATGCAAAACACAACCTCCTGTTTGTCATTCCTCTTTATCATCGGTGTATTTACTTCTAAGGGACTAACTTTCTAGTTAGACCCTTGGAAATCACAAAGAAAGGTTTCATTATAGCTTATTATCAGGTTTGGATTTAGAGTAATTATCGCCCTCCCTCGGGTTTGACTCCGACTCCCTTATCGCTCGTAAATGAGTTTAACTCCCCTTTTGTAATTTCCTCCAAAGAAAAGGGCTTGAAAGTTGGATTCGGTCAGATGTTATAAAGAATTCATCGCTTCTAGAGTTATCACATACAAATTCGTGATGTTTGATGATTGATAATTTGATGATTCTTGAGGCTTGTCCACCTCCCTTCTTGAATTAATTTCATGATAGAAAGGGGTGTTGTTTGTCTTTCATTGTGTTCATTAATTTTTTGTCCAATCGTGTCTAAAACCATCATGCAATCAACTTGCAACCATTGATGGTTTGAGAACCGAACCCGCTCCTCTCTTGAGTATCTCTATGATAGAGAAGAGCAGAAAGGACAAACATCGCTTAGGAATGCTCTATCTACACTATTTTCACCTCAGAGCACAAAAACAGTTTTCTGCAAGAAAATAGGGCACGACCGAATTTGTTTGGGCCCAGCCAGGTTCCAATGTATGGTAAGCAAGCACTTTTGGTTGAAACAGAAAATAGTGGCTGAGAGTAAAACCGAACAATTTCCCAAGAAACAGACAGAGCAATTTCTGAGGATTGTCTTCGTCGACGCGCATGGGATCTTTGTTCATTCTTTACATATTATTGTACCATTATTGTTGTAATAAATTAGACAGTTATTCCTTTATTATTCATTTGGATTTGTAATAAGTAATTAATTCAGACACTTGGACAATCAGACCCTCCTGAGCAAGGGCAAATATGTAATAATGTGTGTATGTCTTCCAACCTCCATTTCTTTCTCCCTTTTATTTACTTGCTTATAATAGTAGCATCGCATTTTACACTTTCATAAACATTACCATGACTTGTATCAGCTTTTGCATGCATAAAAGGTTCGGCTCATCATACCCATGTTAATTTCAACTTTCTTACTTGAATATGTGCTTTTATCGCATGCCTTAAATTGACTCACATGCCATACTAGTAGCCAAGCCTATTAATTGCATGTTGTATGTGTTTCATTAGTCATTTTGCATCGTTAGGATTATGCATTTTTTCTAACTATTTTCTTTCTTTTGGCTCGCCTTTGCTATTTGGGGTAACATTTTTTCACTTTAGTATATTGCATGCTTGCGAATGTTGTCATGTCAAGCATGTTTACCATGAGGCTAAGTACTTAGTTGATATACCTATTTGGATGCCGATGGATGAAGGCTTTTTCACTTAAGTTGGAAAGATTTTGTTAATGCACATATGAGATCACTTTTTCGAGTGATATATATTCAAAGTACTTTTCAAACAAACATGAAATCAAAGCGTTCCAAATTGGACGAATTAGTCTATACTTGTTTGACATCTCATAGTAACAATAGCATAATAATCAGAACAAAAGCATATAATGTACATAAAAATCACGTCATGATTAGTAAAGGCCGATCTTTGATCGGATGAGTAGAGTGCTCAATTCATGACCTTTCCCTCTCATACCTAAGTCCCCGAGCCGATACACTTTGGCGGTGACGGACATGTGGCCTTTGGCACGAATCAAGCCGGACTCTGAAATCTGGCAATGCGGTCCATTTTCAGTATTTTTGATTAAAAATCAATTTTCCAAAAAGATTTGCCGGATTTGAACATTTTTGTGTTTATCCGTTTCACATTGCACTTGTGAAACCAGATTCAGAATCACAGGAGTCTGAACTGTAGGGTTACCGTATCCAAGGAGACTAAACCCATTTGAGAAGCACGAAAAGCGAGCTACACTCCTGCTGTTCTGGAAGGCTGCTCAATCATAATGAGCATTCAAAGAAGTTCACAGGAGTGAATTTCAAGAGGTGGCAGCAGAAGATGTTCTACTTGAAGTGAAAATCCACCAACCATGGAAGAGAATGAGCAACACAAGGAAAAGCTCATGGCTCTAGATGCTTAGAAGCAGTCAGACTTCCTTTGCCGGAATTATGTTCGGAATGGCTTGGCATATTCACTTTTCAAGGTGTTTTATGCCAAGAAATTGACAAAGGAGCTGTGGGATGCCTTGCACAAGAAGTACAAGACCGAGGATGCTGGGGCAAAGAATTTGTCGTTGGCCGGTTTTTGGACTTCAAAATGGTGGACTGAAAAACTGTCGTCAGTGATGTCCAAGAGTTTCAAGTAATTCTACATGAGATTCATGCAGAGGGAATGTTCCTTAGTGAATCATTCCAGGCAGTTGCATTGATTGAGAAACTGCCTAATGGCTAGAAGACTTCAAGAACTACTTAAAGCACAAACAAAAGAAGATGGCAGTCGAAGAGCTCATTGTCAGGCTCTGTATTGAGGAAGGCAACAGGAAGAAAGACGGGAATACCACCACTGTGAAAGCAAATGCGGTTGAGTATGGTCAGTCCTCGACGGTGAAGAAAAAGCCATCGACAAGTAAAAGCTCAAAGTTGGGACCAAGAGGCGATGTCTCCAAAAGGCCGGTCTATAAGCCGCAGGAACCTACTTTTAGGTTCAATGGAAAATGCTTCAACTGTGGAAATGATAGGCATCAGGTAATTGATTGCTGCAAAAAGAGGAAGCCTTACAACTAGTACCCTCAACAACCCAAAAGTCAGTCTTACATGGCTGAGATGGAGGATCTATCACAAGATATGGACGACATGGATCTAGCAGCTGTAGTCTCCAAGGTGAACATGGTAGGGTCCAACCTGAAGGAATGGTGGGTGGACAATGGGGCCACTCATCACATCTGTGCAGAGAAGAAAATGTTCACAACTTTCGAACCAGTCTTAAACAGTGAGAAGTTGTTCATGGGAAATTCTACAACCTCAACTATTGAGGGTAAAGGCAAGGTGATCCTGAAGATGACTTCACAAAAAGAGCTGACTCTGAACGATGTCCTATTTGTGCTGGACATTAGTAAGAACCTTGTCTCGAGGTCGCTCTTAAGTAAGTATGGCTTTCGTATGGTGTTTGAGTCGAATAAGGTTGCGTTGACCAAGAGCATGGTCTATGTGGGGAAGGGATATATGTCGGGCAATATGTTTAAGCTCAATGTAATGACTCTTGTGCCTAAAATTAATGAGAAAGCTTCTGCTTCTGCTTATATGCTTTAGACCCCTAATTTTTGGCATGATAGACTGGGTCATGTAAATTTTTTCTCTTTACGTAGATTAATCAAGTTAGATCACATACCATCTTTTAAGATTAATCCAAATCACAAGTGTGAAACTTGTGTAGAAGCAAAATTGACAAGGACTTATTTTCATTCTATTGAAAGAAGTACCGAGCCTTTGGATTTAGTGCACAGTGATGTGTGTGACTTGAATGTCGTATAATCACGTGGTGGCAACAAGTACTTCATCACTTTTGTTGATGATTGTATTAAATACTATTATGTGTATTTGCTTAAAAGTAAAGATGAGATGATTGATAAATTTATTCTTTTCAAGAATGAACTTGAGAATTGACTAAGCCGAAAGATCAAGACTATAAGAAGTGATTGTGGTGGTGAGTATGAATCCCTGTTTATTGAGATTTGTGCTCAATTTGGGATTATTTACCAAACCGCAGGGCCTTACTCCTCTCAATCGAATGGTGTTGCTTAGCAGAAGAATAGAACATTAAAAGAAATGATGAATGCAATGTTAATAAGTTCTGGGTTGCCACAAAACTTGTGGGGGCAAGCAATTCTCTCTATGAATTACATTCTAAATAGAATACATCAGAAGAAAGTAGACAAGACTTCATATGAGTTATGGAATGGCCACAAACCTTCTTATAATTTCTTACAAATGTGAAGGTGTCTTGCAAAAGTGGCAGTACTGGGTTAAGATAGGTCCGAAAATCGTGGATTGTGTATTCATTGGTTATGCACAAAATAGTAGCGCATATAGGTTTCTTGTTTATAAGTCTGTATTTTAGATATCCACAAGAATGCCACAATGGAGTCAAGGAATGCATCCTTCTTTGAAGACGAATTTCCTTGCCGAACCCAAGGAGACGCTCAAAGTTTTGAGAAGGAACTTGAATATGATCAATTAGATAATCGAGATAAGGAAGTTGATAAGCCAAGAAGGAGCAAGAGGGCTAGGACAGCCAAGTCTTTTGGCCCAAACATCTTGACTTATATGTTAGAGGGAGAACCTCGAACTTTTCATAAAGGTGTGACTTCACCTAAAAGTCCCTTATTGAAAGAAGCAATTAAGAGTGAAATTGACTCCATCTTACAAAACCATACTTGGGAGTTGGTTGATCTACCCCCAAATAGTAAAGCCTTAGGGAGTAAATTTATCTTTAGAAGAAAGATGAAAGTAGATGGCTCAATTGATAAGTATGAAGCTAGGCTACTTACCAAAGGATACAAGCAACGAGAAGGCCTGAATTACTTTGATATGTATTCACCTGTTGCAATAGTCGCTTTAGGTGGTCTAGAGATACATAAAATGGATGTAAAGACAGCTTTCTTAAATTGAGATTTAGATGAAGAAATCTACATGGAGGAACCCAAGGGGTTTTCAACTCCAGGGCAAAATAAGAAAGTTAGTAAGCTTGTCAAGTCATTATATGGTTTGAAGCAAGCTCTTAAGCAATGGCATGAGAAGTTTGACAACTCTATGTTGTCAAATGGATTTAGAATCAATGTGTGTGACAAGTGCAAATACGTTAAAGACACTGACAGAGGTTATGTCAGTTTGTGTTTATACGTAGATGACATACACATTGTTGGTAGTAATGATGAAATGATTAGAACTACCAAGAGATTGTTAAACTCTAAGTTTGACATGAAAGATATGGGCCTCGCAGATGTCATTCTGGGTATTAAGATTACCAGAACATCTAGTGGTATTGTACTTTTTTAGTCTTATTATGCTGAGAAGATACTTGAAAATTTTAGTAAATCAGATACAAGTGTGTCTAAGACACTAGTAGACATGAGTCTACATTTGACCAAGAATAATAGCGAGAGTATCTCTCAGCTATAATATTCTCAGATCATTAGAAGTTTGATGTATCTGATAAGTTGTACAAAGTTGGATACAGCCTACTTTGTTAGCAGGCTTAGTAGATACACGAGTAATTCGAATGCCACTCATTGGAAAGGCATTACGTAGGTGTTAGGTTATCTACGCTACACACAGGACTATGGGCTGCATTATACCAGATACCCATCGGTACTAGAAGGGTATAGTGACACTAATTGGATATTTGATATAAAGTACTCCAAATCCACTAGTGGTTATGTGTTTACCCTCAGAGGGGCAGCCGTGTATTGGAAATTTTTCAAGTAAATGTGTATATTGAGATCAACGATGGAATATGAGTTTATTGCCTTGGATAAAGCAATTGAAGAAGCTGAATGGCTTCGCCAGTTCATTGAGGATATTCCACGTTAGCCAAAATCTGTGCCTGTGATCTGTATTCATTATGATAGCCAATTGGCGATTGGACGGGCACAGTGTAATATGTATAATGGAAATTCTAGACATATCCATCATAGACATAATTCCATACGACAACTACTCTCAAATGGAGTTGTCTCTCTAGACTATGTAAAGTCTAACTACAACATTGCGAATCCGCTAACTAAAAGGTTAACTCGAGAGTTAGTAGAAACGTCGTCAAGAGGAATGGGATTAAAGCCTTTAGTAATGTTACAGGAACGGAAAACCCAACCTAGTAGACTAGAGATCCCAAAATCTTGGTTCAAAGGGACAACCTAATTTCATGTAACGGGTAAGTCATTGAAGAGGTAAATCCTCTTGTACATTCCTTTGTACAGTGATACCTTGTGGGGTTGGAAGGTTAAGCTAATGCTTTTAATGACCTAAGTGATATAAATAATCAACCGTGGTATAATGAGATACCTTATATAGGTCACCTATGTGAGTGCGAAGTGGGGTCGCTTCTTTAAGAATTTGTAAGGCCGAATTCTTTACCAACACGCACTAAACCAGGCTAGTGTTCCACGGCCATACCGGACACACTAGTGAGAACAAGAACAATGGTTGGACTAACTCCTGTGTGAGGTCTATTGTTTCGGTTTACACAAACGACTGAACAGTTCAAGACATCACATTCATTGGTCAACTAGTAAATCCGATAGACTTTCACGAAAGGTTCAAGGCCAACAGCTGCCATTTCTGAAGCAGGGCTAATTTGTGTGCTCTCTCTCTCTAAGTCTGTCATAAACGTTGTCCATTTTCTTTATTCGGTTAGTTTTTATTCATGTGGGTGATTGTTGGAAAAAATGGTTTTGTTGTGACTTTAATGAGAAATTAAAGTAGGTCCAAACCATTGGTTAAAGTGGGATTAAATGAATTTAGATTCTTTGTAACAAGGTCTTTATACCACAAAAAAAGTGACCAAAAACCATTAAGAATTGAATAAGAAATTGTCTCATAAAGTTAGCCTTACAAATGAGGTATTGGGAATTGTATATAACTACCAATTCCACATTAATTGTAGAGGAAAACTTTGATGGGTATTTAAACCTCAAGATTTTGATAAGGGTATGAGCCCTTTGGGGCATCCAATTTTTTTGAAGGAAGGGAGTTATGGATGCTTCAAGGGTGGGCTTGGGTCAAAACTATGGTCCAAGTTGGTTATGGAAAAATTACCACACGTATGCGTGCTCCGCCCGCCTGCCCAGACCGGGCTGGGCCAAGTCCGGGTCCAGGTTCATGTCTGTGGTCATGGATTCGTGGTTCATGGATCTTGGATCATGAGGCTTGAGGCTTGCTGGAATGGGTTAGGGTTGGGTTGGGCCAGATTAGTGGTCCACTAGCCTAATCTTTTTGGGCTAGGTATGATGCAGATATACACATATGTGTATATAGATTATATAACTCATATACTAATTGACCCATCAATTTTGGTGCATCACTCCAGCAGTTTTGCAAGAGTAATGGCTTGCATTTGGTGCCAGTCTTGATGGTTGAAGGCTCCTCCTCTCTCCCCTATGGTGTATAAATAGAGATCAACTTCTTTGGTTGTGAACATAGAAATTTTGCCTTCGAGAATTATTGTCACGACCCAAACCCGCCCCTATAAGTTTAGGGTCGTAACCGGTCTGTGATCCTGGGATTACCTGTGGGCTCGCCTTTTTCTACGCCCCCGCCTTTCGGAAAGGGTTGAAAAGAAAGGCCTCAAAGGTCAGAGTCTACTTGTGGTTCTGAATCTAGTCTCACAAGTGCAATGTGAGACCGATAAACACCAAAGAGTCCAATCCGGAAAATCATTTCGGAAAATCAGATTTTGAATCAAATAATGCCAAAATTGGACTGCTTTGCTAGATTACAGAGTCGTCACCTAAATATTTTATTTTTAGGAAATTTAGGAAACTCTGACTCGTGCCAAAGGCCACGTGTCCGTCATCACCAAAGTTGCCTCTGCTCGGGAACTTGGGTACGAGAGGGAACGGTCATGAAATGAGCACCCCGCTCGCCCGATCAAAGATCAGCCTCTACTAATCATGATATATTCTTTTATAAACAATATGTGTTCTTGTTCCGGTTATTAAACTAACCTTACTACGTGACGCGCACAAGCAAATATAGACTACATCGCAAGAATTGAAACATTTCAAGTCATGTCTCTTTTCAAAAAATGGTTTGAATTTGCCACTCTCAAATAGGCTTTAAGATGTGGATTTTCCATCAAACATGATGGGTGTAACAAGCCCGCGGGGGACCTCGCTACAGCTCGGACTCGATTTGTAGTCACGGTTCTAAGTCTGAACCAAAGAGTCCAAATCCGGCAAATCGTTTTGAGAAAACAGATTTTTGAAAGAAGTGCCAAGCATGGACTGCTTTGCCAGATACAGAGTCGCCACCTAAATATTTTATTTTGGGAAATTTAGGAAACCCTGACTCGGTGCCAAAAGGCCACGTGTCCGTCATCACCAAAGTTGCCTCGGCTCGGGAACTTGGGTACGATTGGGGAAGGTCACTTCGTGAGCACCCCCGCTCGCCCAATCAAAGATCGGCCTCTACTAATCGTGATATCTATTTTTGAAAACATTGTGAGTTCTTATTCCGGTTATTAGCCTAGGTTACTATGTGATGCACACAGCATACAAGTATAGACTGGATCGCCTGAATTGGAACAAAACATTTCATGTTTGTTTATTTGAAAGATGGTTTGCTACTCGCAAGTAGGCTTAAAATGCAGATTTTGCCACCCGCAGGTGGGCTTAGAAAAGATGATTTTGCCACTATCTAGTGGGCTTAAAACTCACAGTCAATGATTTGTTCCAATTTAAACAACCCGACCTTCACCCACAGGCATTCAGGCAGTTATATCACATAAGCATATTGCCTCATGGTAAGCATGCTATCATGGCATTCACTCACACGCATGTAAGGATGCTAAAGCATAAAACTCACCGAGTACTCCAAGCCAAAATAGAAACTACATTAGAAATCATGCATGATCCTAAGTATACAGAAATGCCTAATGCAACACATGCAAGAATGCAAACTATAGCAGGCTCGGCTATTCTAAACATGGCATATGGAATGCGGCAACTAACATGTATTCAATTTGGAATTGAAAGTACAATGCAGTTAGTATGATGCGCCGAGCCCGGTGCATGCAAAACAGATGAATGAATGCAAACATGCTATCATACTGTATGCTAATTGAAACATGCCCTAATCTAACCAACATAAGCGGATAAATAAAAGGGAGAAAGACGTGGGGTTGGAAGACATACAACACACTCACGCACACTTATTACAGCATTGCCCTCGCGCAGAGGGTCCGAACAAATAATACAGTCCCGAATGAAAGAATATTACAGTCCGAATAATATACAAATTCCTAATTAATTAACGAATTAACTAAGAAAGCTGTAAAACTGGCATGCAAGCCAGGGACTGCCTTGCTCCTGATGAATGATGCATGTCCGGGTTGCCTTGCGCGGAAATCCACTGGGATGCCCCAATTAGCCTCTGTTTTGTGATTTTTCTTGGGAAGCGTGCCAAACTCCGGAAGTTTGCTGATTCTTCATTTGCTACAACAGAGAGCAGGAAAGGGGCATAGCAATGTATTTTCACAGATATATGCATGCCTCGATCCTCGTGCCACCAATCACGCATACCGAGGCATGATGGCCGAGGAGTTGAATTGCACAACTCAATATAGAATGAATGCACATGAAAACACAGCTAAAACCTAACTCCATCATGGATAATCCGGAGTGTCGGTGACTGGGAATTGAGACGCATTCCGTCACTCGGAGTACGAAATGCACCTCGTTTCCCGTGCCCGGGCTAACTCCTATTCCGAACACGATGCAATATGCATGACATGCATGAATGCAACTAAGATACAATCCTAGCATGCACAATGCTATGAAAATGAGATGCCTCGAAATGCGTGCACACGAGCACGCAAACCGAGAAAATGACAGAATGCAATGCAAATGACATGAAAATATGATATGGGCTTACACGAACATGAGAGAACCTCATCCACACTCACATAGGATGCCGATGGATGAAAATGAAATGCCTCGAAATGCGTGCACACGGGCACGCAAACCGAGACAATGGCATACACAATGCAATATGGCTAAAATGGCATATAGAATGCAACATGGACTTACACTAACATGAGAGAGCCTCAGCCACACTCACATAAGAGGCCGATGGATGAAAATGAAGTGCCTCGAAATGCGTGCACACGGGCACGCAAACCGAGACAATGCAAAAATGCGAACTATGGCATGGGAAATGATATGCAAACATGGTAATAGAATTTAAGCGCTGAAATGTGGGGGAAAACAGCCCCGAAATGAGGCGAAAACACACCCGATGCGAGGAATGGTCTCGAAACATGAATTTTGGGACCCGAAATGGCCTATGGCTATACCAAACATGCACAATATGGATATGCAATGAATAGACAGTAGCAAGGAAGCCGCAAAATTAGCATTTTACCAGCACAAATCATGGCCAAACAGCAAGCAAAGATAGGGCAACAATGGCATGCAAAAATGGCCTTAAACATGAGGTTATGAAGCAACTCACAGCTGCTAATTCCAAACAGGTTAGGGCCCTTCAACAACATTGAAGAGGGGCCAAAAATAAGCATATTTTCAGAACTGTAAAAACCCTAAAAACAATCATAGACAAGGCTAAGTTCTTATGCAAGAAAAAGGGCCAAAAGGTGGCCAAAGAGGCAAGTGGTATATGCAATGCCCAAACTGAAAAATTCCCTTCTACAACATTGAAGAGGGACCAAAAATAAGCATATTTCCAGAACTGTAAAAACCCAAAAACAGTATACAAACATGCTAGAAATGCAATGCAAAATAAGGCTCAAAAGAGGCTATAACATGAGGTATGCAAAATATTCATCAAGCAAGCAAAGACCCTTAATAAAACATGTTAAGAAGGTCAAAATAAGGCCATCTCTAGGCCTGTAAATCGTCCGAAAATGGAAGCATAGTGGGCTGCCAAAGCATGCAAGAAAATGGCATTCAAGGAGGGTATTGAAGCAAGTGCGAGAAGGAGGGCTCAAACAGGGTTGAGCCCTTAATGAGACGTGAAAATGAGCTCAAAAAAATGACCTTTTCAGTTTTGGTCGGAGCTCAAATATTCAAGAAATAGAGGCTAAGAAATGATGCAAAAATGAGCTAGAAAAGAGGGAAAATGGACTTACCTTTGAAGACCAACACTCTTGTTGCTTCTTGGACCAGATTTGGTGACTCTAAGCTGCTGGAATCCCCTCCTTTGCTGCTGGAATGGAGGGGTGATGGTAGAGCTTGAAGATGATGAAGAAATGGAGCCCAAAACTTGAAGGAAATGGGGTGTTATGCATGTATCTCCTCCAAGCAACTCTTGTAACCCTTTTTCTAGAGTTGGGAGGCCAGCAAATCCAAGAGAGAGGGAGAGAAGAGTCTAGGCAAAGTGGTGCCAAAATCAAGCCTCTTGTTCCCCCACAAAATATCCCCCGGATATAGATATTTTCTGGGGGAAACAGCTGCACAGCTGTAAAGTGGAAGCTGAGAGGAAGCAGGCCGGCCAGGTATTTTTGCTGCAGGTGGCCGGCCGGCCACCTCCCCTAGCCGGCCGGCCAAGGGTCAAAAAGTCCAAGAATAATTAGTGGCCGGCCATGAACGTTTAGGGTCCTCCCATGTGTGTACATCACAAATATATGGTTCAAAGTTCAAGAAAAAGGGCCCAGGTTGTTCAACATTGGCTCGGAAGGAGGGGTTCAAAAGGGTCAAGAAACATTAGTGGCCGGCCATGAACTTTTAGGGTCCTCCCATGTGTGTACATCACAAATATGTGGTTTGGGTTTGAAGAAAATGGCTCCAAGGTGTTCAACATTGGCCCGGAAGTGCGAAAAATGGGTGTCAGAGGGCGAAAATGGAACATAACTGGTTGCCAAGATAATTGCTGGCCTCCCACCCTCCAGTGACCTCCCTGGTGATGAAATAGAGGCACCTGCCAAAAATGAACAAAAACCGATGCAAAACGAAAGCTCGGGGGCCAAAACACGCAGTTCGGGGTCCCGAAAATGGGCTGCCAAGCACCGAAAGTGGCGTTCGGCCACGAAGTGGGTTTCTCAGGCCCCAGTGTCCCTTGAAAGGGAGAAAATAATATGTATGCCAAATTTAGAGTAAACAGAGATGGTTAAGCGGTCCCGAACCGAGGCACACGGCCTGACGGCTCCGAAAACCGGAAACCGGACTCCGAAATGGGAAAAATGGCCTACGGCCACAAAATGTAGCCCACGGCCACTGAGAGATGGTCTACGGGACCTCTCCCTTCCCTCAGGAAAAGAATCCGAGAAAACCGAGTCTGGTTCGCAAACCGAGGCAAGGCACAGAAGAGGGTTCGGAAGTCCGGAGGCAGGGCTCGCAGCCGCGACTCTGAGACTTCTGGACAAGCACAACATGCAATATCACCAAGTGCTCAACTGGTGACGTCTGAGTCTCAAGGTCGGTCAAAAATGGGGTGTCTACAATGGGCTTAATACATGATTTGCTACTCAACAAAGTGGGGCTTAAAACATACATTTTTTGAATCATTCCAATTCAAACAATAAGCCTCCATCCACAGGCATTCATGCAGCTTAGCAAGTAAGCACATAGCCTCATGGCAAGCATGTGAAATATGGCAATATGACAATCACACTCATGCAAGTATACTAAAGCATAAAACTTACCTAGTACTTCAAGCCAAAAAAACTAGTTAGAAAGATGCATGATCCTAACTATAGAAGATGCCTGATGCAACACATGCAATATGAAATTAAATAGGCTCGGCTACTTAATCATGTTATCTGTAACACTTTGATAACATACTTTGAAACACGTATTCAAAGAAGTATTGAAATTGACAATGCAGTTTGAATGATGCGCCGAGCCTCGTGCATGCAAGACAAATGTATGGATGCAAGCATGCAAGCATAAGGTATGCTAATCGAAATATGTCCCTAATCTAACCACCAAAAGTGATTAAATAAAATGAAGAAAGACGTGGGGTTGGAAGACATACACACGCGCATGCACGCTTATTACAACATTATGCTTTCGTGAAGGGGGGTCCGAATGAACAACTAACTAGCTACACTAATTAAGCTAAGCTATTACAAACCAAAACTAATTAACTCTTCTAAGCTAATTATTACAACAATTGAAATAAATTAACTAACTTATTCTAAACTAATTATATATTACAAACCGGAATTAATTAACTAGTTACACTAACTAATTAAGCAATTAAATGGCCTCGAGAGATGAGGGACGCATGCATGCTCGGTTGGTTTCCTCCCGAAAATCCACCGCTTTGCCATCAAATTCCTCTGTTTGCACTCGTTTGATCACTGAAAATTGTGCCAACTCCCAAAATGCCTCTGCTCCAACTTTGGAGCACACTTGTGCAAAAATTCACTGGTGGCCGACAGGCTACAAAAAGTGGCCGTCGGCTACTATAACTTGCCGGTTGGCTACTGTTAGTGGTCGTCAGCCACTACTTCTGGCCGGTCGGCCACCCCTGCCCCGAACTTCCTTTCTTGCTGCAACAGAGAGCAAACAGAGGCACAATAGTGTATTCTCAAGGTTTGTGTGCATTTTTACTCTCCTTATCATTACACGAGTTCAAAGGAGTGCAAGTCTTAGCCCTCAAACCATCAACCAAGCATTTTCAATGCATGATGGCTGAGGAGCCAAGTTTGCACAAGTTAATGAATGCAAAACAAGACTCGATAAAACCACAACCCTATCATGCATGATCAAGCGTGGTGGTGACCAAGAAAAGTGGCACGTTTCATCACTTTGAGTATGAAACGTCTTTCCCGTGTTCGGATTAATATCCGATCCGAACACATGCAATGCAACATGAAGATGCTTAATCTTGCCTCTTTTACCTTGTTTATTTTGTTTACACATTTTAACTTACCAATCCATTCTTTAATTGATTAGTCCAAAAGGTGAATGTCCTCTAATGGAAAGAAGGCTTAAACCACAAGTACCTTGAGGATGAAAGGGGCCTCATGCTGTTGGTAATGAACTCCCAAAGGAATTAAACCATTAGGCATGAGGGTCTCAATTCCACACTCAAGCCAACAAGGGGTTCAAAGCCGCTTTCAAAACAAATGAAAGAGTGAAGAATAGAGGGAGATTGCAGAGATTTCAGTGCTGAAATGGAGTGCAAAATGACACTAAAACATGCAAGCAACTCATGCAATTCATGCTAAATAACCTAAAACATTAAGCTAGTGAAGGAGATTACACTACAACCACACAATACAAGCCTCAAATGGCCAAACAGCTCAAAACAGAGCTAAAATCAGTCAAAATAGTAGCAAAAGCATGCTGAAAAGAAAGGTACAAAATGCTAGAAAAACATACTCACATGTTAAGCTATCTATGCATGCAAACAAAACACAAGAGCAACTCTCAAAAGCAACGAAAGAGTGAAACAAATAAGCATGTGACAAAGCTATATTTGCTGAAATTACATGTAAAAAGACACTACAACATGAAACCAACTCAAGAAGATCATCTTTAAAGGCCTAAAACACCAAACTAGTGAAGCCATTTGCACTACTACTATGCAAAACAAGACTCATATGACCAAAGCAGTCCAAAACAGAGATAAAATATTCCAAAGCAGAGGCAAACATATGCTGGAAACAAGCTAAGTTAAGCCACAAAAACATACTACCATGTGATGCTAACTAGGCATGCAAGTAACACACAAGGAGGGGAGGCTAACCCCTCCAATTTTGAACTTCAAAACATATTTTCCACCACTGAAATAACTCTGAATTTCATTAGTTTAAAGGCCCAAAAAGTTTGATTTGAGAGCCTTGAAAGATGGCACAAAAAGCTATACAAGCTAAGGAACAAAAGGGAGAGACAACCCCCTAACACAAAATAGCCTCAAACCATCATATCTAAACCATAAAAATATAGTTTTTTTTGTAGTTGAAAACTAGGCCAAAAATAGTACAAAAGATGGTAAAACAAGTAGTCAAAACAAAGCTTACAAGGTGAGCCTTATACCTTTTGAAGCACAGCACTAATCAGCCACAATTTTAGGCTCAAACCTCCTTCCAAAAGCTCAAACTAGGCTCCAAGGGACCTCAGCTCCAAGGTGGTCAAGTTTGGTTAAGGGTTAGTGTGCAAAGGTGTAGAGAAAACTAACTATCAAACACAAAACAAGAAGAGAGAGAGAGAGAGAAAAAAAAAATATTTGATCCAAAATGTCCAACCTCCCAAAATGGGAAAAGCAACCCCTATATATAGAAAATCAAGATTCAAGCTTGTATTCATCCCTCCATACACGTGTATGTTAATGCACTTCAGCGAACAACAGCTGGCACAGCTGGCAAACAAATATCTAAAAAAGAAAACAAATGGCCGTTGGCCATTCTAAGTAGCCTACCGGCCACCAAAAGTAGCCGATAAGAACAAAAAGTGGCCGACAAGGTTTGGCCCAAAAGCAAGCACAAAACAAATAGGTTTAGAGGCTCAAAGACAAGGCATTCCGCCAAAGACTTCGGGCGCTCAAAATGAGCACAAACAAACACAATGATCGAGTGCACAAACGATGACATTCAAGTCTTAAGGTCGGTCAAAAATGGGGTGTCTACATTACCAAACGCATTTGAACAAATTAAACAAGGACATAGGGGCTAATGGAAGCAAATACCAATAAATAATGTCCATAGAGTTGTTTAGACATACATGGGACTGAAAATTTAAAAACTTATATTTACATACATATATGGTGTCATCAGATTGTCAATCTTACATCGTCATAGATACAAATAAACCAAAAGCTTGACCAAACAAACAAAAGAAAGTAACTTAAACTTGCATCATGCCCGTAAAACTTGACCACAAGACATTTCGAAACCTCCTCGGGAGGTACCCTGGTTAGCTGACTCATACAAATCTCCAAGCAAACCTCACTAAGCCTGGTCCGGCGCCTAATTACGTACATACATAAATAATTGAATAAGCTAGAGCCCAATAGATAACAACAGAGTAAAAGGTTATGAATGATGTCCAAAATAGATTCAGAAATCACAGTTCATCTCAGAAACAGATTAGGATTTACACACTTATACAGAATTCAAGAGCAGTTATATATGGTACATCCATTAGCCAACAGATTAGAATGGTCATAAGACCCACATACATAGTCGATACCGACGACCATAAAGGTCAACATCTTTGTGCACAAATAGTCAGAGTATTGTTACCCCCAAGTGGGGGCCACGTGAACATAGGCCAAGGTATTATTACCCCCAGGCAAGGGCCACGTGAAAATAAGCCACGATATTGTTACTCTCAGGTGAGGGCCACGTGAACCAAGGATGCCATAAATACATTTCAGAAAGTTGGACAATCATTCATTTAATCATAAAATAGTGTAGCTCGACTTTTTCGCGCCCCCTTTCGGTAGCTCGAATATAAGCCCTGCAGTTCGGACTCCCGCAGTTTTGAATTTAATCTCACAAGTGCAATATGAAATTGATAAACACCAAAGAGTCCAAATCTGGCAAATCATTTGGAAAATTCATTTTGAATCAAAAATGTCAAAAATGGACTGCTTTGCCAAATACAGAGTCGCCACCTGAATATTTTTTGTTTTTAAGAAATTTAGGAAACCCATGACTCATACCAAAGGCCACGTGTCCGTCATCACCAAGATTGTCTCGGCTCAGGAACTTAGGTACGAGAGAGGCAGGTCATGAATACTTTTGAGCACCTCCGCTCGCCCGATCAAAGATTGGCCTCTACTAATCATGATATGATTTTTATCAACATTATATGCTCTTGTTCCAATTATTACGCTAGCATTACTATGTGACACACAAGTATAGACCAACTTTGCAAGAATTGAAACATTTCAAGTCATGTTTGTTTTGAAAATTATTTCAAAATATGTACCACTTGAAAAAGTGATTGCATATGAACATTGCTCAAATTATTCCAATTCAAGCAACTAGCCTCCATCCACAGGCATACAAGCAGTTTATAGCAATTAAGCACTTAGCCTCATGGCAAGCATGCTAGACATGACAACATCAACATTCATGCAATATGCTAAAGCAAGTAAAGGCTCACCTAATACTCTAAGCCAAAAGATAAACTAGTTAGAAAAATGCACAATCTTAACTTTATGCAATATGACTAATGCAACACATGCGATATACAATTACTAGGCTCGGCTAATAACCATGGTATATGAATCAATGAAATAGCATGCAGTTTAAGCATGTATTCAAAGAAGTATTGAAATTAACAATGCAGTTAGAATGATGAATCAAGCTTTGGTGCATGCAATACAAATGGATGCAAACATGGAGAATACAAAACAAATCGTGATGTCCCTAATCTAACCATCATAATTAGATAAATAAAAGGGAGAAAGACGTGGGGTTGAAAGACATACACATTATTACATTGCGCTCTCATCAAAGAGAGTCTGAATGAATAAACTAGCTAACTAGCTAACTAATTAAAGTTAAGCTAATTAAACTAACTATTACAAAACAAAATGAATAACTAGCTAAACTACTTAACTAATTATTACAACACTAAATAAATTAACTAACTATTCTAGTTAACTAATTAATTACAAAACGAAACTCATTAGTTACAACATCTATCAAAATTAATTAGTTACAACTAATTAATTACAACAAATAACTAAGCTAAGTATTTGAACTAAACAGGCTCGAGATGCAAAAAAATGCTAATGCTAATGCTCATGCTCGATTTCCACCCAAAAAGTCGCTGTTTTGCTTCTGAATGCCTCTGTTTGCATAATTGAACACCAACACTACTGCTCACGTCCAGAACAACTCTGCTCCACCTTATCAACATACTGCCAAATTTTGCATCAGTGGTCGGCTGGCCACTGGTAAAGACTGTCGGCCACCAGCCGACCATGGATAGTGGTCTATTGGCCACTGCTGCACAAATTCATCTTGCTACAATAGAAAACAAACAAAGCATATATAGGGTTTGTTTGCACAACTCACCCCTTCTTTTCGTGAACAAATCCAAGGAATGACAAGTTTGGTTCACAAACCATCAATATATGCAATTTCATTGCATGATGGCTTGTGAATCCAAGTGTACAAGCTCAATAAATGCAAAACAAGACACAAACCTCCTCCCTTTCATGCAAAACAAAGCTCAAATGCAATTAACAGCCCAAAAAAGTGCTAAAACAGTCTAAAACAAGTCCTCAAACATGCTGTAATTAAGCTAAAAAAAGCTAGATTAAAATGCTAAAACATGGAACCAATTATGCTAGCAAGCAAGACACAAGGAGAGTAGGCTAACCCCACCAAATTTGGACTTTAAAACATGATTTTGGCCACTGAAAAAGCTCTGAAAATCAGTGTTTAAAAGCATGGAAAAAGATAGTAAAAGGGTGGGAAACACAAGGGCAAAGGTCTCTAAAACAAGGTACAAAGAAAGGCTATCAACCCCGCAACCTTTAATGGCCTTAAACCCAAACTTCAGCCCAAAAAACACAGAGTTTTGACAGCCCAAAACAAAGGAAAAACAGTTGGAATAATAGCAAATTAAACAAAGCTACAAGCAAAGTCTTATACCTCTTGAAGAGAAGAAGCTATTCCAAGCAACAAAACCAAGTAAACACACCCTCTAGAGTTCAAACCAAGCTCAAGAATCCCTCAACTCAAAGATGAGAGGATTTGGTTAAGGGTGTATAGGCTAAGGTTGAAGAATTGTAAGCAAAAGTGTAGAGATTTGGTAGAGAGAGAGAGAAAAAAAATTTTGAGTTCAAAGCTTTCTAACCTTCAAAACAATATGAGAGGTCTTTTATATATAGATAACCAAGCAATTCCGTCAAAAACATTTAGCTCTACACATGGGTGAAGATGCATGCATCTGTGCAAACAACTAGCACAGCTAGCATAAAATATCTACAAAATACACTGGTGGCCAGCAAGCCACATCAGTGGCTGGCAGCCCAAAAGTGATGGCCGGTAGCCCAAAAGTGGTGGCCGGCAAGCCACCAGAGACTGTAGGATGGAAAAGCTAGGCTTGGTCCAAAACTAGGACAACAAAGGTACAGGGTTTGAATGGCTCAAAGCTAGAACATTCTGCTGACTTCAAGCTTTGGACAAGTATATAAACTCATCATCAGGTGCACATGCAAGGATGCCCAAGTCGTAAGGGCCATAAAAAATGGGGTTTCTTCAAATAGCATTTCAGAAAGCAGATCATATCATATCATTCAAAAAATACTTAAAGTTGAACATATCTTTACAAAGTTATTACTCACAGATAGCTCCAATAGCAGAAGGATCAGAATAGTCGGATCAACAATCTGTGGCGCGTGACCTACACAAACATATAGTGGATACACATTGAAACACACGCTTGGAAAATACTTAACTCATTTCTTTTCTATCTTGGTGTGTTTCTAATCCTTATCCTCATTATTATGTCTTAATTAAGGCTTAAGAATGCCTAAGATATAATTAGGATATCAAAATATAACTTGAAACACTTAGTTAAATTTTCAAAAACAAGAATTTCCCCTCGAGCACAACTTCGGTCGCTTGAGCGGTCTGTAAAATCTGTAAAAGTACTGGGTGCTTGATTTTTATGCTCGATAGATGCTCGACAGTCGCTCGAGCCAAAGACTGAGTAAACAAGGTCTCCGCTCGAGCGCAACTTCGGTCACTCGAGCGGTCTGCAAAATTCTGTAAAACTTCTGTGATCTCTCATTTTACGCTCAAGTGCAACTTCCTACACTCGAGCGGAGGATCAAAAATAAGGGTGGTCCCTCAAGTGCAGGTTCTGCCAACCCCAAACTTTGTAAAACTTCTAGGAGATTGCATTCTTTGCTCGAGTGAAGCCTACGAATTCTGGAATGTTTAGATTGCACTCCCAACTTTAAAACTTGATTCCAAAGCACCAAAACACATTCTTTTGGGCCAAAACGTGAGAAAACATTTGTAAACTCATAGAACTTCATGAATTGAAAGCCATTTCGCCAAAATCAAGCCCATAAGTGAGAGAATTATTTAAAAGCAAACTTGACATTTTAAAAACATAACATGCAAACAATGACTCGAAATCTTAGCTTCCAAAACATGCACAAATGAAGTGTTTAAGTGAAAAACCACAATGAGCTCCCATAATAGAACAAAAATAATCTCTTGCATGTAAGAATTTGTTGAAATTGAAACTTAAAATTCATGAATTTTGCATGCATGTATGTTATGACTTAAATTCCTTTATTTCTAGCTCAATTCTCATGTTCAAACACTTTAATCTCTAGAATTCTTACACTAATGCTTTGAATACAAACTTTAAGAATATAATTCTTACCTAGAGTTCTCAATTCTTTGAATTCTAGGAATTTCTAGCACAATTCTTCCAATTTCCTTCAATTGTCTAGCAATCCGTCTCTTTCTCTTCCTTTAGCCTCAATTTTTTCCTCTCCCTCTCTTCTCACATTTTTTTATGTCAAAAGATGATGAAGTGTGTGTATAGTAGTATGAGACAACATTAAGCTTATATAGGTGCCATTAATGGAATTAATTAATTCTTGCTTAGATTAAACAATTATATATATTTTATTCTAATTATTTGATTCCAAATCAAATTCCAATTAAACCTACTATAATGTTCTAAAAAGTACCCGTTGACCTAGTCAATTTCATCTTCGGTGGTCGATAAGGCCTTCCATTTGCATAATGAAACAGAAACATAGACAGATCTTTCTACAACAGATAGATATAAATGCAAATAACACATAACGCATGTAATTAACATAGAATTTCATCTTAATTACTTATTAAGCAGTCATAATTAAGGATCATAGGCTAATCACAGATCGGGGTCGTTACAGTTATACAACCAGTTTGCTTGCTTCTATAATTTTCTTCTTGTGTGAGAGAGTGCTGCCATTATCGGTTCACCAAAACTAACAGAAGGTGCTTCTGCGTTAGCCGGTCTAAACCGTAGTATATTGGGAAACAAAAGCTGACATATCACCAGCACCTACGGTGAGATGACTAATCTGTTTTAAGGAGACTGTGGAATCACACAGGCTTCGATTTGTTTTCTTTACCATTTTATTATATTGTGCATTTCTGTGCAATATCAATATAAATTCCAACATGTTTTCTTATTTTGTAATTTAATTAGATTAATCATGAATTTATTTATTTTAGTTAATTACACAAATTGTACAACAACTTCATCAAGATACCATCACAACCGGTCAAACAACAAATAGTGGTCACCATATGGCTAAACTTTTTCTTTTTCAACTCCCAACCATCCACGTTAATAACTAATAGATATATCATAATTTGCTTTCATATATTTAATAACATCAATCGAATTAACCTGTTCAACAACCAAATTTGAACTCAGCTTAGAATTCTTACAAGTATGAAAACTAACTCCATAAGTGTTCTCATTATTTAAAATCCTAACGTATGAAGAAAAAAAAATCATTCACTTTTTCAAAAAAAGCATGCACATGTCACTTGCAACCCATTAAAGCTCTATTTTGCACATTCTGCTGTCATCTTTATCTTATTGTTTTTGACGTAGTTAAACTTTCTTGTACATTTTATGTAATTAAATAAAACAAATAGATTCATATTGGATAAACAAATTAAATTTCAAAACGAGAACATGTTGGAATTTATAAAAATTCATAATAAAATAAACTAGCAAAATGAAGCAAACCGAAGCCTGTACTATACAGTCTCCTTAAAACAAATTCGCTGCCTCACCGATTGGGTGTTGAAGGTTGTTCGACGTCTGTCTCCCAGGATACGACGGTTGGACTATCCACGCAATGCACCGATTGAATAGCTTTGGCGAATAAAACTTTGCCGCACTCTCTCATAGGAAGAATATAATATAAAATTGAAGGAAACTTTTGACAAGAAGAGTAACAAATTTTCTAGTGTTGAAAGCTGAAGGAAAGGGCCTCCTTTTATATACATGGAGGGAGAAAGGAAAAGGCTCCAGCCATTAAGGCCTATCACAAATGCAGAAATCAATTCTATATTAATCTACAAAACTGATGGATTAAATCCATTATGAATAAAGGAGTGATCAACTGTATTATACACCTAGGTTTTGTGTATATATTCCTACAGCCCACACATCTGGCTTAGCCCAAAAAGATTAAGATAGGTGGGCCAAGCCTAACCTCCACACTCAATCCGTTCCAGCAAGCCCAAGCCCCAAGATCCACGATCCACAACCTACGAACCACGGACCACGGACTTAGACCCAACCCGATCTGGTTTGGTTCGGGAGGTGCACACGTGTGGGGCAAGTTTTGCATAACCAACTTAGACCATAGTCTTGGCACAAGTCCATCCTTGAAGCATCCATAACTTCCTTCCTTCCAAAAATTTGGATGCCCCAAAGGGCTTACACCCGTATGCAAAAAATGAGATTTAAATACCCATCAATGCTCTCCTCTACAATCAATGTGAGATACAAGGTTTTACACCTTTCCCAACACCTCTTTCCTAAGACCAACTTAATGAGTCAATTTCTCATTCAAACGTCAATTTCTCATTCTTTTTGTGGTGTAAAGATTTCATTATAAGGAATCTAAACCCACTTTACTCCAACTCAATTGAAGATTGGCATCCACTTTAATATTGCATTAAAGTCACCAAAAAACTATTATTTTTCCAACAATCCCCCACATGAATAAAAATTGACCCAATAAAAACAAATGGACAACGCTTAACAACAACGACTTGGAGAGAGTGCAACGGAATACACCCCGCATCGGAAAATGTAGGTTTTGATTTTGAACCCCTCCTAGTGAAGTCCATCGGATTTATTGGCTGTCCAATGAACACGAAGTTTTGAATTGTTCTGTCGTTTTATGTAAACCAGGACAATAGACCTCACATAGGCATTACTCGAACCATCTTTCTGTTCTCACTGTTATGTCCGGTTTGGCCCTAGAACACTAGCTTGTTTCTGTGAGTGGTTTAAAGAATTAGGCCCTGTCAATTTTTGTAGAAACGGCCCCACATCACACTCACATAGGTGACTCTACTTGAGTATCCCACTATACTCAGCTCAACAGCTTAACACACTAGAGTCATTAAAAGCTCAGCTTAACCTTTACATTTGCAGGTATCACTGATAAAAAGAATGGCTAGAGGTTTAACCTCCTCAGTGACATACCACCGTTACACGCAATTAGGTTGTCCCATTGAACTTAGATCTTGGGACTTCCAGTCAACAATGTTGGGTTTCCATTCCGATAACACCTTACACTAAAGGCCTTAACCCCATTCATTTTGACAATTTCTTTACTAACACTCGATTTAACCCTTTGGTTAGCGGATCCGCAATGTTGTCCTGAGACTATGCATAGTCTAAAGTGACAACTCCGTTTGAAAGTAGTTGTCGTGTGGAATTATGTCTATAACGAATTTGTCTAGACTTTCCATTATACATATTACTTTGTGCCCGTCCAATCGCCGATTGGTTGTCACAATGAATATAGATGGCTGACACAAGTCTCGACCAACGTTGAATATCCTTAACGAACTGGCAAAGCCATTCAGCTTCTTCAGATGCTTTATCCAAAACAATAAACTCAAATTCCATCATTGATCTCGATATACACATTTTCTTGAAAGATTTCCAAGACACAACTGCCCCTTCGAGGGTAAACCCATAACCACTAGTGAATTTGGAGTCTTTTATATCAGATATCCAATTAGCGTCACTATACCCTTCTAGTACTACTGGGTATCTGGTATAATGCAGCCCATAACCCCAGATGTAGCGTAGAAAACCTAACACCCATATAATGCCCCTCCAATGAGTAGCATTCAGATTACTCGTGTATCTACTAAGCCTGTTAAGCAGAGTACAATATATCCGGCCTTGTATAGCTCATCAGACACATCAAACTTCCAATGACCCTAGAATATTCTAGCTGAGAAATACTCTCACCATTATTCTTGGTCAAATGTAGACTCACGTCTACCGGTGTCCTAGACACTTGTATCTGATTTACCAAATTTCTCAAGTATCTTCTCAACATAGCGAGGCTGAGAAAGTACAATACCACTAGATGTTCTGGTAATCTTAATACCTAGAATGACATCTGCATGGCCCATATCTTTCATGTCAAACTTAGAGTTTAACAATCTCTTGGTAGTCGAATCATTTCATTATTAGTCATCAACTTATAGATACAAAATGACATAACCCCTATCAGTGTCTTTGACATATACGCATTTGTCACACTCATTAATTTTGAACCCATTTGAGAACGTAGCATTGCCAAGCTTCTCATGCCATTGCTTGGGAGCTTGCTTCAAACCATACAATGATTTGACAAGCTTATAGACTTTCTTATTTTATCCTGGAGCTAAGAATCCCTCGGGTTGCACCATGTAGATTTCTTCATCTAAATCTTCATTTAAGAAAGCTATCTTTACATCCATCTGATGTATCACCAGACCACGTAAAGCTTCTATTGCAATCACCATGCGAATGGATGTAATCCTTGTCACAGGTGAATATGTATCAAAATAATTCAGGCCTTCACGCTGCATGTATCCTTTGATTA
Organism: Camellia sinensis; assembly: GCF_055761805.1. NCBI lineage: Eukaryota > Viridiplantae > Streptophyta > Magnoliopsida > Ericales > Theaceae > Camellia > Camellia sinensis. The sequence continues at coordinate 78,616,388 of NC_138963.1, forward strand.
CTAGTCGAGCTTTATACTTATCAATTGACCCATCAGCTTTCATCTTTCTTTTAAAGATCCACTTACTTTCCAAGACCTTACTGCCTGGGAGTAGATCAACCAACTCCCAAGTATGGTTTTGTAAGATGGAATCAATCTCACTCTTAATTGCTTCTTTCCACAAAGGAATTTCAAGTGAAGTCATAGCTTCATGGAAAGTTTAAGGTTCTCCCTCTAACATATGAGTCAAGAAGTCTGGACCAAAGGACTTTGTAGTCCTAGCCCTCTTACTCCTTCTTGGCTCATCTACTTCCTTAGCTTGATCATCGACTTGATCATCCATGTGATCATCTACGTGATCATTGTCATCTTCAACTTCTTTCATGGAACTCTGAATCTTTTCTTGGAGACGACACGAAAATACATTTTCAAAGAAAGATGCATTTTTTGATTCCATGATAGTATTCTTGTGTATATCTAGAATAATAGACCTATACACAAGAAATCGATATGCACTTTTATTATGTGCATATCCAATGAATACACAATCCACTGACTTCGGTCCTATCCAAACCGGCTTGAGTGTAGGCACCGCCACTTTTGCAAGACACCCCGACATTCATAAGAATTTATAACAAGGCTTGATGCCTTTCCATAACTCATACGGGGTCTTGTCCACCTTCTTCCGAGATACTTTATTCAGAATAACCATGGGAACTATATGAGTATTTCTAGTAGTTAACATGTGAACAACTCATGAAAATAATTCTAAACATAATAAGCATGTAACAAAGCCAATTAAAATCTAGACAATGTTGAACATGCAAATTGTATTATAAAATTAAAAAATGAGCATGTTTTTATACAAAGCTTTTATACTACATGTCATGCAAAGATTAGTACCCATATAATGAACTTATATTAGAACAAATTAATTTACTAGGAATCTAATACTAAAACCATTTTAAACTTTGCATCTAATAATCCTTTTTCACAAAACAGTGGATTAGAAAGAAGTAAATTAAAATCCTACAACATTATGTGTATTAGATTAATTATAATCATGTATCATATAAAGGCAGTGGATTATTAGAGGCTGCACTTTATTTGTATAAGGAAAACCAAATCAATCATGATAAGGACCACAAAACAGTAGCATGCACAGTAGAGGAAATCAATATAAATCTAAATCAGAATACTATCCTGGAAGGGCCGAGTTCGAAAGTTTGGAAACAAACCGTAGCATGCATAGTGAAATCTATTGTTACAAATTTCATATGAATCTAAATATCTAATTTCATGATAAACACAGTAATCTGTTTTAGGCTTCTTGCACATTTTGTGTAATTAAATATGTGAGACCATGAAAATCCTCTCATATGGATTGTAGAGATCCAACGAAGAGAGGAGCTTTGCCCTTGTATATCTGCAAAGATGAACTTAGTTGGCGCCACCCACCCGTGGTTACCGGCCGAAGACACTCTGATGATGAAATTAGTCACTGAAATCAGAGAAGACAACTCTAGAGAAAGAACTGTTTGTGTGATATATGGCAGAGAGACATAAGGCATACCTCCTCTTCTGGGATGCCCCCCCTTTATATAGATGGGGGGGTGATATTAGTTTGGGCTGGATCCATTGTAGGCCTTGTTTGGGTTAACCCCAATAAGCTGATATATTTTTTTTTCTGGCTCCCACAATTGCCCCAAAACTTTCATTGTCTGTGGTAGAAGGAATGAGAGTTTTTTCTTGCCAAGTTACGCTGGTCAAATAGATGTTAGGTCCTTTGACAAAGAATACATTTTATAAATGAATAACATAAATGAATGAATGGCTAGATGAATGCATGTATGTATGAATGTATGTACAAATATATGTATATAGAGGAGAAAGGTGAGCTAAAGCCCAGTGAGTAATGCTATCTCTATAACAATGGGCCACAATATTATAACCTCCGGGTAAGGATGTAGGCCGCGGTATTATAATCCAGGGCAAGGATGTATTATATTGTCGAGTGCAAAGATTGCTTCCAAATATGGACTTTCGTGCCGAGCTAAAAATATTTCTATATGCCGAGTACATAAATGATTGCCTGAACCAAATAAGACAGATTAAATAAGGTAGATATATCAGCCAAAAGATGGACCACGGTATTATTACCCCTGGGTGAGGATGTAGACCTGCGGTATTATAACCCCCAGGCGAGGGTGTAGGCCTGCGGTATTATTACCCCCGGGCGAGGGTGTAGGCCTACGGTATTATTACCCCCGGCCGAGGATGTACGCCGTGGTATTATTACCCCCGGGCGAGGGTGTAGGCCTTTGCCGATGGCGCTCCATGCCAAGTGCGAAGATTACGCTGTACTCGAAAACTTATGCTAATTTTAAGTGGCGATATATTACGCCGACTATTTAATTGCCAAGTTGCTCGGTTTGCGTTTAGTCCAAGGTAGACTTGCCCCATTGCTTTCAAAGGACAGGTGTTAGTCGGAAGGAATGCAGATTCCCATTGCCCTATGTTGCAGGGAAGATTTGACTTTGGTAAAATGATGGCGCACAAAAATATGCAATCTGTCGACTGCCAAATGCGAATTGCTGACTGCTAAGTGCTAGCGGCCGACTACCAAGTGTGTAATGTATTGCCCCAAAACTAGCGCATGCTTAGAGCGGTGTGAAAAGGGGCGGGAGTGTGTAACTTAAGTAAATGTCGTTGTCATGTTTGTACCAAGTTGGTCGAGTATGTATGCATATCAAAGGTGCCGAGATGATGATCGGTTGATGTGCCCCAATTGGAAAGCAAAAAATTGATTGATGTCCCAGTGGGCAATTGTTTTGCCAAATAATGTTGTTAGGCGAATAAAGTTGCCGAATACTGTGGCCAATATTGCTGCATAAGTCTTGACAATGCATAAAGTTGACAAGTAATGTTGTTTAGCCGAATAAAGTTGATGCACGGCCGAATAATGATCATAATGTTGAATTAATAATGGTGCCTAATAATCTTGCCGAGTAAATTTGATGCACTACCGAGTAACTAGTGTCAAAACATCAGTGGTGTCCGTTTCATATATAAAATGATTTTGCCGAAAAGTTGGTCAGCTACACTTGGGTCAATGATTGTGCTAATCTTTTGGTCGGCGATTTTTCTTAACTTCGCAGTGTGTCGGCATCCCTTCAAAGTTGGATTTGCTAAGAACTTGGTTGGCAATAGTTGCCAATTTATTAAAGGTGAGTGTCTTGTCCAACGTATATTTGCCCCATTGCTTGTGAATAAGATTGGTTATTCAAAAGAAATAAAATTGATTTGGGCCAAAATTGCCGAGTAGGCCGATAAGAACTTGAAACGGATTTCGTGCTCTTGTTCGGTGTTGTGGCGAAATCGGAATGAAGCCGAGACAAAGTAGGGTGCTTGGTGATATGTGAAGTGAGCCATTGCGCTTAATTTTTGAATAAAATCTGCAAATATTTTTTTTTAATTTTTGAATAAAATCTGCAAATTTTTTTTTATGAGCTGAATTTGCAAATTTTGATCGTACGAATGGACTCAGAATGCGTCAAATAGTTGGAAAGGACTATTGGATCGCTATGATCAGACTCCTGATGGTGTAATTATAGCCAAAATAGAACTGAGAGCTCAGATCAACAGGGTGGAATTCAGCCATGAAGTGCAGAATAATTTTTGCATGGGCTCGCTGCGTTGTCTTCTCCCGCGAAGTAACTTACTTTCTGGGCAAACTTTGATAGGCTCGTATGGCTTCGTTTGAGCTCCGATTTCGACGCGGTTTGTGGCGTTAGACTCATCTCGACGAGGACTTCACACTGGTATAGTCAAAGCTTGAATTTGACAATTCTGAAAAATGTCAATTGCTTGAAATTTAGTCTTTTTCGCAACTAGCGGCGGCCTGTGGTTCGTTCGTGGCACTTCTAGTTGGTGATTTTGGACTTTTTGAGTCGATGCGAATCCCGTGGTAGGTTCAGAAGTAAATTTCAGCAAGCCAAGATGCGAGTTTTATGCTGAGATACTAGTGCAGAGCAAGATTGTGGTTTGCAGATAATGTACGTGTGTGTAGACATCCCCGAACGCCCCGGGAGGATGAGTCCCGTTCCGTTCATATTGGGGTTCACTACAGTTCGGCCTCAAATTGTCACGGTTCTTAATCTGAACCAAAGAGTCCAAATCCGGCAAATCGTTTTGAGAAAACAGATTTTTTGAAAGAAGTGCCAAACATGGACTGTTTTGCCAGATATAGAGTCGCCACCTAAATATTTTATTTTTGAGAAATTTAGGAAACCCTGACTCGGTGCCAAAGGCCACGTGTCCGTCATCACCAAAGTTGCCTCGGCTCAGGAGCTTGGGTACGATTGGGGAAGGTCAGCTATGAGCACCCCCTCTCGCCCGATCCGAAGATTGGCCTCTACAAACCATGATACCCAATTTTGAAAACGTTATGCGTTCTTATTCCAGTTATTAGCCTAGATTTACTATGTGATGCGCACAGCATACAAGTATAGACTGGATCGTCTGAATTGGAACAAAACATTTCATGTTTATTTTTGAAAGTGGTTTGATGGTGCTACCCGCAAGTAGGCTAAGACGTGGATTTGCCACCCCCGGGTGGACTTAGAAAAAAACATGATTTTGCCACTATCTAGTGGGCTTAAAACTCACAGTCAATGCATTTATTCCAATTCAAATAATCCAACCTTCACCCACAGGCATTCAGGCAGTTATATCACATAAGTATATAGCCTCATGGTAAGCATGCTATCATGGTAGTCACTCACACACATGCAACGATGCTAAAGCATAAACACTTACTGAGTACTCCAAGCCAAAACAAAAGCTATGTTAGAAATCCATGCATGATCCTAACTATACAGAAATGCCTAATGGAACACATGCAAAATGCAACTAAGATAAGCTCGGCTATTCTAAAGATGGCATGTGAAATGCTACAACTAACATGTATTCAACTTGGAATTGAGATACAAATGCAGTTAGCATGATGCGCCGAGCCCGGTGCATGCAAGACAGATGAATGAATGCAAACATGCTATCATACTGTATGCTAATTGAAATACGCCCTAATCTAACCATCATAAGCAGGTAAATAAAAGGGAAGAAAGACGTGGGGTTGGAAGACATACACATACTCACGCACACTTATTACACAATTGCCCTCGCTCGGAGGGTCCAAATAAATATTACAGTCTGAATAAATAATACTAAATTAATTATTACAGAATTTCTAATTAATTAACAAATTAAACGCAGAATTAAAGTGGCCACAGCCCCCCACCTCGAGATGCGTGGATGATGCATGCTTGACTCGTCTTGCCCGAAAATCCGTACCATGCCACTGTTGCCTTTGTTTACACTGCCTTGCCCCTCTGAGGACTGCCAAAGTCCAAGGGCATGCTCTCTGAATGTTGAGGAATGCCACCGACCAAGTAGAAACACCACCGTCCTAATAGGATGATCATCGGCCACCTTTTAACCTGTCGGCCACAGATTACTGGCCGGTCGGCACTATATTTAGCCGACCGGCCAAAGCTTCCTGCAGAACATGCAATTGACAGCAGCAGAGGGCAAGCAGTGTATGGCATGGAATTTTCAGGCAAATGTATGTGTGGCCTCACCCCCTATCATGCAATGGACTCAAGGGAGCATGGCCCTTGACCCTCGGGCCACCAATTGCGCATATTGATGCATGATGGCCGAAGAGTCAAGTATGCATTTCAATGTCAAATGCAATACACACAAAACATACAAGGGACCCAACCTCAATCATGGTTGATCAAGAGACGAGGCAATGCACAACGATGCACATGCGACCTAAGCATGCAAGCAAACATACAAACATGCAATGCAACTATATAGCACATACAATGCTAACAACATACCATGCACAATGCATTGAAACATGGCATACACAATGCAGGATTGACTTACACTAACATGAATAGACCTCAGCCACACTCACATCAGTAGCCATTAGGTGAAAATGAGACTTTCGAAATGCGTACATGCATGCACGCAAACCGAGGACCGAACCTAAGGCACAACATGTAACTCTAACAAGACATGGCAAGGGATGCAAGATGGCATGCAAACTCACAAATTCCAGCACTGAAATATGATGCTAAACAGCCCCAAAATATGGAAAATGGCACCCGATGCATGAGCTGAAACCCGAAATTCGAAATTAGGCACATGGAATGACTTATAGCTATACAAAGCATGCATTATTTGATCATGAAGCATGAAGACAAAGCCGAGGCAGTCCCAAAACATGAGCATTTCCAGTTCAAAGCATGGCCAAAAGATGCTAGCGTGGTGGACAAAATAGCATGCAATCTTGACTAGTAATCATGGTTTACATGGCAAGTAAATGAACCAAATGTAATCTCACCAAACCAGAAAAAATCAATGAATAAATCTTGTGAAAATAGGTCCAAATAACCACTGATATGCAACCATTGTATGCAAAAATAATGAGTCACTTTGGAGGGCCATGCAAGGAGTTATTAAGCACATGCAAGGTAGACATTTATCATGGCATAAAAAACTATGAAAATCAAATATGGTAGTCCTAAAACTCACCAAATTGACCCTAGAAAGTGACTTCGAAGCATGCAAGGTGGGGTCTCTTTGGAAGGCCAAAAAGGCCACCAAACAAGAGAAGGAGAGAGGGGGTCACCCCCCTCTAATCTTGGCTCTCAGAATAGTGTTCTAGCCACTGAAAATCCACTGGATTTCAGTGGCTAGAAGGCCAAACAAAGCATGCAGTTGGGGCTTAGGTGTAAGGCTCAAAGCAAGGGACAATCAAGCATACAAGGAAGCATGTGGCCTCAAATAAAATAATTCCCTTAATAAAACATGAAGATGATGTCAAAAAAAGCCTTTTTCCAGTTTACAACAAGTCTCAAAAATGAACAACAGTAGGGCTAATCTATCATGCAAAAATGGCCCTAAAAGAGAGAATAGAGACAAGGGACAGAAGATAGCCCCAAACAGTGAAGAGCCCTTCAAAAAAGTTGAATATGGGCTCAAAATGAAGCACTTTACAGTTTACATAAAGTCTCGAAAATGAACAAAAGTGAGGCTAAATCAGCATGCAAGAAAAAGGCCTAAAAGAGGGATAAAGAGGCAAGTGGTAGCAGCTAACCTCAAACAGAGGAGAGCCCTTCAACAAAGTTGAAGAGGGGCTAGAAACAAGACATTTCACAGTTTATGACCAAGTCCAAAACAGCTCACAAATAAGCCTAAAATATCGTGCAAAAATAGGCCTAAAAGAGAGTTTAAACACAAAGGGGGAGGAGGAGACCTCAAACAGCAAGAGGTCCTTGATCAAACATGAAAACAAGCTGAAAATATGACTATTTACAGTTCATATCGGAGCCCAAAAATGTAAGCAACAAAGGCTAAGATTGCATGCAAAATAGGGCAAGAAGAGAGAGAAATGAGGCTCACCCTTGTAGTCCAAACTTCCAGCAGCTTTTGGTCCGAGAAATGGTGTTCCTAAGCTCTAAAAAACAGCCTCAAGTTGCTGGAATGGAGTATGGAAGTTGTAGGCTATGAGTGGTAGTGTAAAGGGGGCAAGAACCTTAGGGTTTGAAGGGTTTGGAAGGGAGAGATAGGGAGAGAAAGCTGAGAATTTTAGAGAGAGAGAGAGAGCTTTTTTTTCAGTTGTATCTCTCTCTCCTTCTTGCTTGTAAGAGAGCTTGATTGATATAGATATATCAATCTACAGCCCCCTCAAAACTCCCACGTCCAGGCATGGACTGGGGTATGGCCTGGAATGACAGCTGCCAGCTGTCTATGAAGATATCTGTTGAAAACCACACTTGGCCGGCCGGCCATAAAAGTGGTCGACCGGTAGTCAAATTGGCCGGCTGGCCATCACATTTGGCCGATTAAAAATCAAGGCGGCCGGTGGGCAGGAGACTTGGTCGACAGGCTCCCCCCCTTCCCTCAAGAACACATCCACAACCTCTTGGTGCAACCAAGCACAAAACAGAGAAGTTAAGAGATTCTAAGGCAAGGCGCGCAGTCAAGACTTTTCGAAACTCAAAACAAACACAGGCATGGATAATCATCACGTGTTCAAACGATGACGTCTAAGCCTTGAGGATGGTCAAAAATGGGGTGTCTACAGTTGCCCCTCTTTGACAGAACTCGAAAGTCATAACAATGACGGGAGTGAATGTCAAAGCCCGGAGACGACCTATTTTTGACAAGGCCGAAGACTTAGACATACATACAAAACGGCAAAGGTATGCGCCCGCAGGTTGGGGCAAAATGCAATTGACAATGCAAGGAGTCGAACATAACTTATGATCATGCGAAGAAAGCTGTAACGAAGCATAACATGCGACAATTTTAAGCTAGCATACACCAAACTACACTACAATGCAGAAAGGATGTAAGAGGATTATGTAATTCTCGACATGTCTCACTCAGAGAATACAATACCTGCGCGGTTCGTCTGGTTGCACCAGTTTCAAATGAACCGTACATACAATATCGTGCCTGAAAGAGAAAGAAAACTTAACAGGTACAGATATCGTTAGCAATATGCATAACATACAATCGAAAGTGCGTGACAACGCAAGTTGAGTGGGACGCATAATAATGCTGTGAAGGCACAAACACATGTAAGTAAAGAGCACGTAACAACGTGCACAATGTGTATGAAGAAATTTGAACACATGTAAGCAAAGCATGCGGTCTACGCAAGCAATGTGTATAGAAAGGAACTTGAAATTGAACACATGTAAGTAAAGCATAACGCAACAACGCATGCAATGTGTATAAAAGGAACTTGAACACATGTAAGTAAAGCATGCGGTCTATGCAAGCAATGTGTAGATAAAGGAACTTGAACACATGTAAGTAAAGCATAACGCAACAACGCATGCAATGTGTATAAAAAAGGAACTTGAACACATGTAAGTAAAGCATAACGTAACAATGCATGCAATGTGTATAAAAGGAACTTGAACACATGTAAGTAAAGCATGCGGTCTACGCAAGCAATGTGTATAAAAAAGGAACTTGAACACATGCAAGTAAAGCATAACGCAAGAACGCATGCAATGTGTATAAAAAAGGAACTTGAACACATGTAAGTAAAGCATAACGCAACAACGCATGCAATGTGTATAAAAGGAACTTGAACACATGTAAGTAAAGCATGCGGTCTACACAAGCAATGTGTATAAAAAAGGAACTTGAACACATAGTAAGGACCAGTTATTCATGATGTTGAAATGCCAAGCACTGTAACATGGTATAATTGAAGCGATTTGTGAAATTCACAAGATACGAAAAGGATACGGGAAGGGACGTTCCTTGCGCGTACCGAGCATCGGCCATAGAAAGCACGGCTTGAGGTCAACTCGAAGGCCTACTAATGTTCCAAAAGTGTACTTCCTTGCGCTATCTCGAGTAATGAAGGCGCCAAACCACATAGTTGACCCGAACAAGGGCGCGGGAGGTGCATTGACCACAAGGGGAGGTTACCAGTATCAATTCCGATACTTTGCTGCCCCGCTCTTCTTTTTGCTGTACTTTCCTTTTTACTAGTAGTTTAAACACATTGCACTGCCTTAGGCAGGTTTTACCTTTTCGAAAATGTGTATTTTGCAAAACACATGAGGGAAATGAAACAACCATTTTGTTCAAACTGATGTTACATTTGTGCTTCCTATGCATCGCATCGCATGGTATCACATAACAATGTGAATGAAATTGAACTTGGTTTGAAAATTAAGCATTTGCATCGTAATAATCAGGTAGTGAACTGACTTACAACTCGATAAGCAAAGCAAGGAAACTCAATAAGCTAGCCAAGTGCGAGTACAACTCGACAAGCAACAAAGACTTGAAAAGAGTGAAATACAACTCGATAAGCAAATTTACAATAACTCGATAAGCAAATGGGCGTGACGCCGCAAAATCCATCATCGGAGGGCCTTGGAAGTGGTGGCATTCTCCAAATTCTCAGCATGTTTCAACATATAAATAGCTTAAGGAGCAAAGAGGAAGACCACCGGCCACGGGAGAAAGCCACCGGCCTCAAGAAACGGCCATTGGCCAGAATCTTTGATCGATCGGCCAAAAGTGGTGGTCGGTCGGCACTATATTTGGCCGGCCGGCCATGAATGAAAGAATCACCATAATGTTGACACCTGTCCTCCACTCAATCTTATCCCCTACAAAAGGCCTCAGCTTCGTAGTTCTACTCAATTCAACACTGATTTGCTCGAAATTGAGGGATTTTTTGCCCAGAATCTCTCGTCCTGGATTAACAACTTGGATGGCTCGTAAAAGCTGAATTTCCGGGGTTTCGGCGTAAATGCACTATTCACTCTGAGTCGCACTCCGCTGCACTTTCCGTTTCTTCATGCCGCAGCGAGGTTTTGGAACCCGGTGACTCATGTCTTTAGCTTTAGTGGGCAAGAGGTATGCCCTACCTTCGAAGATTTTTAAGCTTTAATGGAATCTGAGCCTGACGAGGAGATCTTACCCCAGCTTAACTTTGGTCATGTTCAGACCTTAGGGCGAATGTGTGGACTCACTATGTATGACGCTCGATCTCTGATTTGTGATGAAATGCTAGATATTTCGAGTTTGATTCATCGGTTTTCGGATACCAGTGACCGCGGCGACCATCATTGGCAAGGCTTCCGGCGACATGCCCTCTGTTTGTGCATGCTATCTCCTTTTCTGTTTTCCTCGGGCTCCGGGGGATCTAGCGTCCAATTGATCGAGGTTGCCCTAGGCTTAAGGAGGGCAAGAGCTGCATTGCCATGACTCTGGCAGAGACGTTGATGGGCTTAGACGCCTTTTATCATCGAGAGACGACCAGATTTGCGGGGAGTCCACTACTGCTGGAGGTAATGTTTCTCACCCAATCTTACATATGTATTGCTCATATCACTCGACCCTCAAGCTCGGTTTTTCTCACAAAATCCCTTTTCTCACTTCTCTCTCATCGTACTTCTCTCTATTCTTTATTCTCTCATTTTTCATCCCTTCCCAGGTGTGGTTGATGGACAAGTTGCAGGTTGTGGACTCTTGCCCAGCATATTCAGCTCGCGGCTACTTCTTCAGGCAACGTCTGGTTGACGCCCTTGATGAGGGTTGGTGGTTCGGCTGGATGTGCAATTTATCTGCCGACGTCATTGCTTGGCGGTGCCCTTGGCTCAATCTACCGGGAATGGGCTATAGCATGTCCCGACAAATTGGGATTCAGTTGATTGGCTTGACCCACTGTGTGTTCTATTTCCCATTTCGGTTCTGACGCCAGTTCGGCCATGACCAGATTTGCCCCGTAGAGGGGATAGAATATCCAGTTGCCTTTCCGTTTCGAGGTGCGCAGCTTGTTCGGCAAGCCATAGCGTGGAGGACAAGAGAACTCCTGGCCCCCGCTCCTACTTTCAGTTGTACTTTGTCTAATGAGTGCATAGATTGGCTCAATGAAGAGGCACAGGAAGGGCCCACTTTAGCATCAGAGGCTTCAACCAGCTTTGGGAGGGGGCGCAGGAACGCCTGACTTGACTATGCCCCGGATTTATTGCTTTATTAGTACTTTCAAGTTTTCCTTATGAATGTAATAAAAAGCAACTTCAATTTGTATGCAAGAGCAGGAGGACTCTGTACTGAAATCAATGGACTTGAAGGTTGTGGTACTGAAAATTTTCCGTTTTGGTCCAGAGATGGTCTTAGTTGTAAAAAGATTAATTTGAACAAAGTCAACTTTTATCAAAACTTTTCAAAACTATTTTCGATATGGATCAGAACTGGACACGCCTGAGATCTGTCACTGAGATGTACAAACCTCGGATCCCAGCAACCGGAAAGTTGCCCCTAGTCTAAATAGTACCGCAGCACTGCATGGCAACGGAAAGTTGCCCCCTAGTTTGAAAAACACTGTACCGGAGATCATGACCGGACTCTTGAATGCTGCATAGACGAAGATGACCGAGATGATTAAATGGACAAAGCTGATCGAGGAAAAGTTTATGGTTGAACTTCAGGATGAAGCTGCCTATGTATCCCAAAGATGGGAATCAAGTCTTACGTAGTTCAGGCTTAGGTTCACTCGAGTATTTTCACTCTCCTTTTACGCTCTAACTTTTGCCAAGGCCGCCCTTTGCGGGTTTTCAACCTTGCGAGCTCAGTTTTTATATTTTCTAATTTTTTTTATGATCTAAATTTTGCCTAGGTTGCCCTTTCGGGTTTTCGGCCTAACGAGCCTCTCAGGGGTAATATTTCTTCAACTTGTCCATGTTGATCGGTTAGGAGAACTCTAGGCCATCTAGATCCATCAAAACCACAGCTCCACCTGACCAGATAGCTTTGATGATGTAGGGACCAGTCCAATTGGGTCTGAACTTGCCCCTTAGGTCGTGCATGGGAGCTCGGTTGTCCTTGAGCACCAAATCTCCTTCCTTTAGATTCCTAGACTTGACTTTCTTGTTGAAAGCCCGGGCAATTCTGCGCTGATAACCTTGAACATGGTACAGTGCTTTCAGTCTTCTCTCATCAAAGAGCATGAGTTCCTCAAACCTGCTCTGCTGCCAATCTGCTTCGGCTATTTGACACTCAGTCAATACTCGCAATGACGGAACCTCAATCTCGATAGGTAGAACGGCCTCCATCCCATAAACTAATGAATACGGAGTCGCTCCGGTAGAAGTTCTAATTGAAGTCCTGTAGCCCCACAGAGCAAATGGTAGCTTATCTGGCCAATCCCGATAGGTTTCCACCATCTTCTGCAGTATGTGTTTGATATTCTTGTTGGCGGCCTCGACCGCTCCGTTGGTTTGCGGCCGATATGTGGATGATTTATGAAAATCCACATTGTATTTCTCTAACAAGTCAGTCACTTCCTTCTTGAAGTGGGAACCGTTATCCGAAATAATCTCGTTCGGGACCCCGTAGCGGCAGATGATGTTGTTTCTGATAAACTTTGCAACGTACGACGCCTTCAACACGGCATATGATTGGGCCTCGACCCACTTTGTAAAGTAATCTATTGCGACCAGGATGAACTCATGCCCATTAGACCCCTTCGGAGTGACAGCCCCGATCACATCAATTCCCCAAACTGAAAATGGCCATGGTGAAATCATGTTGTACAGCTTCGACGGTGGGATGTTCATGCGGTTTCCATGGATCTGACACTTGTGGCATCGCCGAACAAAACCAATACAATCCTCCTCCATGGTGGACCAGTAGTAACCTTGTCTGAGGATCTTCCGTGCTAGCATTACTCCGTTCATATGCGCACCGCACTCTCCTCCATGGATGGCCTCCATCAGGCACTTCGATTCCTCGGCTTCAACACACAGCTTATGCATTCCCAGATGACCATTCTTATACAGCTTACCCCCACAGATGATGAACTGAACGGCCATTCTTCTGATTGCCCTTTTATCCTTGGCATTTACCCCTGGCGGGTATGCTTCCTTCTCCAAGAAATTCCAAATGTCGTAATACCAGGGGTTTTCATCTTGAACCTGATCTATAGCAGTAATTGACTCATAGGCCGGCGCAAATTTCTGGTCAATGATGATGGGACGCATCCAGACTCCGAACGGGATGTCTATCATGGAAGATAGAGTTGCTAAAGAATCTGCGAACCTGTTGTTCTCTCTTAGTAGATGAGCAAAGTTTAGCTTCTCAAATCGAGGAATTAACAAGTCCAAGGTCCGGTGATACATCATCATCTTTTCTTCTTTGACTTTCCAGTCTCCTTTTGCTTGAGACACAACAAGGTTCGAGTCCCCGATGACATCCAACTGTCTTGCCCCTAGTTCCAGGGCTGCTTCTAGACCGGCAATGCATGCCTCATATTCTGCTTCATTGTTCGAGACTTTGAATCGGAGTTTGAATGCTAGAGGGATACGGGAGTTGTCGGGCGCTATCAACAACACTCTTATCCCATACAAGTACTGGTTTGACGCTCCGTCAAAATACATCATCCAAGTTTCATCTTCGATGTGCCAAATGGCCTCGTCTGGGAATAAGTACTCAACTGCTTCACCCCCTTCCACTGGATGATCGGCTAAGAACTCTGCCACTGCTCTTCCCTTGACTGACTTGCGTGTCACATATTTTAGATCAAATTCAAAAAGCAACGGCAACCAACGAGCTAGCCTACCCGTAAGTGCCGGTTTCTCGAAAAGATATTTGATGGGATCAAGTCGTGAAACCAACATTACGGAGTGAGCTAACAGGTAGTGCCGCAGCTTCCTGGTAGCCCATACCAAAGCTAAGCAAGCCTTCTCCAACGGTGTGTGGCGAGTCTCATATTCTAGCATCTTCTTGCTCAGATAGTAGATGGCTCTTTCCACCTTGTCCTCTGATTCTTGCGCGAGCATTCAGCCCATTGTGGTCTCGGTTACCGAAAGATACAATATCAATGGTCTCCCCGGATCTGATGGTGACAACACAGGCGGGTTCTGTAAGTATTCCTTGATCTGTTCAAAAGCAGCATGGCATCGGCCGTCCCATTGGAATTTCTTTCCTTTCTTCAGAAGACCAAAAAGTGGTTCACAAGTCCAGGTTAATTTTTAGATAAACCGTCTTATGAATTGCACTTTACCCAGAAAGCCTCGCACCTCCTTTTCAGTCCTTGGTGGTGGCATTTCTAGGATGGCCTTGATTTTGGAAGGGTCAACTTCGATGCCCCTTTGTGTAATCAGAAACCCTAGCATTTTTCCCACCGTAACACCGAACGTACACTTCTGAGGATTCAGCTGCAGCCGGAATTCTCTGATCCTTTAGAAGAACTTTTGCAAGGCAGTGTAATGGCCTTCTCTTTCTTTGGACTTGACAATCATGTCATCCACGTACACCTCCACCTCTTTGTGGATCATGTCATGCAATATCGTGGTCGCGGCTCGTTGATATGTAGCTCGAGCATTCTTCAACCCAAACGGCATCACTCTGTAGCAGTATGTCCCCCATGGGGTGGTGAAAGCAGTCTTTTCCCGATCTTCAGGTGCCATCACTATCTGATTGTAACCTGAGAAGCCATCCATAAACGAAAGCAAAGCATGCCCTGCCGTGAAATCCACCAACTCATCAATATGTGGCAGGGGGAAGTCGTCTTTTGGACTAGCTCTGTTCAAATCCTTGAAATCCACACATACTCGGATTCTGCCATCTTTCTTCGGCACTGGAACAATGTTGGCCAACCAAGTCGGGTATTCGGATACCAGCAGGAAGCCTGCATTGATTTGTTTGGTGACCTCTTCCTTAATCTTGATGGCCCAGTCTGGACGAATCCTTCTGAGTTTCTGTTTGACAGGTCGGGCCTCAGGGTCAAGAGGGATCCGGTGCTTTACAATCTCAGGATCGATTCCAGGCATGTCTTCGTAGGACCACGCGAAAACATCTTTGAAATCTTTTAATAAAGCGACTAAGCGCTCGCGTTCCTCCGAAGACAACGTGGACCCGATCTAGACCAGCCGCGGGTCCTTCTCAATACCAATATTCACAGTAGTGATTTCATCAACTAAAGGTTTAACAAATCTTTCCTACTCTTGATCAATTAATCGTTGCAAAACCGGAGGAATTTCTCCCACGTCGTTTTCGTCAAAATTTTCAAAGTCCTGATTTAAGCAATATATCAAAGGCACAGAAAAGTTCTCGGAAACCACATCCACTTTATTCTCATTAAGTACTTCCAAACCGTCCGATTCTTCTGTTACAACAAACTCAAAGGAGAAAGAAAAAAACGACCTGGACAGGACTGTGGCATCCGGGTTATCACCCCCAGGAATACCGGACTCAGACTCAGCTGAGCTGGAACCTAATTCCGACTCACAAGACTCGGTGGAATCAGATTCCGGCTCACTACCTGACCCGGTGCTGCTGGACAAAAATCCCTCTTCATATTGCCAAACGAGAGAGGGTGCGATGGATGCATCCAAAATAGTTGCTGGTAGGCCCGCAGTCGTTCCATTCCCGATCATGCATACCGAGAAGTTATCCCCCAAGCACTTCTGTTTGATCGGAGGATCTGAAAGTAGACATGCCAGCACTATCCCCATTTCAAGTTTGGTGTCTTCAGACTCCATTTTCCCACTATGCTCAGCCTCGACTGTCGGGTCTGTCTGCTCTTCGACAACATCGTCCCCAGATAATTGTAGGTCAAAAAAATCTCGAACCCCGGTACGCGCTTCCTCTCCGCGTTCAGCCACGGCTCCGGAAAACCACAGAATGGAAAATCCTCCCCCTCCCGAACGAAACGTCCGTTTAGGGTACCCTGGATGGGCCGGTGCATCAACTCGAAAGGCTTCCCCATCTGTTTCGCTCTGGCTCTTCCAGCCATTTCCTATGGTACATATTTGAGATCCTATGGTACATATTTGACTTTTCTTGGATGTCCTAAAATCGATGGGCTTGACTAAGCCTCAAAAACTTTCTCTGTATGGAAGGACCTTGTCGGGTATAGCGGCCACTTGGTACGCCAAGTTGGAGGATAAAGTGAAGCAAAACTGGGAAGATTTGGCTGAGGCATTTGTCAATCAGTATTCTTACAATACCCAAATTGAAATGACCACCCAAGAGCTTGAAGCAACCGACCAGAATCCTAAAGAACCTTTTGTGGAATTTGTTGCAAGGTGGAGAGCAAAGGCAGCACAAATGACCAATCGACCTTCTGAGAGAGACCAAGTGTGGATAGTGGTACAGAACCTTGAGCCTGATATGTTACAAAAGTTAATAGTCGCTCCACTGCACACTTTCAAAAAATTTCATGAATTGGGGATTCAGATTGAGAATGCATTCAACAAAAGGATTATTCCCAAAACAAGCGAACCAACAATGAGGGTGTTTTCCAGGAGTACCAATGCTAACAATAGCACTATTCTTGAACCCACTGAAATCAATACCGTCGCCACCAATCCCAAAACTGCTGACCCTTTCGCCAATACTAACCTACAAACAGTTCGCCCAACCCAAGCTCAAGGCAGAACTTTCACCCCCGTCTATATGAGCCTAACCAGTGTACTAAAATTCCTAATAGAAAGAGGGTATCTCAAACCTCTTCCTGACCCACTCCCTATTAGACATAATCCCACCAAATAGTGTGTACCATCAATAGTGCGGTCATGGTACTGATCGTTGCTACCACCTTCATCATGAGGTTCAGAATCTCATCAACAACCAGACAATAGCTTCACCTCAAGAACCCAATGCCACCACTAATCCACTTCCCATCCATGACCAAGTACCTCATCCTCACTGTAGACCCGACTTTCTCATACGCCCCCCTTTCGGAGAATGCGCGAATTGGTCTTTCTACAGTTCGGACTCCTGTCACGGTTCTGAATTGAATCTCACAAAGTGCAATGTAAGACTGATAAATCACCAAAGAGTCCAAATCTGGCAATCGGTTTTGGAAAACCAATTTTGAATCAAAAAACGCCAAACATGGACTGCTTTGCCAGATTACAGAGTCGCCACCTAAATATTTTATTTTTGGAAAATTTAGGAAACCCTGACTCGTGCCAAAGGCCACTTGTCCATCATCACCAAAGTTGCCTCGGCTCGGGAACTTGGGTACGAGAGGGGAAGGTCACAACGTGAGCACCCCCGCTCGCCCGATCAAAGATCGACCTCTACTAACATGATATGTTGTTTTTATAAACACATGTATTCTTATTCCGACTATTAGCTAACTTACTATGTGATGTGCACAGCATACAAGTATAGACTAAATCGCAAGAATTGGAACAAAATAATTCATGTTTGTTTTTCAAAAATGGTTTGAAGTGAAACTCGCAAGTGGGCTAAAGCACAGATTTGCCACCCTCAAGTGGACTTTAAAACAATATAATTTTGCCACTTCACAAAGTGGGCTTAAAATATACATTTGATGAATTGTCCCAATTCAAGTAATAAAGCCTTCATCCACAGGCTTTCATACAGTTAATCACATAAGCAAATTGCCTCATGGTAAGCATGCTAACATGGCAACACTCACACTCATGCAAGGATGCTAAAGCGTAAACACTTGCAGTGTACTCCGAGCCAAAACAAAAAACTAGTTAGAAATCATGCATGATCCTAACTATGTCAAAATGCCTAATGCAACGCATGCAATAATGCAACTAAATAGGCTCGGCTATCTAAGATGGCATATGAATGCAACACTTGATAACATTCTTTGAAGCACGTATTCAAGGAAGTGTATTGAAATACAATGTAGTTTGAATGATGCGCCGAACTCGGTGCATGCAAAACAAATAAATGGATGCAAACATGCAAAGCATAAGGTATGCTAATCAAAACGTGCCCTAATCTAACCATCGAAAGCGGATAAATAAAAGGGAGAAAGACGCGGGGTTGGAAGACATGCACACACACGCGCACCCTTATTACAACATTGCGCCCTCGCGAAGGAGGGTCTGAATAAAAGCTAAGCTATTCTAAGCAAAGTTAAGCTAACTAATCGAATTAGACTAATTATTACAAACCAATAAAGAAACAGCTAAACTAAGCTACTTAATTATTGTAACACTTTAACTAATTAACAAATTAATTAAATTACAAAACCAAGCTAACTAACAAGTAAAGCTTTAAACCAAGCTGCCTCAGCTCTGCTTGAAAGATAAACGTGTATGCCTTGGTTTCTGTCCCAAAAAGCTCTCCAGTTAGCTCTTAAGAAGCTCTGTTTGCAGGGTTTTTCCAAGAACTTGTTGTTGTACCTTACCAAAACATTGCTGGGGAGTGCACCAGTGGCCTACCGGCCATGAATGGTGCCTGCCGGCCACCTGCCGGCCAAAGATGTGTTCTGCCGACCAAGGATTAAGCAGTGCTGGCCATCAGTGTGCAACTGTCGACCACTGGTGTGCTGAATTGCCATTCTGCAACAGAGCTCAAACTAAAGGAAAATGGAGAGTCTCCCAAGGACATGTGTGTATTGTGTCACTACTTATCATCGCAAAACATCAAGGGAAAGACACCATTGGATCCAAAACCATCAATCAAGCATACAATGCATGATGGCCAAAGATCCAACTTGCACACGTTTAATAAATGCAAGACAAACAAGACTCTACAACCACAACCTTATCATGGATGATCAAAGGCAATGGAGACAAAGGGAATTGGCTCATTTTCATCACTTTGAGTACGAAATGGACCAATTCACATTGTGGTCAATATAACGTCTGATTGAACACAATGCAATGCAATGCAACATGCAACATGCTTATCTTGACATGTTATACTTGATTCAATTCTTGTTTACACATTTTAAGTTACCAAACCATTCTTTAATCGATTTGTCCAATGTGAAAGTCCTCTAATGAGAGGAAGGTCAATCAAAAGATGACTTAAGACATGAGAGAAGCCATGCCTTTGACTAGGAGGAACCCTCAAGAGAAGGTTAAAGCCATTTAAGCATAAGCCTCAATCCCATGGCTTAAGCAAACTTTAAGACTAACCAAGCCTCAAAACAAATCAAAAGTGAAGACATGAGGGAGTTGGCAAAATTTCAGTGCTGAAGTGGCATGAAACACAAGACTCTAACATGCAAACAACTCATGTACAACATGTTAGGAGACTTAAGCATTAAAACTAGTGAAAATCTTTACACTAGAACCATGCAATACAATGCTCAAATGGTCAAACCAGCTATGGACAGACCCCAAACATGCTAAAACAAAGGCTAAACATGTTGGAATAGATGCTCAAAAGACTAGGAGAACATACACACATGTTAGCTCATAAGTAGGACACAATGCACAACCCTCAAAGGCAATAAAGAAGTGAAGTATGTGAGGGTGTAACAAGGTTACATGCACTGAAATCATGTATGAAATGATGTTATGGCATGCAAATAACTCAAGCAAAGCATGTTAAAGACCTTGAAGCTCAAAACTAGTCAAGGCTATTTACACTATAGTTGTACAAAGCAAGGCTCATATGATCAAGACCACTCAAAACAGAGTTAAAGCATGCTAAATCAGAGCCAAAAACATACTGAAGTGGAGCCAACACATGCTAGAATGATAGGCTAAATCATCAAGTGCAGTAGACTAGTAAGCAAGATTACACTAAGGCCAAAAAAATAGTTAAAACATGTTAAAATAAGGCCAAAAACATGCTGAGATCAAGCCATGAAATAGTAGAAAAACATGCCCAACTACTAAGCCATCAACACATGCAACCAAGATACAAGGGGGGAAGGCCACCCCCTCCTATTTTGAACCTCCAAACCAAGTTTCTACCACTGAAATTCCTCTGAGTTTCAGTGGTAGAAAGGCCAAACAAAGGGTGTTCCAAGAGCTTAGGAAGTTGGCTTAAAAGGCTTTACAAGCCAAAGAGCCAAGGGAGGAAACCACCCCCTAACCACACAAGGCTTAAACCAACATTTTAAGACCTTAAAAACATAACTTTTTAGAGGCTAAAACTAGCTTCAAAGTAGCATACAAAAGTGGCCAAGCAATGAACCAAAACAAAGCTTAAAAGGGTGAAATCCTTACCCTTGAAGCACAGCACAAAAATAGCAAGCTAACAGCCAAACTTCTGAGCCAAAACCACTCCAAGGAGCTCAAACAAGGCCTCCAAGAACGTCAACTCTAAGGTGAAGGTGTTTGGCTAAGGGTGCTAGTTCAAATATGTAGAGAAAGATCACTTTCAAGCACAAAATATAGAGAGAGGGGATTCTAGAGAGAGAGAGAGAGATATAGCTCAGCTCAAACTTTGTAACCCTTTGCATGCATATAGATAAGCTCTATATATAAAAGATACAAAAGCCCCTTGAAGAGATCCAGCCATCCACGTGCATGCAAATGAGCTAATCTGTGCAAATAGTTGTCAAAATATCTGCAAAAATATCTACTGAAGCATTGGTGGCCAACCGGCCATCAGAGATGGCCAGCAGTGGCCTCATTGATGGCTGGCAAGGCCTATCAATGGCCGGCAGGACAAAGCCAATGGCCGGTAGCCCTTAATGATGGCCGGCAGGCCATCAATAACATCACCATGCAAAGACCAACACATGGTCCAAATATGAGACATAATGGAAATAGGGTCTGGAAAGATCAAACCTGGAGCATTCCGTCGCGAAAGTTGAATACTTGACGAGTAATCAAACTTGTTGCTGGATATACCTACAAGAATATCCAAGTCTTGAGGACGGTCAAAAATGGGGTGTCTACACTCACCTTAACCTCATCCACACATTGCTATCCACCTATAACCCTAGCGTATACATCACCCTGACCCATTTACCCAAGCCTGAGGTGTTCATTCTAGAAAACACTGATTTGTGCATGATGGATACACCCACTCTGGTTTGAACACACCAAGAACGCCAAATGGCCGAACCCACTGCTGCTGAGATGTTGAGAATGATTGAAGACCTTCAAGGAACGGTGGTAAATTTAACATTTGAGGTTTCGATCCCATCAAAAAGCTCCCTAATCTTGGGGCGAGGCGCAGTTTGAAATGGCCAACTCGAAGCTCTCTCAAGTCCGGGTGATGACATATTAACAACAAGTGGGCCTCGCTTCGGTATAGCCACCCAATCCCTTGGCCTAGCCGAAGCAAGTGGAAAGAATAAAGCCGAGGCAAGTGTTGATCCCTATGCACATCTTCGGTGGTCTATTGAAACTTTAAAGGTCAAAGGGTTGAACAAATAGCACGTGCTCACAATTGTTGCAAAGACTGTGGACGACACTTTTATCACTCAGGTTGAGAACATTTTGACTCAGTGGGCAAAAAATGAAAAGAAATGCTTTACCGGCAACACCCCTCCTAATTCCAATCTCAAGCCCATAAATACCCAGCCAATACTCGCCAACCCATTTGCCAATATTTCTAACACCGATGCTTCTCCCTCCTAAAAACGAGCCTTCACCCATCTCCATATGAGTCCAATCCTCCCCTTGAAGCTACTGATGGAGAAAAGGTATCTCAAACTGCTCAATCCTCGACCTCTTCCTAACCCTCTCCCACCTAGGCTTGACCCTACCCAATATTGCACATTTCATCAGCAGTACGGTCACCATACTGACCATTGCTTATGCCTTCGCCATGAAATTCAAGACTTGATTGACAATATGGTCATCACCCCACCAAAACCCAAAGTTGTCAATAAACCTCTCCCTAACTGCGATAGATTTCCATCCCATAGCATAAATCCCATCTGTGGCTTGCCAATAACCAACCTTGACGTCAGCCAGCACGGTCAATGAGATGTGTGGGAACTACCATGGGAACTTTAAGGCCCAATCTGTGAGACCCAATTTGAAAGCCTGCTGGGTACGGATGTTAGTGTTGTTGAATGAAAGGCTAGTTTGAACCCTCCCGTGGGCTACTTGAAGTTGTTTTTGAATTCTGCGAATGGACTTGGAGAATGAAAACCCCTTTTGTCTCCAAGGTGCTGATTTAGTTTTGGGTTGTGTCTTGTAAATAGTTGAGTTGTGAGTTTTATTTTCTTTGTCTTTTCTTGCATTGTTGCATCAGTTGAGTCTTTTTCCTTGAGTCGCTCTCATGTACCCCCAGGTCTTCATCTTTATAAGAAAGTGGGAGTCAAGTTTCTGATCATTTTGTTGTGCCTATAGTGATGCATGTGTGACCTTGTACAAATAGAAAAAGCTTTGAATTTGTTTTTGAATTTGTTTTTTGATTGAGATTTTGTTAATAAGCTCGAGTGTTGAAAAGGATCCCCCGAATGGTTTGATTGAATTCTGACTTATTGGCACAAAGTCATTCATGATTTCAAGAATTTTAAACTGTTTCTTTTGTAAAACTTGTGAAGATAGGTTCAGAATTGTACGTGGTGTTCTGCATTGTTCTGGGGATGCTCTTCACCTTTAGGCAATCATTTTGGCAAGCACAAGATGGCTTTCAAACTTCACAATAAAATTTCTCCCCTTGGTGTTTTCATTATGTCGGAAAGAAATGGCTAAGTGAAGCCAAAAAGAAGAGAAAGGAAAAAGAAAAGAAACCAAAAAAGGAAAATGATAAAAAAAAAAACAAAAAAAAAGGGAAAAAATATGAAAAAGAAGAAAAAAGGAAAAAGAAAAGAAAAAGAAGCCAACCCTCAAGCCAGGGGTATCCATTGGAATGGAATCCAACCAACTGTAAGGAAAGTCACTTTTGTCTGAATTTGAGGAGGCCAATACAAGGAATTACCACATTGCGAGAATAATCAACTTAGCAAATGGAGCGAAAAAAAAGAAGAAGACATGCATAAGAGAATGGAGAACCAAGCTCAAATCAAGGCGAAGCCAGTTCCAGTGTTAGGGCGAGAATGACTATTGATCAAATTCACCACAAGTGTTGTAACGCTATCCGTGAAAGGCTTGCTAGGCCGAAAACCCGAAAGGGTGACCTACACAAAAGTTAGACTATGAAAAATGAGAAATCAAACAAATAGAGCTTGCAAGGTTGAAAACCCCAAAGGGTCGACTTTGGCAAAAATTAGAGCACAAAAGAAGAGTGTCGATACCCAAGTGAACCTTAGCCATGAACTACGTTGCCTGATTCCCATTCTTGGGATACATAGGCAACTTTATCCTAAAGTTCAGGCTAAACCATATCCATCTTGTTCGTCTCGACCCAATCATCTTACCCGATTCACGTCATTAGCTTCGCATCAATCCATAAGCTATACCAAGTACTGCGCATATCATACTTGCTTTGGGTAGGAAAGAATTAGCTTACATCAACAAGTGGAGAAATTTTCAATGCTTCAACTTATCAGTTGAATCTCTAACTTGAGCAAAAAATGAATCAAACTCAGGTTTTACGAAATTGCGTTTTAAAGAGAACATATGTAATACTAGGGGCACTATAAATGATCAGTCACCTTGAGTCTTTTTCTATTTTTGGGTCAGTTGTGAGTTTTGTTGTGTCATGCCTAGTGTTTGTCTCAGTCTGCACTCTTCATCGAGTCACCATAACATGTCTATCGCTTAAAAACGATCTTCATTGAGTCACCATAGGGTGTTTGTCACTCAAAGTTCAACAAAGTGGCATCGCTAAAATTCAATACACGAACGTTCACTCCAAACGCGAAAACAAGTCTATGTGTGGAATTCATAAACA
Source organism: Camellia sinensis (assembly GCF_055761805.1). Classification (NCBI taxonomy): domain Eukaryota; kingdom Viridiplantae; phylum Streptophyta; class Magnoliopsida; order Ericales; family Theaceae; genus Camellia; species Camellia sinensis. Next base: position 78,640,454 of record NC_138963.1, read on the forward strand.
AACTAAGAGAGCTTATACAAGGGGTATCACATTTATGATCATTACAAAGTGTATATGAGGAATCTGTCACTGCTTTGGAGGGGACTGGAGTAAGTTCTCAACATGTTGGGGGCAGAAGAGAAGCATGAGTCTGATTGGTTGCCAACTGTTCTAGGGTCTGATGATCCCCATAACAGATGCCTACATCATTTTAGAAAAGGTGGCTAGTGGCTAGACACTAGGGGCAATTTTCAATACATCTGATAGGGCCATCTATCGAACAAGGGGCATGAACCCAACCGATGGCCAATGATTGGACACTAAGGGCAATTTTCAGTGTATCTAATCGGGTCATCAATTGAACAGAGGGCATGAACCCAACCTTTCTCTCCATTCGTTCAGAGCCATTTGTTGGGCACTTTTCCCTGGATTAGGGTGGGCTCACCCCCATGATGATTTTGATATGATTCAGCTTTCGAAAGTTGCCTCAACCATTTCAAAACTCTCTTGGGATTGCCATCTTCCCTCTAATTAATACAAGTGTTTTGGATTATGCATGCATGCTCCTACGCGCTGGTTGATTTGAATTGCCTGATTGGTTGCTCTTGATCTTAACTTTGTTCTGTACTTAAACAGAGTTTTGTCGAGTTGCCTTCCTTTGTGTTACATTTCAATGAGTTGTGGCAAGTTACCCTACACTCATTTCATAAGGTACATGATGCACTACTCTATGTATTGCTTATCACCAGGCATCGCACTGTCTTATGCAAACTCGCATTACGCTATTTTGTGCATTCAACCTACATCGCACCCTATCTCGCACTATTTTGTGCACCTTGAGTGCGCACTATTTTGGGCACCTTGCATAGCATTGTTTTGTGCATTCATCTTGCATCGCATTATTTTGTGCACTTTGAGTTCGCACTATTTTGTATACCCTGTCTTGCATTGTTTTGTGCATTCACTTTCATTCGCACTATTTTGTGCACCTTGAGTTTGCACTGTTTTGTGCACTTTCATACCAACGTTTCATTCACCTTGCATCGCACTATTTCGTGCACCTTGTATCGCATTATTTTGTGCACCTTGAGTTCGCACTGTTTTGTGCACCTTGCATCACATTATTTTATGCATTCACCTTGTATCGCACTGTTTTGTGCATCTTACATCACACTATTTTGTGCACCCTGTATCACACTGTTTTGTGCACTCACTGGGTCTAGGAGACCTTAAATCCTCTAAAGATGCAATTCTTTTGGTGTTTGTCATGCCCGAATGGCTTCAGGTGGTCTGGTATAGCCATCTGACTGTGTTTCAAGTGAGTTCCTAGGAGATCAACTGAGACAGTGGAAACTAGAGTTCAAATGGCGATGCCTAGAATGCAAAGGTTCAAAATTTCCAAGACAAAAGTCTAGGTTGAATACCCAAGGGTGTATCCTCAGCTTGAAATCTGTATGGCAGCTCCATAGGTTGAGGTGGCTTGTATGCGTCTCAGTTCTGGATACTAAACCAACCTAGTCTGACACCCTGTTGGAGAATAGGGAAAGTTGTAAACATAGCCAGGGAGAAAAGTAGTACCCATGGTTTGGAAGCGCATGAAGATAAAACCGAGAAGAAGAGGAAGATTCCCAGCAGCATGAGGTGAGTTCTCACCAATTACCCCTGTAAGGTACTTCCATTTCATAGTTGCTACATCATATTCATCATCTAGTATCATCTATGACATTGCATATAGCATCTATCGCATGCATCTACTGCATTATCCATTACATCCATTACATCGTACCATTTTATCGTCTGCATCATTTCCATGTTAAGCTTAGTCTGGCATGTGCTCATACTTTTCCCTCGTTGAAACGCGGTTCTATCATGTGTAAGTACCCATGTTGCGCTGAGGCCAGTATTGAGGGTGTCGGCACGTGTTCTATGTTAGACGTGATCTATTTTGTGCTCATGCCCTTTCTAGGTGAGACGTAGTTTAGCTTACGCCCCTTGTTCACTTCATCCATTGCATTCATTGCATCATATTTAGGTTCATTATCTTTCCCCAGCATATCATTCCTCACTTATATCATGTCATCCAATTATTTGTACTATTTCTCTTTCTACAAAAAACATAGTTTTGCAGGTGCTCGCACCCCTTTCATGTTAAAACATGGTTTTATTATGTGTAAGCATCCATGATGCACTGAGGCCAGTATTGATGATGTAGGCACTTAACTTGTGTTAGGCGTCGTTTGGCTCGTGCCCACACTTCTTTTCTATATTAAACATAGTTTGATTTGTATTCCCATTCCATTATGATATTTGTGTGGTAAGCACTACTTGCGGTTTGATGATTTCATTATATACATACATTGTATATCATTTGCATTATTGCATTGCATTGTGTATCATTCTTACCCCTGAACTACGCTGGTTTGATTCCTTGCAAAGAGATATGTAAGGAACCCTCGGGTTCAACAAACTGCATCTACATTTGGTTTGTTTGCCCAGGTCTTACGGCCTTGTCAAAATGGGTCATCTTCGGGCTATGACATTCACTCAAGTCATTTCATGACTTCGAGCTCTATCAAAGAGAGACAACTGCAGACACTCCATTTTTGACCACCATTAAGACTTGGGCGCTTTATTCCAAACACTCGATAATGAAAGTAGTGTTGTGCGTGGTTCAAGGTCTCAACGAAGGGGCCATGTTTGAAGCAGAAAAAACAAGGGAACACATTGAGCCCCAGCCGTGCCTCATTAAGGGCTAGCCGTGGCTATTGATGGCCGGTCGTGCCTTAGTAACGAGAAACACTATTTTGGGCAGGAGCCCGCCATCTGTCCATTTTTGAACATATTTATGACCCCTCTTGCTCAAATTCTATAAAAACGAAGTTATATCTCTGTTTTGAGGGTTGAAGAATTTCTAAAATGCCTCTACACTTTCTTGAGAGCTCCTTCTTCTTGTGTAAGTAATCCTTTGAGCAAGCTTACCACCTTGAACCTATATCCATACACCATATACACCTTCACACCTTAGCCTAGGAACCTTGGTTGAGCCTTAAGTATTACAATTCAAGCTTGAGAGTGTGTTTGGACTTAGCTTGATTCACAAACAAAGAGCTACCTTTGTCAAGGGGTATAAGCTTGCTATTTAATCTCTTGCTTTCATTTCTATCATTTACTATCTAATTCTTGTAGTTTTGTGTTGTTATGATCTCTCTTCAAGTGTCTAAGTTTGGGTTTGGAGAGCTACCAAAAGGGTAGAGAGAGTTTACATTCTTTCTTACACCTTTACCTATAGCTCTAACCCTTGCTTGTACACTCTTTTTCTTTGCTTTCTAAATTGATTTTCAGAGTTAAAAAGAGGCTAAAAATCATGCATTGAAGTTTCAAAAGTGGAGGAGTTAGCCACCCCTCCTTGTTCTTGCTTACTAGCCTTATTTTCTCTCTTTGTTGTTTAGCTTTTTTTAGGCTCTTTTCATGTACTTTGAGCCACTGTTTTTCACCCATTAAAGATTGTTTTAGGGTTGTTCTAGGTTGTTTAAACAGTTCATGCTTTGATTAGCATGATTGTTATCTCATAAGTTTGCATACATAGCTTGTTGAATACTGTTATTAGCTTTTCTTTAACTACCTTACATGTTTAAGAACTTCATTTTAATAAATTAACTTTCTATTCATTTCTTTCATTTGAGAGTTGTTTCAATTGGTTGACTGTTATTCAAAACGCGAACTAGCGATTTATGCTTAATCGCTTAATCTCTATGGAGGTTCATTGTCAACGGCGTAGTCTCTTTTTCTTGTTGAGAATTACCTCCTGTTTGACATATTTCTCACATAGTGGACATAATCTTTAGTGGACATAACAATCATCTTGGACTTAATGGATTAAAGGATGGCAAAGACTAATGAATTTAGCTTAAAATAAACCAACCCACATAAAGAAAATAAGTTATATTGCTTGGGTTCGGCCGGACATTATGCCAAATCTATTGTGTCAAGGGTTGTCTTCCCTCAATTCATGATATTCTGATGAATCTTGAAGCGTCTCTACCTCCCTCTTTGAGTTCACTCTATGATAGAAGGAAGGGGTGGTTGTAGTTCCTTTCATTTATTAATTTTTGTCCAAATTGTATCGGAAATCATCAAGCAATCAACTTGCTCATTGATGGTTTTGGAAACAATTCCAACCTTCTCTCGAGGCTTTTCCATGACAGAGAAGTGTGAGAGGGACAAATAGAGTTCAGAACAACTCTGTCTGCACTGTTTTAACTTCAAAGCACAAAATAGAATTTTGCATAAAATTAAGGCACGACCATCCTTCTTTAGGCCCAGTCAAGCTTCATTGAGGGTTGACCGGTCATCAATGTTTGGTCAACAGTGTATTTTGTAGAAAACAGAGGGCAGTGGTTGAAGATGAAACAGAGCAGGCCTAGGCAAACAGAGATGTTCTTGGACACTATGCATGCAACCCTTGCGCATCCTTGCTTACATCATTATTGTAAATTAATGCTCTGAGGATTGTTATAATTAATTTATTGTTATAATTATAGTGTTGTAATTATTACTATTATTTTATTTGTAATTGTCATAGCTAGTTGTCTTAAATAGCTAGCTTGTTTCTCATTCTCAATATTATCCTTGTTGTAATAAATTAGTTAGCTAGTTAATTCTTTGCTTATTCATTCATTTGGTTTTGTAATAATTAGTTTAATTCGGAATTTCAGACTTTGATTTGCACCCTCTTGCACAAGGTGTAGACACCCCATTTTTTACCATCCTCAAGACATGGACGTCATCATTTGAACACTCGATGATCATCCATGCTCGTGTTCGTGTTGAGTTCTCGAAGGTCTCGGCTACGCGCTTTGCCTCAAGATCTCTCAACTTGTCTGTTTTGTGCTTGGTTGTGAACTAAACACTTGTGTTTTTGCTTCTAAGGGAAGAGGGTGGCTTGTTTGCCATGCCCTTAACCCACCGGCCAAGACTTGAGGCCATCGGCCCTGTTTTCTTTCCATCGGCCAAGTGTATTGGCTGATTGGTACTGTTTTTGGTCAATCGGCCATTTTTGTTGGCCGAACCCTGTTCATCTGCTTTATGTAGATATTTTTTGCCAGCTGGCACAGCTAGCATCCACAATTGCCTCCCTCCATACACGTGTATGGAGGGATTTACCCCCTTTGCTTAGCTTCTCTTAGAAGCTTTGGATTGAACTTCTATAAAGAGGGAGTTCCTCCTCCCTCCTCAGAGGTTCAGAAAAAATTGTTCTTGAGAGGAGAGATATAGTATTGTATCTATTCTTCTTTGTTTAGCCTTGTTTTGTGCCCAAAAGTGTAGTGTTGTCTAACTATTGCACACAAACACACACTAGAACACCATCCTCTTGGAGCTGAGGTCTCTTGAGGTTGATTTCAGAGTTCTTGGGTTGGTTTGAACTCAGAAAACCTGCTGGAACTTTGTTCTTGAAGAGGTTCTACAAGGGTGAGTTCCTTGCTTTAGATACCCCTTTCTTGCTTAAGCTTTTAGCCTATCTTGCTTATTGTTTTAAGCTCAACTTATAACTGATAAAAGTTCTAATTTTTCTTGCTTTAGGACTTTGTTTGAGGTCATTTTGAGGTTTGGGGTCGTTTCCCCTCTCCAAGGCCTTGTTAGGCCTTGTTTTAGGCCATCCATTTTGGCCTTTGTTCTTAGCTTTGCATGACCTTTCTACCACTGAAATCTAGAGGATTTTTAGTGGTGGAAAGCTAGTTTTGGTGTCCTAAATAGGAGAGGGTCATCCCCTCTCCTTGTTGTCTTTAATACTTGCATGAATGGCTTATGTTTGTAGCATGTGTGCTTAGCTTGTTTTAGCTTCATTTCAGTACACATTAGGCTTTGTTTTACCATGATATAGCACTATTTTGATTTGGTTTAGACATACCATGCATGCTTCATGTACTTGTCTTGTAATCCCATGATTTGGCCTAACATGCATCATGTTGTAACATGCCATTTTAGCATGATTTTGGCTTAACTTCATGAAGCTTCTAAGCTTATTTTACCATGCTAGAGCTATGATTTGATTTGTTTCAACCATGTATGCCATGCTTTGTATAGCTACCATGTATTTTAGCTTGTTAGCTTTAAGTGTTCGAGTCATTCGCATGCTCCATTTGGATCATTTAAGTAGTTTGGCATCACTTGTAATGTTATTTCAGTCCATATTGTATGCTCATATACTTGCATTTGTCACTCCTTTATTGTTTTGAAGGGTTTGCGTTTTATGCTTCATGAATGTACCATTGTATATGCCATCATGCTTAGGTCTTCGGGATGCCATCTAAGTAGGGTTTTAGGCCTACTTTGACATGCCATGACTCTGATTTTGGTTGCTTAAGTCATGCCATGTTTGGTTATTTTAGGTGTAATGTAACATCTCTTCGGTAGTCTTGCATGTCTCATGTTTTTACCCTTTTGTTTTAGCTTGTTTTGGCTTTGGTCATTGCATGTTTTAGGCTTACTTTGCCATGCTTCAGGACTGTTTTGGGTTATACTTGCCATATGCTCTTTGTTTTGTGTAGCTTTGGTTCAAGTCCCTTCACTAGTCTTAGGCTTTAAGCCTTGTGCATGCTATGATCATGATTTGTTTATGTGATTTGGCATCACTCCTAGCCTCATTTCAGAACATACAATGTTGTTACATTTGCACGCTTTTCATTCCTTTTAAGTATTCTCAAAAGTTCCCCTTTGATGCTTAAGTGTTAGGTCAATTACCATGCATGTTTGTATGTGATTTTGTCCCTTATCCCATTACATCTTGGCCACTGATTTGGACTTATTCGAGAGCTGTCCATTTCGGTTTAAGACCATCCCCGCATGTTGTTGCATGCTTTCCTTGCATGTTGTCACATGCTTGTTGCATATTTAGTACCTTGCATGTTGTTGCATGCTAGTATGTTGCATGCTTCTTGCATGCTTATCCCTTTATCATGTTGTCACATGCTTGTCTCATTTTGTATGTTGTTGCATACTTGTCCACCTTTGCATGCTTGAATGTTCATGTTGCATCTTGCATACTTGTTTAGGTTACATTGCATTTGGCATGCTTGTCAACACTAGGTATGGCATTGTCATTAACATGCTTATGTTGCATTGGATTTGCATCATGCTTGATTTGCTTGTATGGTTGCTTGCATGTTTAGGTTGCATAGCATTGTATGTGCATCCCTTGCCTCTTGATAGAGGTTGAGGGCCCTTGTATGTTTTTGTGCATTTCATTTGATATTAATTGCACACTTGGCTCCTTTGGCCATCATGCATTGAAATGCGTGATTGATGGCCCGAGGGTTGAGAACCATACTCCTTTGAGTCTCAAACATGATAAGGAGGGTGGTGGTGCAAACATTGCCTTGAAAATGCATTGCCATGCTCTGTCTATCCTCTGTTACAGCAAAAAATAGGATTCTGCAAGAAGAGATGGTCGGTCGGCCATCTTCAGCGCCGGCCGGCTATGAATTGTTGGCCGAGATCCCCATAAATGGCCGATGACCAGTTCCTCTTGGCCGGTGGCCTTGACTTTCAGCCGGTGACATCCCACAGTGCTCAGAAGGTGATTCAGAAGCATCCTTGAGACTTGCATAGTTTCCAGAGGTGTAGAGCAGTGTAAACAGAGGCAGCATGAGCATGGCGATAGATTTCCGAGCGAAGCCGAGCATGCATGCATTCGTCCCTCTTCCCAAGGCTACTTTACTGCTTTCATAGCTTAATTAATTTGTTTAATTAGTTAAGTGTTGTGTAATAATTAATTAGCTAGGATAGTTAGTTAATTAGTTGGTTTGTATTATTCTTTCGGTCCCTCCGTCGAGAGGGCGCAATTGTTGTAATAAGCGTGCATGTGTGCGATGCATGTCTTCCAAACCTTCATTTCTTTCTCCCTTTTACTTAACTGCTTATGATGGTTAGTTCTAGGTCATTTTCAATTAGCATCCTTATGTTATGCATGTTTGCATCATTCATCTGTATTGCATGCACCAGGCTCGGCGCATCATACTAATTGCATCGTTTTTCAATTCCAAGTTGAATACATGTATCAAATCGTCGCATCTCATATGCCATCTTAGAATAGCCGAGCCTATTTCTAGTTACATTTCATATGTGTTGCATTAGCCATCTTAACATGAATTAGGATCATGTATTGATTACTAACTAGTTCTTTATTTTGGCTCGGAGTACACTGTGAGTGTTTATGCTTTAGCATCTTGCATGTATGTGAGTGTTAACATGAAAGCATGCTTGCCATGAGGCTATTTGCTTATGTGATATAACTGCCTGAATGCCTGTGGGTGAAGGTTGGATTGTTTGAATTGGGACAATTCATTGAAATCTGCATTTTAGCCTACTTGCGAGTAGCAAACTTCAAACTGTTTCCAAGCAAACAGATATGCAATGTTTTGTTCCAAATTAGGCGATCTAGTCTATACTTGTGTGTTATGCGCATCACTTAGTAAATTCTAGCTAATTAACCGGAACAAGAACACACGTGTTTTCAAAAACTAGATATCATGTTTAGTACAGGCCGATCTTTGATCGGGCGAGCGGGGGTGCTCATAGATGACCTTCCCCAATCGTACCCAAGTTCCCGAGCCGAGGCAACTTTGGTGATGACGGACACGTGGCCTTAGGCACGAGTCAGGGTTTCCTAAATTTCCCCAAAATAAAATATTTAGGTGGCGACTCTATATTTGGCAAAGCAGTCCATGTTTGGCACCTCTTTCTTAAAAATCAGTTTTCCAAAACGATTTGCCGGATTTGGACTCTTTGGTGATTTATCAATCTCACATCGCACATTATGAGATCAGATTAAGAACCGTGACAAACGAGTCCGAACTGTAGTAGCATGAGGCCCTCGGGGCGCGTCTACAGTTTCTGTAAATATGCAATAAGTTGTATGTCTTCCAACCCCACGTCTTTCTCCCTTTTACTTACTTGCTTACGATGGTTAGTATAGGAATATCATTTTTCAAATTAGCATCCTTATGTGTTAGATCCATTGCCTTGCATGCATCCAAGGCTCAGCTCATCATGCTAACTCAATATCAAATGTTCAAATTCATTGCTTGAATACGTGCTTCATCACATGTCTTGAATGGAATCATATGTCATGCTCATAGCCGAGCCTGTAAAATACATAATGTGTGCATTGCATTGATTAAGAGCATGCATATTTTCTAATTATTTTGCTTTGTTTTTGCTTGAAGTACTAGGTGAGCAATTTTGAGTTTTAGCATATCGCATAAGTTTGGTTTTTACCATGTCCAAGCATACTTCCATGAGGCTAATTGGTTAAATGATATAACTGTTTGAATGCCTGTGAATGAAGGCTAGTTGCTTGAATTGAGATAGTTTGATTAATGTCCATTTTCAAGTGGCATATTCACAAAACAATTTTCAAAACAAAGGTAAAATCAAATGTTACAATCCTTGCAAATTAGTCTATACTTGTGTGCGTCACATAGCAAAAATAGCTAATAAATCAAAACAAGAGCATATAATGTAAATAAAAATTACATCATGATTAGTAAACGCCAATCTTTGATCGGGCGAGTGGGGTGCTCAATTCATGACCTTGCCCTCTTGTACCTAAGGTCTCGAGCCGAGACACTTTGGTGATGACGGATAAGTGGCCTTTGGCACGAGTCTTGGGTTTCCTAAATTTCTCGAAAATATTTAGGTGGCAACTCTAAAATCTAGCAAAGTAGTCCATTTTTGGCGTTTGATTCAAGCATCAATTTTCCAAAAGAATTGTTGGATTTGGACTCTTTTGTGTTTTCACTGTTTCACATTCCACTTTGTGAAATCAGATTCAAAACCACAGGAGTCCGAACTGTGGGGCTAGTCATATCCGAAAGGAGCACGAAAAGTCAAGCCACAGTCCAGTTTTTCTAAGTTCTTCTCTTTCACCGTTCTGAGCTTGAGGTAGGGATTCTTCGCACCTCTTTATGAGTTTTAACTTAGCTATTTGTTTTTATAAAACCACCTTGCGAAAGAAATGGACTTTTGAACAAATCTTGGATTTTTGGTTTGAAACTAAAAAGAGGGGCTTTCAAATGGTTTCATGGAAATGATTGTGGGGTTGGGAAATGAGGTGTAAAGGTGACAACATGGTTGGTTTTGAAATTTGGAAGTAATTTTGGAAAAGGGGTTTTGCTCTAAATGTTGATTTTGTATAAATAATGATATAGATGTTGGAAATATGGAATTTAATTGTTATTGATTAAGATGGTGGAGTTGGAAATGTATTACCACTCGCATCTCGAAATTTGGAAAGTTTATCTTTATGAAAATTATTTTATTTGTTTAGAGATATCTGTTTTGGTCTACCAGTGGAGGATAGCCATGATTGTTGTAGAAATTGCATGAGGACTAGGAAAATGAAAACTATTTCTCATCCATTGTATCAAGCATTGTCATACATTTACACATTTGTAATAATCACATTGTTTTGAGAAAATGGTGAATACTTGGTGTGGTTACTATGATAAGTTGGCATGTGTGTCCTTGGTGAAAGACTAGAAACTCGTACGGATAGGTGTTGAGCCTTCTGGTTAATACCGGTTAAAATGACAAAAGAGTGGTGCTTGTAGAGCATGCTAGCAGACATGTACCTAGAGATTCACAGAGTTGTATTCACAAACTGGTTTTCCATAAAAAGGAAAGTGTTTCATGAATGGTAATATAAACCCGGCATGGCATGATTTGAAAGAGATATAAAATGTTTTGTCATGAGCATTGCATGTGCATTTTACCCCTATAGTTTTGTTAAGATTCATATGTTGTGTTGTGTTATTTCTACTGGGCTTTGGCTCATCCTATGTGGGAAAAACATTTTAGGTGCAGATGATAGGCCTCCGCCAAGGCAATAGCTTGGGAGGACATGGAACAAGAGCTTCATTTTGTTTAATTGTGTATTTGTTTTATACAAGCAAGGGCTTTTATATGTATTGGGATTTAAATCCATTTTTGTTGTAACCAAGTGCTAACTTGGAAAGTTGTACACCTTTAGGGAATTCTCTTATTTGTTTAGCTTTCGTTTTGTTCCTCACCATGTAGCATGTATTATAAATTCAGGGCCCGTCTTATAAATGTACAGTTGCATGTGTTGCTCTTTTGTATAAGAAATTCAAATTAATGGAAGTTCTTATCTCTTTATATGTCGTCTTTTAATCACTATTGTGGATGGGTTGCTGTATTTAATTCAGGGCGTTACAGCTTGGTATCAAAGTGTATCGGGTTTGAATACTTTAGGTACGTGGGAAGTGGTTTTTACCACAATGGGTTTATCTCGCTTGATAGAGACATTTGTGGGTATAGTATGCTTATATGATAACATGCTTATGTAACAATAGGGGTATGGAATTTAATTTCTAAGATATTGATTGGGTCTATGGGTTTCTAGAAGTCTTGTTAGAAGAGCACTTGATCACCACTGCTTATAACTAGAACTCTGGTAATGCAGCAGGACGATCCTTATCTAGAAAGAAAGTTTGAATGTGTTTATGTGCTTATGTGGAATGAATTAAATGTTGCCCATCGCATTAGGATGTGAGTAAGTTAGCTTCGGCACATTTGTAAATGTGCTAATCTATGGTATTACCTTTATTAGGATGTCAAGACGAGAACGTGGTGGTGGAGGTGGTAGGCGTGGTAGGCCGAGACGGCATGAGATGTCGTTACCAGATGAAATTCCGACACAGGAAGAAGGGGTCGATTAGGCCAATGTGGTCGAACAAATTGGCCAACAGGACGTGAGTGCTTTGGCCTGTGAAATGGCCGGGGCTTTGCAGCAGTCTATGGACGTTCTTAGAGTTGAGAATCAAGTTCAAGCCCAGATTGCTGAGGCAGGGTTGTCTTTCTTAAAAAGGGAGTTTTTCCAGTCTAATCCAGATGAGTTTTTGGGGGATTCGAAGGAGCTACTGAAAGTGGATGAATGGCTCGAGCATATGGTGAAGATATTCAAGATGCTTGGCATCGAAGATGATGGTTTGAGGGTGACCTTGGAATCCTTCCAGTTGAAGGGAGATGCAAGTCAATGGTGGAAGTATGTGTGACGCCACGAGTCTACACTATTGGTTGCAGTCAAGGGAGAGTCACTAATGAGTCCTATGGTCAATAACCAGGTAAAATCCCAGATCGCCGGATAAGTCAAATTAGCCTCCCTTCTAAGTCTAACTTTCTTAGGCAGTGCACTACCCTTTTGACAGATCTTAAAAGGTATTAACACAAGGTCTCACAACAACGATAGGGTTTATATATATGTTAGAATATAAGTACATAATAACCACGAATATCCTTAATTACAAAAGCTCGTTCCATTACATTACATCCCAAAAATTAAAATCTTCATATAAGCCTTACAAAATATCAAAAGGGGAAATTTCTAACTTTTCTAAGATAGCCAAAAGTCTTCAAAGGTTTCTGGCTCGTCGTCTCCAGCTATAAGCTCATCTTCGGTACCTGGCATGATACGCCGTGAGTTTTGAATGCCCAGTAAACGCATGCACACCCCGTCCCTTTTTCCTAGTCCAATACACAAGCACAAATATGACAGCAAGTAATGAAGCAAGATATTCGACTAAACAAATAAAGGGTTACAAGGTTAGATGTTAGTAAACTAGAAATCCCCCAAAGAGACTTCGTCCTCCCAACGACAATAATCGGACGCGGATTATTCGGTATGCCCCCTCTTTTGCTGCTTTGTTGCAAATCTTACCTTGGATGCCTACCAACGGTTATGTACCGCGTAGCGCTAACCACAGGGCCTTAAAAGAGACGGTAATAATGGGCTTTGCCCAAATCCCTCCTCACACCAAATACCTAGGATCCGAATACAACCACTCCGTACAAGAGTTCTAAAAACCACTTGCACAATACTTTAACTTCCAAATAGGGAACGCATCCCATTAATCCATACATAGCACATTATCATCTCTTTGTTATTCAAGTGTCGAAAACCCAATACCATCCCAATTAAGTTTTTCGTTGCGTTAAATGTTTTAAATTAAGGTTAGACTACCTTAACAAGATAGTAATATCCACATAAGCATACATCATTAAAATGAAGAAAATAAGGAACATAACCATAACACATGCAATATCATACCAAGACATGATCATAAACTAATAAGCATATTCATGAACACAAGAGCATAAAACACCCATGCAAAACTAAAATTTCAGATTTAGTACCATTTAAAGATTAAAATAAAAAGGGCTATTTTAGATTTTTACTGAACTTGGCCTCCCTATGATTCGTAGAGAATTTAATCTAGTTTCCAGAACATATTTCGGAAATGGGATAGCTTTTCTACATTTTCAGTTATTTAAGAAACACTCTAGCACTGTCCAGATTCGTCAACTGTTACGAAATCGGAGTTTCTGACAAATCGTTCACTCGTTTTCAATGAAACCAATTTTGGTTTAAAGATAACTCCTTAAGAGAGATTTTTACATAAAATGAAGGTCCAGAATGATTTTCTACATTTTTCTAGAAATTTTGAAAGTTGGCTGTGAAAACAGATTTTTAAGGCACAATATCCAAAACAAGAAGATTTGTGAAAAAAGAGATCCACTAAGGGAAATTTTTCATTTCTTTTGTGATGAAAACATGATAAATAATATATATTAAACTCAGAAATTTATCTTGAAAGTGTGCCTTTGGAAAGTTTGAGAGATCGGTATGAAAAAGATAGTTTTTGTACCGAATAAGGGGAACTACAAGAAGAGTAGAATCATGGCTCAACTCTTTTCATTTTTAACACAAGAAAATCACTAAAACACATCTGAAAATAATGTGTAGAACCCTTAAGAACATGTATTTGAAAAGAAAAATAAAAGAGAAAGTTGTGTTGTAGCTTACTTGCTAGGCTTGAACAATATTGTTCTCCTCTTCCTTCCTCTCCCTCCCAAGACTTTTCTCTTGCTCTCCTTTCTCTCCTCTAGGCCAAATGTAGGTGTCTGTGTGTGTGTTGTTTGTGTTTGCTATGCTAAGTGGGTGGTTGTATATATAGGCAAATTTGGTGTGAAAAGACATAAAGGCCCACTAGTTGGAATTGGATTGAAAAGTTTGGATTTACTTGGAGTCTAATGGAATATGGAGTGATTAAGGGGCTTAATTATGTGGTTAGACAAGATTTAATTAGCCTCTAGTTGGGATGAAACTAGGTTGGAAACACAACCCTTGTACTTGGTACTTTGCTTCTAGAATGCTATGATTACAAGCTTTGAAAATTGGTCCCTCACACTCTCCTAGGTTGGCCGGCCATGGGGAAGGGAAATGAGGAATATTTTATTCAATGTACGAGTACTATGGACATATTTCCAATGTATATATATAGATCTCAAATTGATTTGATGGTACTTATAGTATAAAAAGTACATGTACTAGTTTTGCGGCAAATCTTGAAATTAATAAAAGAAGTGAGGGCTTGGAATTAAACTCATGTATTGGAACCTTATTTATGTAGAATTAAATTAAATTAGGCTAAGGAACCTAATTCAGCTAGGATATTCCTATTCCGATAAAAATTAAAAATGCTAACCGACAAGATTTGAAATAATTTAAGAAACTGAGGGGCTTTTAAGGAAATAATTCAAACATAAGGGTTTTTAAAGAAAATACATTTTTCAGGGGCTTCGCAGTATGTGCGTAGGCGCATTGGAGTGACTTGGGAGGATTTCATCAACGCCTTCCAGGACAAGTTCTTACCTCCCACTACCAGGAAGAAGTTGAGGGATTATTTTCTAAAGCTCAACCAACTTAACACACCTGTGGCCAAGTTTGAGGTTGCCTTTACCAGCTTATCGAGGTTCGCATCGAAACTCGTAGCGACTGAGGAATGCCGTTGTATCGAGTTTGAGAAGAGATTAAGGACCGGGCTCTTGTTCAAAGTAGTCGGGTCAATGATTAAGGACTACGACCGCCTTATGGAGGCGGCGGCACATCTAGAGACCATGGTTCAAGCGAAAAAGGAATGTATGAGGGGCTCCATGAGGAGTCAGGAGGTTCAGGGGGAGATGTGGGACAATAAAAGGCAGAGGGGTTCTACTCCATAGCAGTCCCAGGGAGCTCAGTCTAGGTCTACTTTTCCAGTACCAAGTTCTGGGTCTACTTTTCTAGTACTAGCTTATCGAGGATCGCACCGAAACTCGTAGCTACTGAGGAATGCCGTTGTATCGAGTTTGAGAAGAGATTAAGGATCGGGCTCTTGTTCAAAGTAGTCGGGTCAATGATTAGGGACTACGAGCGCCTTGTGGAGGTGGCGGCACATCTAGAGACCATGGTTCAAGCGAAAAAAGGAATGTATGAGGGGCTCCATAAGGAGTCAGGAGGTTCAGAAGGAGATGCGGGACAATAAGAGGCAGAAGGGTTCTACTCCAGAGCAATCCTAGGGAGCTCAGTCTAGGTCTACTTTTCCTATACCAAGTTCTGGGTCAGGGAGAGGTGGACACAGAGGGATTACCTGTTTCAAGTGTGGCCAGCTAGGTCACAAGTCTGTAGTTTACCCGAAGAAGGGATGAACGCAATAGTCTGCACCATCGTTGGGTTGTTCTCAGAGCCAAAGTCAGAGAAGTAGGTAGCCACCTACGTGTTATCAGTGTGCGTAGGTAAGGCACACAAGGAGGTTTTGCCCTCAGTCAGGCGGCATATCTGGAGCGTTTGGCCAGAGGCAGACACAGAGCCATCAACCAACGCAGTCAGCTTAGGCCTCGAGGGCCAATCAGGGAGCCTCTTCGGCTCAGTCAATGCACCAGATTTGTGCCCCGAGGAGTGAGTAGGTGCAGCAAAGACCTACCGACGTGTGTATGTTGTTACCACGCCAGACTTAGTGCCAGCACTTTCGATAGTGAGAGGTACTTTCTTGTTATGCAATTTTATTGCCAATGTGTTGATTGATACGGGTGCATCCTATTCTTTATCTCATCTGCATTTGCATTGGCATTGGGGTTAGAGTTGGCTCGATTAGCATCTCCACTCAATGTAGTGTCACCTATTGGTAGTGAGATTATCTTGGAGCAAGGGTGTTGGGGTTATGATATAGAGGTTGCCAGTCGCTGACTTCCTTTTGCATTTGTGTTAATTGACATGTCTTGTTTTGATGCTATTTTGGGTATGGACTGGTTGTCGTCGTAACAATTTATCATAGATTTTTACCGTCAGAGGGTTACTGTATGTACCTTGAGCGGTGATTGCTTTTATTTCATATGGAACAGAGCCGATAGAGTTTCATCGCCAACGTATGATCCGCGTGGGTGGAGTGAACTTAGTTATCTTCTTGCTAACTTCTTGGGTAATGAGTGTGATGAAGTCCAGGTCGATTTGCCGAGAGTAGTTTGTGAATACCTGGACGTTTTTCCTAAGGATCTCACTAGTTTGCCACCTCACCACGAGATTGAGGCCCCATTTGTTTTGGGGTTAAATAGATGGGAGGGAATTAGGATGGAGGTGGGGTTATTTAGTGTTGTGTTTATTTATAGAGTTGGGGAGGGGATTAAGATAGAGGATGTGATATAGATGGAGGTTGGAAGGGGGATTGAGATGCAGGAGGTGGAGATGGTATTAGAAAAATAGTGAGGGAATTAGAAAATTTTTTATTATTTTTTTATTTTTTATATATTGGGAATTTTTTTTAAAACATTAATGTTTAATTTTTTATATTTTTTTATTTGTTTCATTATTTTATATAAAAATAATTTAACAATTCTTACACTAATAACTATCATTAAAACAAACACAATTTTACTTAATCCCCTCACTAACAATCCCCTCACTATTAATTCCTTCACTATGAATCCCCTCCATTCTACCTCTGAAAACAAACGGGGCCTAAGTTCTCAATTGATTTAATGCCTGGCACGGTGTCAAGGTGCACCCATCCAAGGGTCAATACCTTGGTGCCACACTCATTTATGCCCTTTGAAGAGCCAAAAACATGCCTAAGAAGTTGTTGGTGCAAGTGCAAGCAAAGGCTCAAAGCATAGTGCAAGACAACCCATGGCATGCCATTGGATAGCCCATGCAAGGCCATAGCTAATAGCAGCCGCCAATAGCCTTACCAGCAACAGCCAGCAGGCCTCAGCCTTGCTAGCAGCAGCCAGCAGCCTTGCCATGCAGCCCAACAATAGTGCCAGGACACAGCAGACCGTGACCCTAGCCACAACAGACCGCAGCCTAGGCCACTGCCTTGACTGTGTAGCAGCAACTTTGAAGCAACTTTTGGAGAGTCAAGTTTAGTATTTTTGTGTTGTAAATTTTTATGTAAATATCTTAGTATTAAAGGTGTTTTGGGTCCAAGTATTGTAATTTTTCTCTTTTTGTAGAATTTTTGAAAATCCATTATGATTCCTCGAACGTAGGGGATGTTTCCTCTTGCCAACTAGGAAATGGCTTAACAAGCTATATTAAGGAGGGGGTACCCAAGTGTTGAACTAAACTACTTGTGCCTTTAAAGTATCCCAACCTAGCCAATGGTAAGGCAACTTTTGTATCACTTTTGGTGCATTGTTCAACTATTGTAATGCCTTCTTTTCATCAATGAAAAGTTCATTTCACCTTTAAATTGTGCAAAGCTTTCTATTGTTGCTTACTTTAATTTTAGCTTGTTGCTTGCTAAATTCGTGGCTTGTCTCCAACCTAGTGGCTCATAAGCTAACTAATATTGTGTTTGCTTGTTTTCGCAAACCCTTTGAGCTTTCTTGGCAGGCTAGTGAAGAGTGTTAACTAGCGCCACACACACCTACATATCTCTTGACAAGGCTTTCGCACAGCCAGTGTGTGACAGTTGGTATTAGAGCCTAGTCTATTTGGCTTTCTCTATTCTTGGCTTTCTAAATGGATGCTCCTAGCCACCGTCAACCCACGCAAAGGGAGAGAATTGAGCTCTTGGAGCAACGTATGGCCAATGGGGGTCTTTGGTGGGGCTTTTTTGAGCCAACTTATGGCTTTTGGCATTTAAAAATTTTTTTTGGACTGTTTAGTTAAACTTATTTCAAACAACTTCTGATTCTAGCAATTTATTTTAAGTCAAAAAAACTGATTCTGAGAAGCTGCTCACCCCTTACTTCTGATTATCAGCTTCTGCTATGGACATGTTAATTCATGGTTATACTCTTATAATTTTTTATTTTTTGTTTTTTTAAAAATAGAAAAAGACGTAAGGACTATAGAATATTATTATTATTATTTTATGAGAAATGTAGACAAATAGTGAATAATAAAAAATAAAAGTTAATTGAGAAAGCTACTTCACAGCTTATTTAACAAACACTACTCAGCAATTTAAATCTATAATCCAACAGCTACACCAAACAGATTAACAACTTCTGATTAAAGTCATAATCTATAATCTATTAAGCTATAATCTATAATCTATTTTAACAGCTACACCAAACAAGACCAATATGGATGTCTTGGAAACTTCATTAGACAACCTTGAGCAACGGGTTCATGATCTTGAGCAAACTCATGGCCTTACTCAAAGGCAAGATTGGGAGGATGTTGTCACTGAACTCAAGCTAGAAATTGAAGATCTTAGTGGCCGGGTTGGTGTTCTTACTCGTGCTTTTGGCAATGCACATTGTGATGGCATGGAATTCCCTAGGGTGCGTGTGCCCGAGCCCCGTGCCTACGGTGGCGCCCGACATGCCAAGGAATTAAACAACTTTCTCTTCGATATGAAGCAATATTTCAAAGCTATGAAAGCCGAAGTCGAGGAGACAAGGATTTCTATGGCCACAATGTATTTGTCTGGTGATGCCAAGTTGTGGTGGCGGACTAAACATGATGAGATACAACATGGCTTATGCACAATTGAGACTTGGGAGCAACTTAAGCATGAACTTAAGCTCCAATTCTTCCCTGAAAATGTTAAGTATAATGCCCAGCGTGCTTTGCAGGATCTCAAGCACACAAGCACTATAACAGAATATGTGAAGCAATTCTCTAGGCTTATGCTAGACATCAAAGACATGTCAGAGAAAGACAAGCTCTTCTTCTTTCTTGAGGGATTGAAATCATGGGCCAAAGTTGAACTTCAAAGGCAAAGAGTAAAAGATTTAGTCTATGCACAAGCAGTAGCTGAGTGCCTTACGAACTATGCTGAACCTAATCAATGGGACAGTGGTTCCCCGCACAAGAGTAGGGGAGGTGGAAAGTCCCAAGGCCGTGGCATACCTAAGAGTGGGGGAGCCAACGCTTCTACATCCAAAACCCATTCGTGTGGGGGACAATGGCAATAGAAGAGCTATGGTGACAAGGCAAAAGCCCCTCAACAGTTCTCTACAAACAAAGCAAAAGGCCCTATCGCTTGTTTCTTATGCAATAGGCCACATCGGTCATCTAAATGTCCACAAAAGCATGCCTTGAATGTTTTAGCAGCAGTGCCTGACCATGTCTCTCAACCAAGTGATGATGATAGTGAGGAAGAAGACGTGCAGTCTAGGCGAAGTGGCAAGGGTTCCAAGGCAGCTGGCTCTAGAGTGGGAGCCTTTCATATGATGAATGCCATGGAGAAGAAGGCTTCTACAAGAAGGTCTAAGAAGAATGCCAAGAGTGGCAAAGTGGGCAAGCATTCAGATCCTAAACAACTTATGGAGTCTAAAGATGAAGACAAAGGGAAGAAACCCATATATAGTGGGGAATCATCAGGCAAGTTGAACAAGAGCAAGTCATCTAACAAAGGTTTGATGTTTGTGGATGTAAAGCTCAATGGGAAGCCCCTCTGTGCTTTGATTGACACCGGGGCCACCCACAACTTTGTTGCAGGGACTGAAGTTGAAAGACTTGGGCTATCTTTAGATAAGGATGGCAGCCACATCAAGGTGGTTAACTCGGCTGTGCAGCCCATCTATGGGATTGCAAAATCTGTTCATTTGAAGGTCAGCATTTGGGAAGGAAGAGTAGACTTCACTGCAGTAACCATGGATGACTTCCAAGCCATCCTTGGGTTGGATTTCTTGAGAAGTACAAAGACGGCAGTCATGCCTTATTCTAATAGTATGTGTGTCATGGGGGACAAGCCATATCTTATTCCTGCTATGGCCACCAACAACAGTGACCGGTTTGTCTTAGCTATGCAACTCAAGAGGGGTGTTAGGCATGGTGAACAAACTTGGGTTGCCGCATTGAAGTTGAATAAAGCTCTTGAATCTACTCCTGTCCCAGCCGCAGTCAAGAAGGTCTTAAGGCAATTTTCAAATATTATGCCTAAACAGTTGCCTAAGGAATTGGCTCCACGTCGAGGTGTGGATCATGCTATTAAGTTGGTGCCAGGGGCAAAGCCACCAGCTCGTGCACCATATAGAATGGCTATTCCTGAATTGAATAAATTAAGGAAGCAACTTACAGAGTTATTGGAAGTAGGCTTCATTAGGCCACCCAAGGCCCCATTTGGTGCACCTGTCTTATTCCAAAAGAAGCATGATGGTAGTCTTTACTTATGTGTGGGTTATCGGGCCCTCAATAAGCTAACCATCAAGAATAAGTATCTCATTTCCCTAATTGCAGATTCATTTGATCAATTAAGCAAAGCGATGTACTTCACAAAGCTAGATCTTCAATCGGGTACTATCAAGTAAGAATTGCCGAGGGAGACGAGCCTAAAACCACATGCGTTACTCGCTATGGTTCGTATGAGTTCTTAGTCATGCCATTTGGCTTGACCAATGCCCTAATAACATTTTGCACCGTGATGAATGTGGTTTTTCAAGAGTACTTAGACCAATTCGTGGCAGTATACTTCACTTTAGAAAAACACATGGAACATCTCAAAAAAGCATTGTCCAAGTTAAGGGAGCACAAGCTTTATGTCAAGCTAGAGAAGTGTTATTTTTCCCAAGAGAGGATTAAGTTCCTACGGCACATTGTTGAGCATGGATGCGTCAAAATGGACCAAGAGAAGGTCAAGGCTATTCAATAGTGGCATCTACCCGCTAATGTCTCAGAGTTGCGGTCATTCCTTGGGTTAGCTAATTATTATCACAAGTTTGTTGAAGGTTACTCAAGACTAGCTTCTCCATTGATAGAGTTGCTAAAGAAGGGCAAGCCATATGTTTGGGCAGAAGAGCGCCAACAAGCCTTTCAAGCCTTGAAAGAAGCTATGTCAAAAGACCCTATTCTTGCTCTACCTGACTTAGGTAAAGCTTGAGATACAAACTGATGCATCTAATTTTGCTTTGGATGGTGTTCTTTTGCAGGATGGTCACACAATTGCCTATGAGAGTAGGAAGCTCAATGATGCTGAGCGGAGATATCTAGCTCATGAAAAAAAGTTACTTGCGGTAGTGCATTGTCTGAGGACTTGGAGGCACTACATCTTAGGCTCATGGTTTGTTGTAAAGACTGACAACACGGTGGTTAGCCATTTCTTAATATAGCCCGAGCTAAGTGCACGACAAGCACAGTGGCAAAAGAAGTTGGCACAGAGTTTGATTTTGCCTTAGAATACAAGGTTGGTGCTACCAACCATGTTGCTGATGCACTAAGTAGGAAAGAAAAGCTTTCCGTGTGCCATCAAGTATGTTCACTTACTTCTATTTCAACCAGCATCAAGGAAAAAATCAAGGCTTACCTAGACAAAGGATACTATGGCAGAGAATCTTATGAACCTTGTCAAAATTGGCAAGACTCACCAATTTTGGGTGCAAGATGGACTACTAATAACAACAGGCAACCATATCTTTGTACCCAGGGCTGGTGATTTGAGAAAGACACTTCTTAGGGAGTGCCATCATACACTTTGGGCAGGACATCCGGGTTGGGAGCAAACATTGGCCTTGGTGAAGCAAGGATATTATTGGCCCTAGATACATGATGATGTGGAAGAATATGTCCACACTTGTCTCACTTGCCATCAAGACAAGGTTGAACATAAGAAGAAAGCAGGCTTGCTTGAACCTTTGTCCGTGCCTAAACGTCCGTGGGAAAGTGTATCACTTAACTTCATCACTGGACTGCCTAAAGTGGGAGACATCGGGACCATCTTGACTATTATGGACCGATTCTCCAAGTATACCACATTTTTAGCTGCCCCAAAGTATGTTTTAGAGGAGGAGACCACCCAACTCTTCTTCAGATACATTGTTAAATATTGGAGTGTGCCTAAAAGTATTGTTAGTAACTGAGACTCGCGTTTCGTTGGCAACTTCTGGACAGAGTTATTCAAGCTTCTTGAGTCACAACTTAATACTTCATTAAGCTATCATCCGAAGACGAATGGGGAAACCAAACGCTTTAATTGTATGTTCGAGGAGTATTTGTGCCACTTTGTCAATGCAAATCAAAGAAATTGGGTACAACTTCTTGACGTAGCACAGTTATGCTTCAACTCTCAAAAGAGTAGCTCTACGGGCAAAAGTGTTTTTGAGATAATGAATGGACAACAGCCACTATTTTCCCACACAGTAAATGGACCTTATGAAGGAAAGTCACCTAGGGCTTACCAATTTGCTAAGGAATGGAAGAGAAATCATGACATTACTCGTGCCTATCTTGAAAAAGCAGCAAGTAAAATAAAGAAATGGGTTGATAAAAAGAGAATGCCACTTGAGTTTAGAGTTGGGGATCAACTTCTTTTCAAACTCAACCTTGAGCAACGCAAGTTCATGAGGGGAAAAGACAAAAGGCTAGTGCGTAAGTATGACGGACTAGTGACCATTCTAAAGAGAATTAGCAAGTGTGCTTATAAGATAGATGCTCTATCTTGGCTAAAAGTGCACCTAGTTTTCTATGTAAGTTATTTGAAGCCTTACTATCCAGACAAGGAAGATCTAACCTAAAATGAGCTAAAATGCCAAACCATCACCGCCAAAGCGGGGAAAAAGCCTATTGAATCTATCTTGGCCGACCGGGTGAAAATGGTTTCCAAGAAGAAACAAAGGCAATACTTGGTAAAATGAAGAGGCTTTGGAGATGAAGAAATCAACTGGGAACGGGAGGCAAACTTGTCAACTTTTAAAAACGAGATTGATGCTTATTGGGCAAAGTCGCCAAGGGCGTCGACCGTTTAAGTGGGGAGAGACTATCAAGGTGCGCCCATCCAAGGGTTAACACCTTGATGCCACATTCATTTGTGCCCTTTGGAGATCCAAAAACATGCCTAAGAAGTTGGTGGTTCAAGTGCAAGCAAAGGCTAAAAGCATCATGCAAGATAGCCCATGCAAGGCCACAGCCACCAGCAGCCACCAGCAGCCACCAGCAACCTTGCCAGCAATAGCCAGTAGGCCAGAGCCTTGCCAGCAGTAGCCAGTAGGCAACAGACTTGCTAGCAGCCAGTAGGTCACAGCAGCAGCTAGCAAGTCGCAGCCTTGCCAACAAGTCAGCAGTAGCCAGTAGCCTTGCTAGCAGCCCAGCAGCAGTGACAACTTGAC
Source organism: Camellia sinensis (assembly GCF_055761805.1). Lineage (NCBI taxonomy): Eukaryota > Viridiplantae > Streptophyta > Magnoliopsida > Ericales > Theaceae > Camellia > Camellia sinensis. The sequence continues at coordinate 78,663,821 of NC_138963.1, forward strand.
AAGCCATAGCCCAGCCACAGCAGGCCACAACCTAGGCCACTACCTTGGCTGTGCAGTAGCAACTTTGAAGCAACTTTTGGAGGGTCAAATGTAGTATTTTTGTCTTGTAAATTTGTATGCAAATACCTTAGTATTAAAGGTGTTTTGGATCCAAGTATTGTAATTTTTCTCTTTTTGTAGAATTTTTAAAATCCATTATGACTCCTCAAACATAGTGAATGTTTCTTCTTGCCAACTAGGAAATGGCTTAACAAGCTGTATTAAGAAGGGAGTACCCAAGTGTTGAACTAAACTACTTGTGCCTTTAAAGTATCCCAACCTAGCCAATAGTAAGGCAACTTTTGTATCACTTTTGGTGCATTGTTCAACTATTGTAATGCCTTCTTTTCATCAATGAAAAGTTCATTTTACCTTTAAATTATGCAAAGCTTTCTATTGTTGCTTACTTTAATTTTATCTTGTTGCTTGCTAAATTCGTGGCTTGTCTCCAACCTAGTGGCTCATAAGCTAACTAATATTGTGTTTGCTTGTTTTCGCAAACCCTTTGAGTTTTCTTGGCAGGCTAGTGAAGAGTGTTAACTAGCGCCACACACACTTGCATATCTCTTGACAAGGCTTCCGCACAGCCAGTGTGTGTCACACCGCATCGATTTCTATAGCAGCATCTAGATTTGCACATGCCGTGTTGAGTGAGTTAAAGATTCAACTCCAAGAATTGTTAGATAAGGGTTTTATCCGCCCTCGTACATCGCCTTGGGGAGCACCAGCTTTTTTTGCATGTGTTGCTCTTTTGTATAAGAAATTTAAATGAATGGAAGTACTTATCTCTTCATATGTCGTCTTTTAATCACTATTGTGGATGGATTGCTGTATTTAATTTGGGGCGTTACAATCATATTATGAAATAGGTGTCAAAAACTACTTCGATTTGCACTTTTTCGTCATTTTGAATAGGGGTGTAATATTAAAAGAATTTCATTAAGTTGGGATGTACAACTAAACTTTTGGGGTGCATTTAGAGTGACCCTATGTTTGGACTTACCAATCACGAAGTGTCATGTGTGTATTGTCCATATAACTAACAAAGATCAAAACTCGAACCTCCGGCCCAAAACACTTCATATGATGGACTTTCACTCATTCTTTTAAGAAAGAATAAAGAGTATTGTTAGTTTTATGAAAGATAATTGTCTAAAATAAGAAACTTGTATTTTAGGCTCTATTTATTTTGATGAAAAATATTTTACATTTGAAAATATTTTTTAAGTAAATTAATTGTGCTAAAAAAATACAGTTTTTCTAATTTTATTTTCTCGTGTTTGGTTGATTATTGAAACATAACTTTATATCATGTGTTGGGTAAAAGTTAATGAAGAGTCACGTTTTCATATTGAAATTATCAATCTATTGAAAGTGCCGAACTAAAAATAAACATCTTGCAGACTTACGAAAATTTTAATATTAGTCATTTTGGAGGCTATGACTAAAAATATGTTTTTTGTTCAATTAAAATATAAAATATATATATATATATATATATGTAAAATAAATTTAAAAAAATATATTTTACATGGAACTAAAATAGAGCATTAGGTAAAATTTGTAGACAGAATATTGAGGTTCGTTGGAGTTGTTCCAACATTAACATTTCAGTTTTACCTCCATTTTTTTATTTTATTTTTTACATTTTCTTGATGACCTATGTGAAATAAATTGACTAAAAATAAATAAAGGAATAAGACAAAGTGCATTACACATGCACACACGACATGATATAGTAACATGTCAAAATCTTTTTGTTTTGGGTTATAGCAAGGGGATTAGGATTACTAGTACCTTGGGATTAGTATATGGGGTGTTTGTTTTGAGAGATAGCCTTGGGACTATTAATACCTTGGGACTAACTAATACTTTGGTATTACTAATACCTTGTTTGTTTTGAGAGATAGGGAGGGTATTACTAATACCTTGGTATTACTAATACCCTTGGGGAGGGGATTCATAGTGAGGAGGTAGAGATGGTATTAGAAAAATAGTGAGGGGATTAGAAATTTTTTTATTTTTTTTATTTTTTATATATTGGAAATTTTTTTTAAAATATAATTTTTAATTTTTTATATTTTTTTATTTGTTTTATTATTTTATATAAAAATAATTTAACAATTCCTCACTACTAATCCCCTCACTATCAATCCCCTCACTACTAATCCCCTCACTATCAATCCCCTCACTAACAATCCCCTCATTATTAATCCCCTCACTATCAATCCCCTCCATTCTATCTCTGAAAACAAACGACCCTCACTAACAATCCCCTCACTATTAATCCCCTTACTATCAATCCCCTCCATTCCATCTCTGGAAACAAACGGGGCCAATTCATTTTTGGATTGATAAATCCTCTTACTATCAATCCCCTCCATTCCATAATCCCCTCACTATTAATCCCCTCACTAACAATCCCCTCACTAAAGTATTGTACAGAGCCGGCAGAGGCGGCCAATTCATTTTTGAAGCCTAAGAGCGAGCAATTATGGAATTTATTATTTATGTTAGAATTTTAAGATATAAAATGTTAAGAGTCAGTTTACAAATGAAATGGAGCATTACTTTAAGAACATCAAAGCTCCATCCCAACTTTCAAAAATTAATATGATAATTTTTTTTTAAAGTTTAAATAACAGATTGACATACGCAAATGAAAAATGCCTAAGACTTCCAGTGGGGGTCACTGGGGGTCATGTGTGTAGGAAGGTGATTTGCCCAAAAAAAAATTTTTTTTTTTTTTTTTTTCAGCGAATGGGACGGCGCCACGTCACTAGGGATCTGAAGCACGGCCTATGCAAATTTAACATCTTTAAAAGGCACTCCATTTGATTTATCAAAATTATTATTATTATTATTATTATTATTATTATTATTTTGAACTCTTTTGAAGGCCCTTGTCGTTAAATTAATGAAAACAAAATAACTTGCCATCTTCTTTTAGCTATGTCAAATTGTTATTGTTCATAAACTGTCAATTACCAACTCAGATTTGCAAGTTGGGTGGAACACAATTTAATTCTTATTTTTACTGTTAAAGGTGTAACTAGGGTTGTGCAAAATATTACCTAATTAGCATCGATCTGCCCACTAATTGCAAGTTTGTTTGTTTCGTGATTTGAAATTTATAATTCGTCCGCTATAATTTAATACATATATTTTTTTTTACCTGCAATCAAATATTAAAGTAAAAATCAGTGTGAGAGAGATTTAATATATAAAATTTATTACAAATTAGTGTTATATATATGAAAAATATTATGTAAAATTAGTTAGTGTTATATATATAATATTATATAAATTAATGTTATATATTATGCAAATGCTCAATAATTGTTTAAAATTATTTTTTAATCAACTAACAAATTGAAATCATCTAAACTGCACAAACCACGATTTGGTTATTTATTAATTTATTATTTGATTTATAATTTTACCTACAAATCACACCAAACTGCACCATGCACACCCTTAGGTGCAACCTCATAAATAGTCATTTGAGTAGAGATGCTCTAAGGCAACATTTTAAATTGTGATCTTGTGATATTTAGATATTAGTTTTAATGAAAATTTATAATTTTTTATATTATATTTTTTTAACTAAAGTTTATTTTTCTTGTGTTTTGATATGTAAAATTGCTAATTAAAATGTTTGTGATCAAGTTTGTTTAACACATTTTTTTTCAAATGATAATATAACTAATTCAGTTAAATATTTGTGACATGGTGGATCTTTGGTATTATTATTATTATTATTTTTATTTTTATTATTATTATTATTCTTCTTCTTCTTCTTCTTCTTCTTCTTCTTATTATTATTATTATTATTATTATTATTATTATTATTCATCTTCGTAGGTCTTTTTATTTTTAAATAAAAAAATGCCCATTTTTTTACCTTTATCAAGGAAAATTATTTGTTACTCATTCGTAACAATTGCTCATTCCAAAAAATAAAAAATAAAAAAAATGAAACAATGAAAATTTAAAATAATTAACTCAAAATCAAAATTATAAGAAATATGATATACAAATCTGCTATCTAAACCTAATGATATATAAGAGAGATGATTGACTGATGATTATAGGGGGAAGAGAGAGAGAGGTTTGTTTGGGATGTGAGTTGATTTTTTGATTTTTTTTTTTACTCTTTTAGCTTGGGGCTAAAAAAGCGACTTTTGGGATAGATTTTTTGATTTTTTTTTACTTTTGTAAGAGAAAAAATAAAATGATTATGGTTTGAATGTGACATTTTATCTTATTGATTTTTTAGTTTATTTTATCTTTTTATGACTGTTTTAGCCGAAAAGAAGTATGCCAAATGAGTGCTATAAATTGCAACTTTATTGAGTTTGAATAATACGTCTAACTTTTAGGTAAGAGTGTCATTGTTCAAATTAGAATGATGAAATCACAACTATATGTCACACAAAATTAAGTGTAGATATATTATAATTTGAAAAAATATATTAGAAAAACTTGATTATAAGAGTTTAAGTAATTTTGCATCTAAAAGACGTGAAAAAATAATTTTTGTTAAATAATTACAATAAAAAATGTATAAATATCCACTGAAATTAATATTTAGGGTTAAATTCATTTTATCTCATCATAGTTTGAGGTTGGAGTACTTTACCCCCTATGGTTCAAACACATAGTGACAAAGACTCCCATGTGATTTTTTCACTAAAGTGCCACCATTAGTTCTTTCATCTAAACTAACGGAAGGCGTATCACATACACCACTTTTGAGAGTGAGTTTGGTTTCTAAAAGAATAAAGTGAAATTAACAAAAAGACAATTTTATCCCCATTTCCTCCAAACATAAAATTAGATTAAAATATAATTAAGGATTGATCTAAATATTAGATATAATTAAGGATTGATTTAAAATATAATTAAATAAAAATACAAAATAAATAATAATTAATAATTGATCTAAAATATAATTAAATTAAAATTAGATTAACATGTTAGGAATAATTAAGAATTTATGATTAATTATGATCTAAAATATAATTAAATTAAAATTTAAGAGCTATGGTAAATAATTAAGGATTTAGAATTAATTGTGATCTAAAATATAATTAAATAAAAATAAAAAGTTAAAGAATTACAATAAATAACTAAGAATTTATGATTAATTATGATTTAATTGAATTAATATTAAACATTACAAATTTTGTGAATGAAAGAGAAAAGAGAAAAATAAATAATAGAAAGGTATAAGATTTGATAATATTATAGTCATTTCATATCTATAGTTAGCAACGTTAAGGGATGCACTTTAATCTAAAATTATATAAGAACTTGGGAGATGCACCAATAAATCTCAGATTCTAATCTTTTGATCCTTTTACTCGTAACTTTAATTTCTAAACCAACAAGTCCCATCCCAATGTTAAAGACCAAGTTACCCATGTTTTATGATGCAAAGTAAGGGTAATTGTGGGTTTTGTTGATGTTGAATTTACGCGAATGCCCCAAATATGCTCCAAAGTGAATATTGGTTTCCCTCCGAAGCAATCAAAACAAAAGAGACGTAATAGGAAATTTGTGCTTTGTTTCGATGTTAATGGGATATTGGTTGGTGTGTTGATGATCTATGTATAATGGGTATACATTGATTAGGTGTGGATTGGTACTCTGAGTTGAACATTCCTTTTCTTCATAAACCCTAGAAACATACAAAGGCCCCCATTTTGGCCAGATGTTTACATTGTGAATTGAGAGAGGTTGTCGCGACGTTGCATAGTGGTGCGAAAAGAAAACGACCTCCAGTCGTTGTCGCCAGTGATTGTGACATCACAAATGATGTCGGGTAAGTTGTTTCATTGTGTATGTAAAGTAAATGATATATTCGGCGTTGTTCAAATTCAGTTCTGGAAGTGTTTTGAAGTGTATTATATTTCGTTGAAATGTGTAAAGTGTTGATGTTATTGAGTAATGTTGATAGTCGGGACAAAAAAATGTGGGTTGAATGTAATGGGGCTTGGGTGCAAATGTTTGTTACATAATTTTTTTCTTTTTAATTCCACATGAAATGTGGTAATGTTGTTTTGGATTCCTCTATGTTGTTGTTGTGTTTTGTTAACTGGTTATGTTAATTTGTGATTGGGGTTTGTTTATATGGGGGTATGTACGTATGAGGGTATTTACACATTAATGGTTATGGTAATTTGTTAACAATTCCTCTATTTTTGATTTGATGTACATTAGATTATGGTAATGTGTTCTGACTATGTCATTTGTAGAATTAGGAGTTTTGCGTAGTTTACAGTGTTGTGCAATGTTGGTATGTCATCACGTTCTGGATTGTAATAGTATTAGGAGGTTTGAGGTGTGAGGTTGTAGCAGTTGATTGTGTTGTGGGGTTAAGTCGTTCTTGCGTGGTTGTTGTAATGTTTGTGGGGTTGGATTTGATTGGTACTAGTGTATGAACATTACTTGTTTTGAAAATACATGATGTACATGCATGCTGTTTGAATGCAATGTGATGGCCTTACAATAATCTACTGAAAATTATTACACGAAATACGGACTTACGATATGCAATGCTTTGCTATGTGTTGAGATTCCGTGGAGTTGGTAGTAGTGGACGTATTTGTTTGTGGAAGTGCGTATGTTGTTGTGTGCACAAGATTGCCTTTGCATGAGCATCGTTGTATCCTTTTGAATGTTGTTGTCATTTGGATTGAATGTGTATAATGTGGTTGTTATTTTAAAATTTAAATCTTTGCTATGTGAGCGTAATGTTCTTCGGAAAAGTCATGCTGATATAAGGATGTGTATCTATTGAATACAATGTTGGTGATGTGTATATCAAATTGACACACATAAAATGTTATCAACATTTGCACATAAAACAGGAGATTGTCATGGGCTCTGTATGCACATTCTGGGACCGAGCTTAAAAAACATATGCATTATGTGACCAAAACAATGTAATGCGTGCATGCTTGAGGAAATAAAAATTATAATGTAACACTACAATACACAATGGTAATACTTTGTACATACACACAGTTACAAAGAGTTACTTATGGATGACATATGATGTAGGTAATCTATGCTTACGCCGATATCCTGATAGAAGTACAGAGGAAGGTGGCTGGAAGAACAGAATATGGGGACACGACATACGTGTTCAGTAGTGTGTGTTCAGTACATAAACACCCCTTATGAAAATAGATGTTGACAACGTTGCAAAACAAGTGACTAAATTGACATATAACATATGTGCAAGACATGATGAGGAATATGAACGCGTTATCGACGACTAAGTACTTAAACATTCAAATGAAGGCAGCAAGAGGTTGTAGGTACACAATGTACCTGATATTCCATGTGAACCATTGGACTGTCATGGTGCATGATGCAGAAAGCGGTGAATGGAAACATTACAATTCCATGAGGTGAAGACGTGGGGTCCGAGACGAGCATTACAACGAGGCTCTGAAAGTGGTAAGTGTGCCAGTGGTTTTTGTTAGCTGAATATGTTTCCATGTTTGACACGCGAGGGTGTGTTTGTTTTGTTCATACATGTCGAACGTTAATTGATTGACAACAGACTAACATACCAAAAAATTGAATGCCAGAAACAATGGGTGACCAACCACTATACCAATTTTGTGAAGCATAGGGTTGGAATGAAAGATATTTAGGGGGATCACTTTGACGGCACTCTTGTGTCAGTTGTGGATTGCTCGCAATAAGTGCCGGAGTCGTAAGTGTTGTTTGTTCCACTTTACATTTTTTTGTGTTAATAAATTGGTTAGTGTGCCGTTGTGGTTGTCATATGCCTGCAGGTCAGACTACGGAATTGTTGTGTATTTCATTGTCCGACAGTACATTCACAGGATGGAAATCAATGGCATGATGGATGGGGTCACCTCTGCTAGTCTACACGCTGCAGTAGTTAAGATGTTCTTGAACGAGCCAACAAGAGGACTTCGTGCCGGGATGTTAAGTGTTGAGAATCACCATTAGTAACACCCCCAATCACTCTTTCCCTTCCTCCCCCTCCCCCTCCCCCCCCCCCCCAATTGTTCATTTTGTTCTGTTGGTAATGGCGTAAATAATTATTTTTCGGTTAGTAACTAGTAAGCGTTGATGTCGTATATGTGGTAGGTTATTTTATTTTGTGTCGAAAAGTCTTGGTTTTCGTCGCGTTGGATTAATTGTTTTAACATTTTGAAGTCGTTTATCTGGTTTCGAACAGTTGTGATTATTTTTGAAGCACCCTGATGTGGGTTGATTAATTTGGTTTCGATACCTTTTTTTTTTTTAACATTGATGTGCATATTTCGATTGCATTGGTTAGTTACCTGTTTCATGACTCGTTGATCAGTTCGGAGATGTTTGTTTCATGGGTTTGTTATGGTAATGGATGAACACAATGGTTGTTTTGTTTCGATAATAGACGATTCTAGGTTTGGCTTCAAATAGTTAGTTTGCTGGTATTAGTATGTTGTATGGCTAATGTGGAGTTACCTGGAATTGTAGTTGACGGATACATCCTGGATTGGTTTTTTGATATAGCTAATCGTCAATCTTGGGCTGTTAACGTACAGTCAATAACATTGATTGTGAGATGAGGAAAAAGATTAATTTATGCTCGAATTGCGAACACATGGTAATGTTACCGAATGGCCAATCAAGGAAAAAAACAAACCAGCAAACAAAATAATGGGCCACCAAGTTTCAATGTGGAACTTAACCCATTAAACAAAACAACATACTGGCATAGTGTAAAAAGAGCTACGTCATACAGGTTGCAACAAAAACCTAGTATCGTAATAAATTCAATTAATGGGTTTTCGATGATGTTAGCTACTGTAATTCAGAACACCAACATGGAGTACACCATAAGTGTGTTGAAAACCGTGAATGGGCAACAATTACGCAGTGTATGGAATGGGATAAATATGAAAGGGAATGGTATGCATTTGGACATCATGTTGTCAAAGCACATTTATTAACATTGTAAACATAGTCAGCGTTTCCCCAAGCAAACAAACATTTAAAAGAAATTGACACCAAAATGGTCTTTGTAACAAACCCAGTTTTTAGGCTAACAAATTAAGGAAACACTGGCCGTCTATATTGGCTCTTTACATGTCTTCCTATTATGGTTGCCCAACTTTCCGCATCGACCACATCGAATACACTGAACTACTTCACCCCTTGATGGAATCCTCTTTCTTTTGGGCCTACCTGGCGGACGCTTAACTGTTGGTGGCATAATCATGTAGTCAGCTGTGGTGGCAGATGGCTTGTCCATAGTTGGAATAGGATATATCATTCCGCTGGATGATGATTTGAATGTTTCAATATGAAAAGCATGGTCTATCGATTCATGAATGTCTAGCTCGCTATTACGAAATGCGATGATGGCATGGGAACATGGGAACTTGTTTATCTACCACTGAAAACAAGAACACGTCTGCCTGGCCACATCCACCAACACTGACGGATGGGAGTGGACTTCGTACACATTGTCATTAGCCTAGCTGACACACCCCGATCTGCTATCATTGTTTGTCATTGCTAGTTTGCTATCCCATTTTGGACATATTACACCGGCCCATTTTGTGCATTTAACTCTGCGTTCCACCATCTGCTCCATGATTTGCCCTTACCATATCAACCAGTCTAGTGATAGGAAGATGTCGAGCATCGCTAACCCAATTGTTAAATGACTCAGCAGCGTTAGAACACATTTCACCGTACCGTTGGCCCCTGCGAAATAACCAATATGATTGCAAACAAATAATAGAAACAACGACAAAGACGCAGCTAATTAACACAACACATTGGCCAGAGTGTAAAGTACCTGAAATATGCGTTGACCTAGTGTTTGGGATGCAAGTCTTTCTTAAAATCATTAATCACAACCGGGCTGCACTTCTTTAATACCTCCAATTTCTTGTTGAAACAACTAACAGTGGGTGCGTAAGCACATTCGCGTAATTTGCACAGCAAGCCAATTTTGTGCGAAGCATTAACGTATTTCATTCGGTCTTGTAATTTCATTTGAAAGTGAAACAAACAACATCCATGATGTGCAGAGGGGAATATGTTAGGCATAGATTGCAACAGCCTAATGTGGCAGTCAGATATGAACGTAAGCATCCAAACGTCACCGACAACTTCTTTCAAATTCCGAAGAAACCATTCCTAGTTGGCTAAATTTTCAGAATCAACGATAGAAAACGCAATAGGAAACAAACCTACAGACATAGCATGAAACCATATGGTATAACAAAAATATGTTATAGTCAAATTTGCAATGTGTCATTTTTTGTAACTATCTGTACAATGCATATGTGATCAACTATAACAAACCTGCAATAAGCATGTCAATATGTTTTAAATTACCATTTGCTGTCAATCTCATGGCATCCCGTTAGTACATGGGGTAATTTTGCGGCAAATTTACATTGTAAACATATTAGATGGACCACCATGTGACGAGTTACACATGGGACAAAAAAATAAATACACAACGGTACCTTGATTTTCATCTTTTTCGGTAGCGGCAAGCAAATTACCCTTGAACCTACCTTTAAGGAATGTTCTGTCTAGGAAGAGCAAAGGCCGACAATGATTGAACCCATCTATACAAAGCACGGAACGATATGAAATACCGAACGAACCTCCCATTTTTTTTTTTATCAAATTCATGACTAATGTAACTGTTTGGATTTTTTTCCATAATTGATTCACTGTACCACCTGAGTTGGTCGAACGACATAGCGTGATCCCCCATAAACTTCATCCGTCACTTTCTCGACACCCAACCATACTACTCGGTAACTAATGCCCAATCCATAGTCCTTTTTTAAATCAAACTCCACATCCATGGGATGTACCAACGGCTGTCCACGCACCCGATCTACCACAACAGAAGACACCAACTCAGACCCCATACACAAGTTCCTATAAGTCCACATTGTTGCACCACAAGTATGCACACCATCAAACCTCTTAACACATAACACCCCGCTCGATGGTAGCACCCTCGCGTGAATTGACCAAGCGCAACCCATATCCGCTGCAAACTTGCACACTATAGTAGTACGAACCGAATCATTTTTAACATACTCGAATTGGAATCCATGCTACACAGCATACTTGCATAGAACTTCACGGAATTCATTGGCACCTCCGTCGAAACATTGACCCACATGGGAATCCCATACACCCATTAAGCGGACAAAAAATATCTTCGACCTATTAGGGCAATATGTTGGTAACAAATCTGTTTCGTCTTCCACATCGAAATTCAGACTACCATGGGAACTCACACCATCCTTTGCGTAATAAACCACCCCAACATTGCCCCCCGCCCTAACACTTCGTGCCTGAATTAGGACATCAATGTGATTTAACCCAAATGACTTACCAAGACACAACATATTTTGAATATTGCCATCGCTATCCATCTTAAACTTCTTATAACCGGGAACGTCAAACAACATACACACCGCCCCCGGCACCAAACCATCAAATTTCCTGCAAATATGATCAATTAACTGAGCGAATGTCGACTCATATTACAATCGAACAATAACATTGGTCTGTCTGTACATGCACACCAACAATATACCATCCTTCATACCTGCAACACCAACATTTCTGATCTGGTTACGTAAAATGCAACACAACAAAATGTGTTTCAGGTGCATACACGTAAAACCAACAGTACATATGTGATATTAACATCATAGAACACACCCACACACACAAAACACACCAGCGTAAAAACCCAGCCAAAACAATACCACACACCAACCTAACAACGACACAGAGCCAACATCATCCACACAAAAAAATCAGTATAAAACACCAACACAATAAAAGTACTAACCTGTCACAATACAATTGGCGTCAACAACACCTGATTAACCACAATAAACACCACCGGAAATGAACACATCCACGGATTACTGCCAACGACGAAAAAATGAAAAAAATCACAGACAATATCCCCACACTCTCTCTCCACAAACATATGAGATCAATGTTAACCGATTAACCTGGACTCCCCCACGATAACATTTCCTTATCCCCACAAAAACAGAAATAGTCAATTAGGAAATAACAATCACACAAAGGATATACATGTAAAATCGAATAACATCCAACCCATCTAAATAAATCTTACCAAAAAAAAATAGAACTAATTGGTGTACAAGAAAACTCTCAGGACCAAATGGTTTAACTTTCCTCCATATAGGACTTATGGGTAATTTTTTCTAAGAAGTTTCTAATTATATTTGAATTATAGAGGGTAAAATTCTTTAGTTTCAAACTATAAGGATAAAATGAATTTTCTCTAATATTTAAATATTACAATGGCTCCATTTAGAATGTTGCCTTATGTCCCAAAGTTTTTTATTTAATTTTTTATCGATTAATAACAAATTATTTAAAATTACATTCAAATCCAACAAGCTAAAAAAACCTCAACCACCCACCCAACACTATACTCCATGGAACAAGGGTCCCTGCTGTGCTCAAAGCACAGCAGCGACTGTGGTACCTCCGTTTGAGGTGTATTATGGCCTTATTTTTATGATCCAAACCGTTTATTTTGTAGGGTTTGTTGAGTACTTCATGCTTACCAAAAATCATATTAATCGGATATCAATAACTATATGATCGATAACCAAAAAAATAAATAATAAGTTTTCCTTTTAAGAAATAGCATAAACAATATGCAATTCGATCATATAGTTATTAATATCCGATTAATATGATTTTTGGTAGGCATGAAGTACTTAACAAACCCTACAATATGAACGGTTTAGATTATAAAAATAAGGCCATAATACACCTCAAACGGAAGCACCACAGTCACTGCTATGCTTTGAGCATAGCAAGGACCCCTGTTCCATACTCCAAAGGCTACGTTGCCCCTCATCGTATTTATCCAGTGGTAGTTAGTGTGTTTGATATTGTTTTTTGAATTTAATTTTTAAAAAATTAAGTTTTTTATTTTTCGTATTTTTTTATTTTTAGTGAATATTTTTAAAATTTTAAGTATTTTTTTATTTTTTTAAATGCACCTTACTTAGATATATCTAAAAAGTAAAATATTTGTGAAAAAAATATTTTAAAAGATTAATAAATACATAAAAACATGAAAAATATACTGAATTTTGATTTTTTGTTTTTGTATTTAGTGAATTTTTTTCACAAAAATTATACTTTTTAAGTGTATTTATGTTAAGTGTGTCTAAAAATTAAAACAATTGCTTAAAATATTAAAAAAATTCAGTAAAAATAATAAAACACGGAAACAAGAAAGTAGAATTTTTTAAAAGGTGAATTCTAAAAACTGGAAACAAACATGCTGATTATTATTATTATTATGAGTTAGGATTCTTTCATGTTAAGATCTCAACATGATAGGATTTGAGGAGCTTATAAGATTCATTATGGGTCATGTTTTGATAATCTGAATTGTTTATTTTGTAGGGTCATCAATATATATTATTCATGAGAAAAATTAGTTGGATCCAATAATTGTAACTTTTTTATTTTATTGCATTTGTCCTGGAAAAAATTGATGATAAATATATTTTTGAAATAGACCATCCACTCTTTTAGAAACAAATGCGATAAAATGAAAATGTTACAATTATTGGATTAATCTAAATTTTTCCATGGATGATATACATTAAGGACTTTACAAAATAAACAGTTTGGATAATCGAAACGAAACCTATAATAGGCCTTGAGATCTCAACATGAGAGAAGTTTAACCCTATTATTATTATTATTATTATTATTATTATTATTATTAATAAAAAATGTTAGTATGTTAATAATTAAAAAACATTGCTATTCAAGATAATAAATAAATAAATAATAGACCCATTTTTTAAGCTAAATGATGTGCTAATTAATTAGAATATTAAAGATAACACTCTCTCATAATTTCTATAATCATCAACCAATCATATCACTTACACATCATTTAGTCTAAAAAATTGGTCTAAAAAGTGGGCTAATATATCATTTCCCATAATTAAATTATAAAGCAGGTCAATATACGACATTAAAATCCCACTCTAATACTTAAATGGACTCTCCATAACTACTTGGGCTACAGTTTGGATCAAGTCATCATTCACTGTAGCAGAAAATTTATAGGAGGACTTACATGTAGGTCTTAGAAAGTGAACTTATTATCTAACCTGTGAGAATTAAGGGTTTTTCATCACCATTCTAAACCGACGTACTCATCCTCAATGAAAAACATTTGAAACTACCTAATCAATTAACATTTTGTTCGGTAGTTTCAAATGTGTTCGGTATTCCAAATCAATTAACGTTGCAAACAATCCTATTACAGATTCTGAGTTTCTACTTTTGTGTTGTTTTCATCATTCGTTGATACTTATAGAGCAATGGCGGACGATAACAACAACTTTGATGAGGTTGGCGTTGCATTGGTAAATTTATCTATCTTGCATTACGATTCAGGATCATTTTCGGTTCGGTACTAGTTGCGAATTGTTAAAGTTATGTTCAGTGATACAATACTGAACATAAGCATTTAGTATAGTAATACAATGCTGAATATAAAAAAAAATTTCGGCACTGGAATGTCAAAAGGTAATTTTATAGGATTTTTTTCCCTATTTTTGTTTTTTCTGAGGGTTTTTTCCTCTAACTCCTTGTATCAATAGTTTTACCCTGAAATAAACAAAAAAAATATATATATGTAATAGGGAGTTGAAGACTACCTGAGAGAAGAAAAGAGAGACCGTTGAAGAGATTTTTAATTGAGATAACGTCGCTCACAGTGACAAGGAAAAAGAGACCATCATTTATGAGAGAAGGATAACGGAGAGACGGTCGATTCGTTTCTCAATTGTTTGTTATTCTCAACCGCCTCTCAATCATTCATCGTCGATTCATCTCTCAATCGTTTGTTGTTCTCAATTGTCTCTTAATCATTCATCGTTTATTGAGATAAGAAGAATAAGGGGTGTGCAAAATTAGGTGGGTGTGCACTTGGGGGTGGTGATATTATAAATATTGGTAAAATTGGTATTAAGTGAAGTGTTCAAAGAAATTTTATTAAAATTTAGGATTTAGGGTGGGTGTTCAAAGAAATGAGGGTTCAAAAAAATTAGGTAGGTGCTAATAGCAACCCTCATGTTTATTATTTTTATTTTTTTTATTTTATCGAAATGATTATTTCCTTCCATTGGAGAATAATTACCTACCAATATGTGGTGAACGAATTAGACACTTCGTTTGTTACTTTACCACTTGGATAAATGCAACACAAAGAGAGTTGAGAGACTGAGTGTGTTTGTGTGTCCAACAAAATGGAGAAGCACAAGAGAGATTACAAAGCTCATTGTTTGGTATTTCCATTCCCGGGACAAAGCCACATAAACCCAATGCTCCAATTCTCAAAGTGTTTGGAGCACAAGGGTGTCAAAATCACATTAGCCACCACCCATTCAACAAAACCATGAATGGCATCTACTCCAATTCCATCGTCGTGGAGACGATTTCTGATGGCTATGACGAAGGCAATCCTGCAGCGGTAAGCAGCCACGAGGAATACATATTGTGATCAGAGAGGTTGGCTCGGAGACTCTGGCAGGGCTGGTGGTGAAGTTTATGAGCTTCGGGTGCCCAGTGGACTATATTGTGTACGATGCCTTCTTGCCATGGGGTCTTGGCGTGGCTAAAGAGTTTGAATTGGTTAGAGTAGTGTTTCTTACACAATCTTCTGTTGTGGACAATATATACTACCATGTCTACAATGGACATTTGAAGCTTCCTCTTACTGAGAGGACTAAATTTATGGTTCTTGGATTTCCACCACTTGAGCTCTTAGACATGCCGTCGTTTGTTACTGCTCTTCAATCATACCCTTCTTGGCTGGAAATGGTTGTAAATCAATTTGCAAATGTGGGTGATGCGGATTTGGTCCTCTGTAACACGCTCTATGAGTTGGAGGACGAGGTTAGTACCGCGGATCCTACAATCTTGTGAGAAATTTGATTATGTATTACCTTATTGTAGACACCCCATTTTTGACCGACCTTAAGACTCAGACGTCATGGATTGAGCGTTCGATGATCGCGCATGTTTGTACTTGTTTCGAGTTTCCGGAGTTTTCGACTGAGTGCCTTGCCTCCCAGCCTCTGAACTCTTTGTGTTTTGGCTTGGTTTGTGGACCATGCCTTGTTGACCTTGCCTGGAGGGAGAGAGAGAGAGGCCTGTAGGCCACTTTTCGTAGTCGGAGGCTACTTTTCCCTCTTGTAGGCTAGTTTTCGATTTCCGGAGCCTTCGGCCGAGCGCCTTGTCTCGGGACCTCTTAACGTTCTCCTCTTGGCCTGGTTTTCGGACCATGCCTTGTTGCCTTTGCCTAGGAGGAAATAGAGGTCTGTGGACCACTTTTTGTGGTCGTAGGCTACCTTTCCCTCTTGTAGGCTACTTTTTGTTCCCGTAGACTAGTTTTCGGGGCTTCCGGCTGCGTACCTTGTCCCGCGAACTTTTGTCTTGCTTCCTTTTTGGTTTGGTTTTGAACCAAACCTTGTTTTCCTTTGCTTGGAGGGTGGAACATGGGGTGTAGACCAGTTTCTCCCCCTGTAGACCACTTTTCTTTCCTGCCAGCCAGTTTTCTGGTCGGCCAGCTAGGGTGGGTGGTCTTTGGACCACCTAAAGTGGTCAGCAGCCATGCCACCACCTTCCTTTCTTCGTGCAGACCACCTCCCCTTGTTACCGACCA
Source organism: Camellia sinensis (assembly GCF_055761805.1). Classification (NCBI taxonomy): domain Eukaryota; kingdom Viridiplantae; phylum Streptophyta; class Magnoliopsida; order Ericales; family Theaceae; genus Camellia; species Camellia sinensis. The sequence continues at coordinate 78,680,634 of NC_138963.1, forward strand.
GTTGTTCTCCCTGCAGACCACTTTTTCTTATCGGTCGACTAGTGGGAGTGGTCGGCCGACCACCTCAACTAGTCAGCACCTTTTCTGCATTTTTCTGCAGATATTTTCTTGTCAACTGTGCCAGCTGTTGGGCACAGAAAGCATCCTCCATACACGTGTATGGAGGGATTGCTTGGAGCCTCTAGCTTGTCAAACAAGCTTGGAGCATGGATTTCTATAAAAAGGAGCCTCCTCCCTCTTGTCTCAGGTTTAGAAAAATTGGCTGAGGGCTATACATATATCTCTATCTCTATATTGCTCCCTCTCTCTATATTTGCATTGGTTTGTGCCTTAAAGTGCCATTTCTTCACACTTTTGCACAAAAACACCGAGTGAAACACCTTTGCTTTGGAGCTGAGGTAACTTGAAGTTGGTTTTGGGGTTTTTGGATTGCTTTTGGTCCAAAAAAAAGTTGCTAGAGTTGCTGCTTTGTCCTTGTTCTTCAAGGGTAAGAAACTAACCCCTTAAAGCCTTGTTTTGCTTAAGTCTTTGACCATACTTGCATAATGTTTTAGGCTTAACTTCCAACTGCAAAAAGCTTCATTTTTAAGTATTTGAAATGTTTGTTTGAGGCTTTTTTGGTGTTGGGGGTGGTCTTCTCCCTTGCATGCCTTATTTGCTAGGCTTTTAAGCCATCCCATGAAGCTTTTGTTTTAGCCTTCTCTTGGCCTTTTAGCCACTAAAATCCAATGGATTTTCAGCAGTAGAAAGTGTGTTTTGAGGCCCCAAATAAGAGGGGGTCATCCCCTCTCCTTGTGTCTTAGTTGCTTGTGTTGATGGCCTCATGTTTGAGCATGTTTGTCTAGCTTGTTTTGGCTCCATCTTAGCCTATTTTTTGCCTTACTTTAGTATGGAATACCTCTATTTTGGCTTAGTTTAGGCTACCCTTGTATGCTTTATACACTTGTAGTGTAATCCTTGCAAACTAGCCATGTATGCTTAAGGTTTCAGCTCACCATTCTAGCATGTATTGGTTCCATTTCAGCATGTTTTTGCTCATTATTTAACATGTCTTAACTCTAATTTTGGTTGGTAGAGTCACCTCTTGCTTGGTTTTTACACTTGTAGTGTAATCCTCTTTGTTGGCCTAATATGCTCCATGCTTTATGCCTCTAATCCTAGCTTGTGTTAGCCCTATCTCAACATGTATTTGCTATTGTTTTGCCATGCTTAAGCTCTATTTTGAGTGGTCTTGATCAATTGGACCTTGCTTTGTATAGCCATAGTTCAATCTTGCTCACTAGCTTTGTGTTTTGAGTCCACTAGCATGCATTACTTGGGCTATTTGCATGATTTAGCATCATTTGATATGTGATTTCAGAGCATGTTTCATTTTCATGCCCTCACATCTTTCATTCTTTGAATGCTTTAGAGGGTTGGTGCTTTATGCCTTAAACATGAACCATTATGTATGCCATCTTGCCTAAGCTTTTTGGGCTGCCATTTCAGTGTGTTTTTAGTGTTATTTTACCATCATACAACTATGTTTTTGGTTGATTAGAGCATCCCTCATTTGCTTCTTACACTTGTAGTGTAATCATGCTCATTGGCCTAGCTTACTTGATGTTTTAGCTTACCATGCTAGCTTGTTTTGACTATACTCCATACATGTTTTAGCATTATTTTGACATGCTTTAGGACTATTTTAGGTGTTCTTGGTGTTTTGGGGCTTGCTTTGTATAGCTATAGTGCAAGTACCTATGCTAGTTTTAAGCTTTGAGCCTCTTAACATGCTTTATTTGTGACATGTGCATGATTTGGCATCATTTAACATGATATTTCAGAGCATATAGCATTGCCATGTTCTTAATTTTTTCACTCTTTGAGTGCTTTTAAGGGTTATGCCTTTATGCCTCGCTTATGGCCTAACTTGTATGCATGCATGCCTAGGCTTTTGAGCTCCCATCTCAACATGTTTTGGTCTTTGTTTTGACCTAATTGAGCTCTATCCATGGTTGGTTCAATCATTTGTGCCATGTATTGCATGCCTCTTGTGTAGTCCCTTTTGGTAACCTTGTGCCTTAGGCCTTTTGGCATGCTATGCTTGTGTTGTTTGGATGATTTGGCATCGTTTCACACATGATTTCAGAGCATATAGTGTTGTCACACTTCCATGTTTGTCACTTCTTAATCATGTTTGAGAGTTGTGCTCTTATGCTTAATTGATTAGCTGATGCATGAGCATGCATTATCTTGCCTTTCATGCCATCATTTTAGAGCATTTTGGCCTTTGTTTCGGCGTGCATGAAGTCAGTTTGGGACTGGTTTGATCCATTGAGCATTGCATTACATAGCCCTTGTGTTGCGTCCTTCACTAGCTTTCATGCTTAAGGCCCCTAGCTTGACATGCTTATGTTGTTTGCATGTTGTTTGGAATGTTGTTGCATTGCTTTGCGTTTGGATTGAACGTTAATTCAAACATGAGAAACGAGGGGCGTTTCATACTTGAAGTGATGAAACTTGCCTCATTGCTCGGTCACCGACCCTCTTGATCATGCATGATAGAGGTTAAGGCCCTTATGTGTTATTTGTGCCTTCATTGATATTGAATTGTGCAAACTTGGCTTCTCGGCCATCGTGCATTGCGATGCTCGGTTAGTGGCCCGAGAGTTGAGAACCACACCCCTTTAAGCTTAAGAAATGATAGGGAGGGTGGTTGTGTACATATATCTTGCAAATACACTGTTGTGCCCCTTTTTGTTCTCTGTTGCAGCAAATTGGAGCTTGGCAGAATTTTCTGGTCGGCAGACCAATAAAAGTGGCTGGTTGACCACTTTTTCTGGTCTGCAACATGTTTAAGTGGTCTATAGGTGGTCTACACCATCATTTTATGGTCGGCAGCCCTCCTAGAGGTCTCCATGTTGGAGTAGAAGCTATCTGGAGGTTTGTACAACTTTCTGAAATCAAATGCAAACAGAGGCAAGTTGGGGCATAGTAATGGATTTCTGAACGAGGCGACCGAGCATGCATGCACTCCTCGCCCCGAGGCTCCTTTTAACTGCTTTGCTTAGCTAGTTAACTATTTGGTTCTGTACTTCAGTAGTTAATGCACTTAGCTATTCATTTGTGTTTGTAACTAGTTAACTAGGATTAGTTAATCAGTTTTGGTTTGTAATAATTAGTTTAATTAGCTTAGATTAGCTAGTTAACTTACTATGCGGACCCTCCGTCGAGAGGGCAAATTTTGTAATAAACGTGCGTATGTGTGATGCATGTCTTCCAACCCCATTTCTTTCTCCCTTTTACTTATCAGCTTTTGATGGTTAGTTTTAGGGCATGTTTCAATTAGCATCCTTATACTTGTATGCGTGCATCATTCATTTGTCTTGCATGCACCAGGCTCGACGCATCATTCAAACTGCATTGTATTTCAATACACTTTCTTGAATACGTGTTTCAAAGCATGTTATCAAGTGTTGCATTCATATGCCATTCTAGATAGCCGAGCCTATTTTAGTTGCATTTTTGCATGTGTTGCATTAGGCATCTTAACATAGCTAGGATCATGCATTGATTACTAACTAGCTTCTGTTTTGGCTGTTAGGAAAAATATGTGATTCCCCATAAGTAAATCAATCAATGGGAATAAAAACTAATGCGGAAAAATTAAATAAAAAACAACACAAGAATTTTTACGTGGTACGACCACGGGATCGAAACCCGATTCCACTATCAATCAAATAGTTTCCAAACGATTACAAACGAGACACGAATGGTCTCACAAAACCACCCTTGGGTGAATTCCAAATAATCACAAATAAACAAGAAGAAAGACCTCACCAAATAGATGAACCAAAATCTTCGAAACTAGAGCTGAAAAAGACCCAAAATAATAACCCAAATCAGCCGAATTTGACAAAGCAATCAAGATGCACATGTACAGTGCTTCAAAAAAACAATAAACCGCAGGATAGAGAACTTCAAATTCACCAACCGAAAAGTAACACTTTTCACTCACCCAAAATTTGATTCCACCAAATTAATTTTCAATTGCTCTATAGCAGTGGCACAACACCTTTTTTTTCTTTGGAAAAAACAATACCAATAATATATTATGAATCTAGGATTTTTTATCAAAACCTTAGTTGTTTCCAAACTGAATTGGGTCTCCACAAAATTAGATATAATATATAAAAAATATAGTATAACTAATACCAAACCAAATTAAACTCTTTTAATAAACCAATTGGGTCCCACACTCCAATAAGGAGGTATACGCAACAATTCTCCCCCTACCTACTTAGGTGGAGACATCAACCATACTCGCCAAAGTTCGACACTTTAAATGTTTGTCCCTCAACAAAGTCTTAGTCAACATATCTGAAATATTATCATCTGTGTGAACCTTTTCGAGTTGTAACAATTTCGAATCTAACACATCACGAATCCAATGGTATCTCACATCAATATGTTTCGATCTCGAATGAAAAGTATAATTTTTACTCAAGTGAATAGCACTTTGACTATCACAATAAAGCACATACTTTTCTTGCTTCAAACCCAACTCTTGCAAAAATTTTCTTCAACCATAACTCTTCTTTGCAAGCTTCCATAATGGCAATAAATTCAGCTTCGGTAGTCGAGAGAGCAACACATTTTTGCAATTTAGATTGTCATGCCACAGCTCCCCCTGCAAAAGTCATCAAATACCGCGAAGTAGATTTCCTAGAATCAATATCACCAGCCATGTCAGAATCTGTGAACCCATCAAGCATCGGCTTACCATCCCTAAAACACAAACACACCTTCGAAGTCCCTCGAAGATATCTTAAAATCCATTTTACCGCTGCCCAATGTTCCTTACCTGAGTACACTGTGAGTGTTTACGCTTTAGCATACTGCATGAGATGTGTATGTTGCCATGTTAGCATGCTTGCCATGAGGCTATATGCTTAACTGCTATAACTGTATGAATACCTGTGGATGAGGGCTTCATTTCTTGAATTGGAACAATTCATCAAAATATGCATTTTAAGCCCACTTGGAGTGGCAAAATCATGTTTTTCTAAAGCCCACTTGAGGGTGGCAAATCCGCGTCTTAGCCTACTTGCGAGTAGCAACTTCAAACCATTTTCAAAAAACAAACATGAGTTGTTTTGTTCCAATCTGTGTGATTGAGTCTATACTTGTATGTTGTGCGCATCACATAGTAAGGTTAGCTAATAAACTGGAAAAAGAGCACCTGTGTTTTCAATATAACATTTCATCTTAGTAGAGGTCGATCCTTTGATTGGGCGAGCGGGGGTCCTCATTTCAAGACCTTCCCCTCTCGTACCCAAGTTCTTGAGCCGAGGCAACTTTGGTGATGACGGACACGTGGCCTTAGGCACGAGTCAGGGTTTCCTAAATTTCCCAAAACAAATTATTTAGGTGGCGATTCTGAAATCTGAAAAAGTAGTCCATGTTTGGCACTTCTTGATTAAAATCGATATTCCAAAACGATTTGCCGGATTTGGACTCTTTGGTGATTTATCAGTCTTACATTGCACTTTGTGAGATTAGATTCAGAACCGTGACAGGAGTCTGAACTGTAATAGCTAGAACTACAATTCGCGCCCTTGCGCGCGGAGCGAAGTTTCGGGCGGTCTACACTTATGTTCTCAAATATTTGAAATGTTTTTTGAGTAATGCTAAAGTTAACAATGAACAACAATATTATAACGATCATAATTGATGATACTGCGAATTCTTGGAGGGCGAGTAGGGTTGACCCACGCTTCCTACACCATTCACCAGTCACTAAGCTCATTGGAGTACCTGCAAAAGTGTCCAATGGGAAACGGGAGTCCCCCAGCGAACCCTTTGACGATCAAGTCAGGAGTGAATGAAGATATATATATAGAAAGAGAGAGAGAGAGAAGTTGAGAGCTTAAACCTTTTGTGTGTCTTGGAAGCCTCCTTTTATCCTTTGTTCATCATTTCCTTATCCACTCCGACCTATCATGTTGGCCGAAAGTCTATGCTCTAGCTTGCCTTGTTCATGGTGAGGCTGCCCGTTCCGACGTGAAGGGTTTATCGCATTTAATGCCGCAGAAGCCACATTAATGGCTGATGTGTGGTGCAATAACTCTACAAGATCTTTATCTGCTTATATGGCTGGTTCCGTGCTTGGCACGTGTTTGGATGCCATTGGTTCCTAATTCAGCTCTGGGTTCACAAGGGTGTTGGGCTTTAGTTCTTGAGTTGTGAGTTGGGCTCTAAGTGATGGGCCAAAACCATTTATGGGCCAACCGGTGTCAGTAGTGCCCAATTCCCAAATGTAGTTTCAGCCCAACGAAGGGAATAAGAAGAAGGATGGGGAGGGTGCAAGGCCGAGTGAGAGAGCTGACTGTGTGGAAAATCGACCGCGAAGGGGGCTGAGCCAGAGGACCGATCGAGCGGAGGGCCGACCGCGAAGGGGGCCGAGCTAGAGGACCGACTGGAAGGAGGGCCGACCGCGAAGGGGGCTGAGCTAGAGGACTGACCGAGAGGAGGGCCAATCGCGAAGGGGGCCGAGCCAGAGGACCGACCGAGAGTAGGGCTGACCGCGAAGGGGGCCGAGCTAGAGGACCGACCGGTAGGAGGGTAGACTGTGAAGGGAGCCGAGCCAGAGGACCGACCGAGAGAAGGGCCGACCGCGGAGGGGGCGGAGCAAGAGAACCGACCGAGAAATGGGCCAACCGCGAAGGAGGCCGAGCTAGAGGACTGACCAGGAGGAGGTTCGACTGTAAAGGGGGCAAAGCCAGAGGTGGTGATAGCTTGCGAGGCTCGAGGAGTGACGAAGCACGTGATGATGTGAAATGGAATAGACGGGGAAGGGGAAAGGGTGGTGAATCATGGTTGTACACATGGTATGATCCGGCAATGAGGGAAGTGATGCATTAACAGGAGGTGAAGGGTTAGAACAAAGATGGGACGTGCAAAAGGCGGGGTTGGAAACCTTTGAAAATTTTCAAATTGGCGAAATTTAATCTCGATCCTTAGAATATAGGCAAACCATGGGCATTTGGAGTTATTCGTTTTACATACCTCTTTGAGAAAAACCAACACGTCCCAGAGTTGAACTCATTTGTTTCGTCTGATACACCTCTCCAATATTTTGCGAACTTCCTTGTGCCAGCGTCTGAAGCAATATGCAAAAACGTAGAAGGGATGGCTCGAGATGAAATGCTATCCATGAGGCTAGAGGCACTGGGGGAAGACGATGCAGTGAAGTTGGCGAAGCAATATAAAGCAGAAAGGCGGGAGAAAAGAGGGGTGGAGAAAATGGCGCGAGCTCGCCCATCTACAATGATCATAGCTGCAAGACCAATTAGCCAAGTGGAACCGGACCATTGGCACAACATGGTCGACAAGCCAACATTCACGGTAGAGCAGTTAGAGAAGGTACGAAGGAAGTACCAGATTCCAGCCGAGATAGAGCTGAAGTTGCCCACGTCTAAGGAGAGGGCGTCGAATGCACGACCGATGAAATTTATGTTATACGGGGAAGTAGCGGGAGGGGTTGAGGCTATCGCTCCCCCAAATAGTAGTGGATGTACTGAACCGACTAGAGGTGGCGCCAGGGCAGCTGATGCCCAACGCATGGAAAATAATAATGGCCTATGCGATCGCATGGCCACAGGCGACTGGGGTGTAGCAATGACAGTGGAGGAATTTTTTTCTTGCTACAAGGCCTCCAGTCAGCAAGAGATGTGGGTGACCTTACAAGCGGTGGCGGACAGAGGACTAGTGGCAGGCTTACCATCATCGATGAAGGAGTGAAGACTGAGGTGGTTTTATGTATCAGCAAATGATGAGAGGGGGGTGCGCACAACGTGGAAAGTCCCCACGAAGTCGGCGGAGCCACGGCTAGAAGCGGATGTAGAGAACAGGGTGAAACGGGTTAAGGAGTAGAAGAAGAAGGAGGGTGTGAAGTAGGATGACCTTATCCGACCGTCAACCCTATTTACCCTGAGTCTGGGGTCGCAACCGACTGAGAAGTATCCTGCACAGGAGGAGTTGGAGGCAAGGAGAAAAGCGCAAGAGACGGAGGAGCGGAAAACGTTTGCTAAGGAAGATGAAGTTGGGACCTGCGCCTAAGCTAGTGATGAGGAAGCAGATCCAACCATGGCCCATGTCGTTGGGAGTCAAAGATCTGACTGATTTTGCGCCACTGTCGCCTCCAGTGGATCTGCTGAAGGAGAGGAGCAAACAAGAGATGGAAGTAGTGTTAAAGAAGACGAAGAGAAAGAAGGCAGCGGCAGAGGGGAGTAAGGGTGCCCCTGTTTCAAAGAAGACGAAGGAGGGGAGGGCGAAAGAAGCCCTAGAAGGAGAGAATGCCCAAGTGGTGAAAGAAGACATGGGCCCAAATGCCCAAGTGGTGACGAGCGTGGCGGAGTCAAAGCAAGTGGCAATAGGTGAGAGGTTGGGGTCGTAGTCACTCAAGTTGGCGCATGTGCCAGAAGTGTCCCCCAGTCCTGGTGAAGGGAAAGTTGGGGTTAGCAAATCAGAGATGAGTGCCCTGTTGAAGACCGCCATGTTCCACGTGCACGCGGTGGCAAGTCAATCGGTAAAAGAAGGGGGCGAAGCCAGGGTCGCTGTCGACCATCTCGTTGGGGTATTAAAGGATGCGGTCGTGCAATCGATGGTGCGATTAACAAAGGCCGACCTCCTGAGAGGGTTCTACTCAGCGCAGATGGAGGCGACGACCTTGGTGGCTGCCCTGATGAATAAGGCAACGCACATAAAGGTAGAGGTAGAAGGAGTGAAAGCGCAGCTACAAAACCTAAGGGTTGAGACAACGAGCTAGAGGAAAGCCGCTCGGAGTGCGTGTGCAAAGAGGCTGGAGTATGCGCAAAGGGCAAAGAAAATGGAAGTACTGGTGGTGGTGCAGAACTACTTGGCAAAGCGTGCGAGCAGAGGAAGCTAGACGTGGTCCAACAGGCCTACACCACTGCCAATGAAAGGTTGGAGGAGGACTTTGCCAACAACGAAGATCTACGTGACCAGGCAATTAAGGACAAAGAAGAAGCAGATGGTCAAATTGTAAAGTTTGAGAAGTCATTAGCAGAGAAGAGGGCAAAATTGGCATTTGAGAGGGCGGCGTACCCCTACTTCTGTGTGGCGGCTATGGAGTAATTTAAGGGGTTCGCCAAATTCCAGATGGCCATCGACACCGCAGTCGCTCGGAGCTTGGCGAAGGAGGGAGAAAAGGGTGCAAGGCCGTCGGGAGCAGCCACTGAAGGCTTGAGTGAAGAAGAAGTGATCCAAAGCTTCCAGCGGTCCGACTTCTACAAGCACAAGATGAGTCAGTACTAGGACAACGGCTGGATGTCCTTCAAATATAAGGCGCAAGAGCTGTTCCCAGACGTGGACTTCAGTCTCGTGAAGGTAGGAGAAGACAACGTTGCCCAGACCTCCTTGGATGAGGGGGTTGAGGAGGACGATCTCACGTCAAGCGAGGGGAACTAAGTGTAAAAAATTGTTTTTTTTTTTTTTGTACATATAATTTCTGTAATGAATTGTATAAAAATGCAAGTTTGTTAATAAAACGACGAGTTCTGTCATTGTTGTTGTTGTCATTGCTTTGATTTGTAAAGTTTAAATGGTAAAAATTGATGAGTAGAATTGGATAAAAATGGGTAAGAAAATTTGGGAATATGAAATTTGATAAGTAACCAATCTTGTAAAAATGGTAAAAATGGGCAAGTAGGCTAACTTGTATGAATAGTAAAAATAGATGATTATGAACTAGGATTTTAACTAAGTTAGGCTGAGTTCTTCGTGCTTAGTCTGGTTGAGACTTGAAGGGCTTAATCGGGCTGAGGCTTTAGTTAACTCAGTCTAGTTGAGTTCTTCATGCTCAGTCTGGCTGAGGCTTGAAGGGCTCAGTCGGGCTGAAGGTTTAGCTAACTTAATCTGGCTGAGCGTTTCTTGTTTAGTTTGGCACAGACTTGAAGGACTCAGTCGGGCTGAGGCTGAGGCTTTAGTTAACTCTGTCTGGCTGAGTTCTTCATGCTTAGTCTGGCTGGTGGTTTGGTTAACTCAGTCTAACTGAGCTCTTCGTGCTCAGTCTGGCTGAGGCTTCAACTCTTCGTGCTCAGTCTGGCTAAGGCTTTAGTTAACTCAGTCCGGCTGAACTCTTGCTCAGTCTAGCTGAGACTTTAGTTAACTCAGTCTGACTGGGCTGTTCGTGCTCAGTCTGGCTGAGGCTTGGTCAAAAAGTTGTTACTGAAACGTAACACAGAAAATGGAGATGTCAAATTGTTGTCATTTAAGTCACAACCTGTTGATCACAAGTTTACACCATGTATGGAAAGGGCAAAAATAAACAAGTGTGCAGATCGGCAAAACGAACATATAACAATCAAACAATACAAAAATAAGAGACACCATTTCACTGGAAATAACGCTTCAAGTGCTCGGCATTCCATAGATGGGGGAGGTCTTTGCCTTCTATATCTTGGAGACAGTAAGTGCCCGGGCAACATTTGGAGGCTATGACCAAGGCGAAGACCCTTTTCTCCAACAGGGGATAGTCCTGTTCTGCCCCCCTGAGCGCGCAGCTAATGTAGTAGACTGGACATTGTACTGAATTGTCTTTCCTGATGAGGGTAGCACTGACGGCATTGTTTGATATGGCTAAGTAGAGAAAGAGGGTTTCGCCAAGGAGCGCTTGAGAAAGGAGGGGGGGTTGGCCATACACTGCTTCAGTTGTTGAAATGCCTCCTCAAATTTGGTGTTCCACTTAAACGCCTATCGGAGGACTTTGAAAAATGAAAGACACTTGTCTGTTGCCTGAGAAATAAAATGGTTGAGGGCAGCGACTCTGCCCCGTGAGCCATTAAACCTCCTTGACCGTTCTGGGAGATTGCATTTCTACCAGGGCCTTGATCTTTTCGGGGTTAGCCTCGATGCCCCGTTGGCTGACCATGAAGCCCAGGAACTTCCCAGATCCTACACCGAAGGCGCACTTCTCTGGGTTCAGTTTCATCTGATATTTGTGTAAGGTTTTGAAGGTTTCTCACAGATCTGCCAATTGATCAGAGGAGAGTTTACTCTTCACTAGCATGTCATCGACGTAGACTTCCATGTTCCAGCCTATCTGGTGCTGAACGATGGCATTGACCAGACGTTGGTAAGTTGCTTTGGCATTTTTCAAGTCGAAGGGCATAACACGATAGTGATAAGTTCCTCTGTCTGTGATGAAGGAGGTGTGTTCCTGGTCGGCCAGGTGCATCAAAATTTGATTGTAGCCGAAGAAGGCATTCATGAAACTAAGCATCTGATGTCCGGCAGTTGCATCAACCAGCAGATCTATCCAGGAGAAGGGATAGCTATCTTTGGGGCAAGCCCGATTAAGGTAGGAATAGTCGACGTAGAGTTGCCATTTACCATTGTTTTTGCAGACTAACACTACATTGGACAGCCACTTGGGGTAGTCCACATTTTTTATGAACTATGCTTTCAGCAGTTTGTCTACCTTAGAGGCGATGAGGGCATTGCGTTCCGGGTGAAAGATACACTGCCTCTAGCAGAAAGGAAGTGGGGCTCGATGTTGAGACGATGAGTGATGAAAGAGGAATCGATGCCTGGTATGTCTGAATGGGTCCAGCAAACACATTGTTATACTTGGCTAATAGAGCTGTGAGATCGACCTTGGCCTGGGAGAATAGTTGGCTGCCAATCCTGGCTGTTTTGGCTGAGTTGGTAGGATCGATAGAGACTTCGACGAGTTCTTCTACTAGTTCCCCTCTGACTAATTCTTCTTCATCTCTGATGTCTAGTCCTTCGATGATCATAGCCTTCTTCAGCTTGACCTCTTTTAGTGAGGCGACGTAGCATTCTCTGGCCATAGTCTGCTCACCCCTCACAGTGCCAACCCCAAGGTTGGTAGGAAATTTCATGGCTAGATGATATGTGGATGTGACAGCTTGAAAAACATTAAGAGCTGTGCGTCCAAGGATTATGTTACAGCAGAATGACAATTGATGACAAGGAAAGTGAGTAATTTGGTGGTCTGTCATGGATATTCTCCAATGGTGATGGGGAGATCGATGGAGCCTATGGAGGTCACCCGATCGCCAGTGAAACCAACTAGCGGGGTTTGGAGAGGGGACAATTTTTGTTCTCTAACTTTGAGTTGGTGATAGGCGTTCAGGAAGATGATGTCTGAAGAGCTGCCATTGTCAACAAGCACCCGTCTGACTTTGTAATTGGACAGGAGAGTAGAGATGACGACTGGGTCGTCATAGGGGTAACGGATGCCTGTCCAATCGGCCTCCATAAAGGTGACAGGTTCAGTCCACTGCTTGGGGTGTTTGAAGGGACGATCCAATGTCGTGACTTCTTTATCGGAGCCTCGCCTGATTTTTCTGAGTTCGATTCGCTGGGCCGATCGGGATGGATCGCCGCCTGCGAGCTCACCAGCGATGACTCTGATCTCGCCGACTGGGGGGACAAGATTGCCTTGTGCTCGGGGAGGTGGTGGTGGCTGATCATTGTCTCGCTTAGGTGGTGCGGGTTGTCGGGGAGGGATATGGCGGTATTGGCCTCTCAGTGGGTCAGTCCTTGGTCGCTGCTAGGGTTGGGCTACAGTGAACCGACTGAGGCGTCCCTGGCGTATCAAATCCTCTACCTGGTCTTTGAGGTTGACACATTCCTCGGTGTTGTGGCCGTGGTCCTGATGGAAACGACAATACTTGGATTGATCTCGTCAGTTGGAGGGAAACCGTGATGGTTGAGGCCATTTCAGGTTGTAATCTCGTTGGATCTGGTTCAAGACTCGTTCCATGGGGGAATTGAGAGGGGGTGTATCGCTCGAACCGACCGGGCAGTCGGGTAGGTACCGGTCGGTTGGCTCGAGCGAGTTGGTTCGTATACTTAGGGGCTTGTTAGGTATACTGGGAGGGACTAGTTTCGGATTCCTTTCTTTTCTCCCAAGGGGTTGGGTTTTCAGTGGTAGTATCTTGGCAGGCTGCCAAAGAATCTTTGGCATTCATATATTTTTGGGCTTTGGAGAGGAGGGTGGCCATGGTGGTTGGAGGGTTCTTAGAAAGAGAGAAAAGGAAATCAGACGGTCGTAAAGCGGCCATGAAAGTTGTGAGGATGACCTTGTCGTCGTTTTCCGCCACTTGTAGGGCCTCAATGTTGAAACAGGTGACATAACTATGTAGTGACTCCTTTTCCGTCTGACGGATGTTAAGTCGTTGAGTTGCCGGGTGACACTGGCACTGAGCACAGGTGAAATGGCTCAGGAAGGAATCACTTAGGTATTGGATAGTAGAGACAGAGTCTGATGGCAGCTGACTAAACCATAGCCAAGCTGACCCCTTAAGCGTCACGGGGAAAGCCCGACACATGATCTCGTCAGGAAAAACATGGAGGATCATGAGGGTCCTGTAGGTCTCCAAATGGTCAACCGGGTCCGTTATGCCATCGAATAAGTTGATCGAGGGCATTTTAAACTTAGGGGGTAGGGGTTTGTCCCTAATGGAGGTAACAAACAGGGAGTTGGCTGTTGTGAAGGGTTTATTCTGTATGTTCTGCATGACCCCTTGGAGCTAGAGTTTCATGGCACAGAGTTCCGCATCCCAGATAGGAACATTGTCACCTCCAGAGTGCAGTGGGGGTTGAACACTGCTAGACTCTCCTTTAGGAGCAGGTGCTTAAATTGACGGATGAAAACCTCGAGGTGGCGGGTTCATGTCTTGAGGTGGAGGCTACAGACCCTCTAAGTTAGAAAGGTAAGCTTGTTGGAAAGGATGACTCGGGGTTCGTTCTCGATTGGGGGGGATATCTTGTGGTGGTGGAGGAGATATAGAGAGGTTTCGCTGGAGCAAGGCATTGATCAAGACATGGTTTTGCTCGGCCAGGCGGTTGATGCTGTTGGTGAGTTCTGTGAAGTACTGGGGTGTGTTGGGAGGGTCGGCTTGGGGGTCGACGACGTTGTGTTGAGAAGCCGTAGATCTCGTTGTGACCATCCACCTTGATGGCTGACGATGAGGAGTTATTGGGAACGGGTCTCTGGTAACAATGAACACAACTGTTACCTAGAGTGGCGTTCCCACAGATGGCGCCAATTGATGATACTGCGGATTCCTGGAGGGCGAGTAGGGTTGACCCACGCTTCCTACACCGTTCACCAGTCACTAAGCTCACTGGAGTACTTGCAAAAGTGTCCAACGAGAAACGAAAGTCCCCCAGTGGACCCTCCGACGATCAAGTTAGGAGTGAATGAAGATGTATAGAGAGAGAGAGAGAGAGAGAGAGAGAGAGAGAGAGAGAGAGAGAGAAATTGAGAGCTTAAACCTTTTGTGTGTCTTGGAAGCCTCCTTATATCCTTTGTTGATCATTTCCTTGTCCACTCCGACCTGTCATGTTGGCCGAAAGTCTATACTCTAGATTGCCTTGTTCATGGTAAGGCTGTCTGTTCTGACGTGAAGGGTTTATCGCATTTAATGCCGTAAGAGCCACATTAATGGCTATGTGTGGTGCAATAACTCTACAGGATCTTTGTCTGCTTATATGGCTGGTTCTTTGCTTGACACGTGTTTGGATGCCATTGGTTCCTAATTCAGCTCTAGGTTCACGAGGGTGTTAGGCTTTAGTGCTTGAGTTGTGAGTTGGGCTCTAAGTGGTGGGCCAAAACCATTTGTGGGCCAACCGGTGTCAATAATATTTTAGGGAAAGTATAGTTGCACAAAATATTTTCACATATGTGACAGATCATAAAAGAGACACTATGAGTGAGACTCACATGTTAGACTCACTTTCTTCTGTTACTACAAAAAAAAATCACTTTTAACGACTAAATTTTTAGTCTCCAAACGTTAATTTTTAGTCGCCGAAGGGCTTCAGCGACTAAATTATTTGGTCGCCAAAGTAGTCATCGAAGAATTGTCGGCAAAGGTCATTAGCGACTAAAATTATTTTAGCCGCCAAAGGTATTCAATTTCCAACTAAATTTTTAGTCGCCAAAAGGTTGGATATTAAATTAAATTACTACATTTTCAGCGACCATACTTTTAGTCGCCTAAAGTCCCACATTTTTAGCTACTAAAATGTTAGTCGGCAAAGCGTTCTTCTTTTGGCTACTAAAAATTTAGTTGCCTAAAGTCCCATATTTTTAGCTAGTAAAATGTTAGTCGGCAAAGTGTTCTTCTTTTGGCTACTAAAAATTTAGTCGCCTAAAGTCCCACATGTTTGGCTATTAAAATTTTAGTCGCCAAAAAAGTTCTTCTTTTGGCTACTAAAAATTTGGTTGCCTAAAGTCCCACATTTTTTGCTACTAAAATTTTAGTCGGTGAAAGTGTTTTTATTCTTTAGCTTTTGTTTTTAGCTACCAAATATTTTAGTCGCCAAATGTTTGATTTTTTTTTTGTTGCAAAACTTTTAGTCGCCAAATGTCTTTTTCTTTTTTCTTTTTTCTACAAATTTTAGTCACCAAATGTCTATATATATATATATATATAAATATATTTTATACAAAACTTTTAGTGGCCCAAAGTATTTTCCCAATGTCTTTTTAGCTACTAATTGTTTAGTCGCCAAAAACATGATATTATATTTCATCGCAAAATTATAATTTCTCCATAACTTGTCTATATTCCATGCAACCTGTAATACGTATATAAACAAAATGATACATACTATCAATCATTCCACAATCTGAAAAAATAAATAACTTTAAATGTCAAAGTCCATATACAAACCAACTATTGTCCAAACTAAAATAATAATTCCATACAAAATATGTCATACAAAAATCAAAGTCCTCCGTATACAAAAAAAATATATTTACTACCAAGCGAAATTACCATTTTGCATGGTACAAATTACCATCATAATCTATACCAAAACAAAAGGTGATATATGTACCACGACAAAATTTTTTCTATAGACCATGACAAACGGTCATATATGTACGCTAACAAATGGTCATATATGTACCACGACAGAAGGTGATCTATATACCACAGCAGTTATTATCTATTGATTGCCAAAAATTTTCTGTATCAGTAATAGTGAACTACACAAAAACTGAGAACGACAAAAGTATTATATTACTACTATACAAAAGTGTAAATTCTTTGCCATACACCAATATGGATTTTTTCAACTAAGTTTAGTGCGTTTTCGGCTTTAACTCCAAGCCTACCGGTCCGAATTACATTCTGTCAGTTCTCACAAGTCCTATTTGTCATGGAAAAATTGTCCATGTGAGCCACATGGTCATTCAGGGGCTGTTATGAATTTTCGCCCCCGAAACGCTATTTTTGGACTAAGATTAGAGCGTATTCAGCTCTAACTCCCTACCTACGGGTCCAAATTACATTCCGTCAGTTCTCACAAGTCCTATTTGTCATGGGGAACCTATCCATGTGAGTCACATTCCGTCAGTTCCCACCACCACTTCCCATCGGCCACCCATCTGCCACCACCACCCACCACCTGCCACCCGCCACCACCACCACCACCACCACCCACTTGCTACCACCCACCACCCGCCACCGTCACCCACCCACCCACCCGCCACCACCCACCACCACCCACTCGTTACCACCCACCACCCGCTACCGTCACCTACCCACCCGCCACCGTCACCCACCCACCTGCCACCACCCACCACCACCAGCTACCCACCACCCACCATCACCACTTTCCACCACCGTCTTCCTCCGCCACTTGCCACTACTTGCCATTTCTCACTCTTTTTTATATTTTTAAAATTTTGTAAATATTTTGTCAATTACCAAACACGTTTTTAGTTTATGTTTTTCAAAAAATAAACAAAAACCAGTTTATAAAAATTTTGTAAATATAAACTGAAAACGTAAATGTTACCAAACACACCCTATATAAATGCACTCATGATAACGTTATTTGCAAAATAAATACAGAGCATTTTGTGCACCTTTTTAGTAAATTTTGTTAACTAAGTCTAGTGATTGATATTTGTATAGGTGGTGGATTAGATGACAAAGATATGGCCATTGAGGACAATTGGACCAACCATACCATCAATCTACTCAGATAAGCAAGCACTACAAAGGAAAGATTAAGATATTGTTAATGATTAAGATATTGTTAATGCCATGAATTTAGTTCAAATTTCTAAAATACGGCTTCAAAAGATGAGGGAAAGTGGGTAGACATTTTTACTTGATTATATTTTGTCTTTTTGTGAAAAGCATGAAATTGATGTTTCCCAAATGGATGATATGTTATAGCTCGAGGGAGAAAAAGGCGCAACGCTCAAGAAATTATACACTTACATCACTATCGTGCTGAGGTACTCTACACTATTTTGGATATGCAAATTCAAGAATTAAATGCTTGTTTCACTAAGTCAAACACTGAGTTATTACTTTGTGTGACATGTTTGAATCCATCTAACTTTTTCTCTAGTTTTGACAAGAAAAAGTTAATTCATCTTGCTAAATTTTATCCCAAAGATTTTTCTCCAATGGAGCTCATGGTACTTAATGATCAACTTGATACATATATTGTCGATATGCCACTACAACAAAACTGACTTTTTACGGCACCACATCAACAACATATAATAAATGCACGACATAGTTTCTCACTTTTACGACTTGCTTTTTTTGCATGTCATAAATACTTTTCCAACCACGGCGTGTCTATTGCGTAGGCCGTGAATGGTAATAACAATGATTTTTTTACGACTTGCAATGCATGTCGTAAATAATAAAACTTTCAACGACGTGCATATGGCGTGCCGTTAATACATCAATTATACACGATGGCACACACAACGGTCGCCATTAAAAGTATTGCCTTTTTACGACGCACACAACACCTGCCGTTAAAAGCGTTGAAATTTTTACGATGGACAATTTATGTTGTAAACTATATGATCAAAAACAAAGAAGCGCCAAAATAAAATTTCTAGCACCAATTCACCAAAATATATATATATATATATATATTTAGCAAAAGAAAATATGCATCAACAGTTTGGGCTTCTAATATATTCTAACGACAATGCTAGATAGCTCAAATTTTTGTGGCTCAAATGGCTCAAATCTGTCAAAACGACGTCGTTTTGACAGATTTTGAGTATAAAACGACGTCGTTTTGACAAATTTGAGCCATTTGAGCCACAAAAATTTGAGCTACCAAATATTTTCCTGACGACAATGCTACGTAGTTCAAATTTTGTGGCTCAAAAGTGGCTCAAATGGCCAAAATGACGTCGTTTTGAGTACAAAACAACATAAAAATGGTCAAAACGACGTCGTTTTAACCATTTGAGTCACTTTTAAACCACAAAATTTGAGTTAGGAGACATTTTCCTTTTCCTGTATTCTAATAATCAGACACTGGCTCGAAGGGTATCTGTTGCCAGTACGACAACTGGCTCGATAGCGGCATCCATCGCCATCTCCCTCATCATCTCTTTGCTCACTTCCATTTTCTAACTCATCTCTTTGCGGCTTTGATTAGCAAAATGACATTAACGACTCCACTTAACAGCGTCGGGCACAGCGAGGGAGATAAGGGACAGTACACACTCATACTCTTCTCTTCTCTTCTCTCTTCTCTCTCTCTCTCTCTCTCAGATTTGCCCTAAACACATCTCATTTGGGGCATCTCTCTCTCTTTCATACAGATTTGCGAACGAGATTGAGTCGGGCCGAATTGAGTTGCAGAGTTATTCTGATGAGTCATCCCTCGGGTGGAAGACTGAGTCGAAGAGGAGTCAGACTTCGTTTCGGTCAACAGCAAAGACAAAGCACAGCGAGGTCGAGAGGAAGAAAGGAACTCCATGGACAGAAGAAGAACATAGGTACATTTTCTGGGTTGTTTAGATTCTTTTCTTGGCTACCAAACTGAGTGTTTTCTTGGGGGCCAAACAGATCATCTAGTTATGTACATGAGTTTCTTGATTGAATTGTTTTTTTTTTCCCCCTCTTTTGATTTTGGGTTTTATTAAGAACTACCCAAAATTGGATGATGACGAATATGTTGTTCAGCTTTGGGTTTAAGAAAAAGTACGGTTGGTTGGTTGGTTGCTGAGAAAACGAGGTATAAGTATATTTTATTATGTAAGTATGTGTTTTTGTTTACATATATTGATTGCATTCTGATGGCAAGTCTTAGAAATTGTGTTGTTTTCAATTTATGTTGATTACATGCCTTTTCTAAGTTGTTGATCCCATATCTGGATCAATAACCATTTCTAAATGCTTTTGGATTTTTCTACCAATGGATTCTTTTTTTTTCTTGATGCTTGTAAAAATACCCCTTAAGTTGGTATTATCTCAAAGTCCGAATTAATTTGTACACCTTTGTGATGTATCCTACACTTCTATACATGGTTGTTTCCCTCAATTGTAAGTCTCCTTTGCAACTTTTCAGATGTTCCCCTAGCATTTGTTCACTTTTATACAACAAATGAGGTGTAATTCAGTGATGGATACAATGGTCGGACTCTATCATTTTTTGATTATAGGAAATGGCTGCTACGGATTATTTAGAAAACTGGATTCAGTCTGGGGTCTATTAGTCCTCTAGTGTGCTAAACTGAAAATTGTGATTGATTTCAAATTCTGATTTTGAACTATAGACCTGCTATTCCAATATGTTGTGACAAAATGTGAGGCATGTGCCAATATGTTCTCTGTATACTAAAAGTTAAAGATTTAAAAACCCATTTTAAATCATTTTGCTTCCCCATTCCAAACTTTTCAAACATGAAGAGGAAATGAAAAAAGAAAGAACAGCAAGAGCAGGACACAGACAAAGAGACAATGTAAAATCAGCCAGAACTCATTACCCCAAATGAACAAACTATCCTGAAGAACGTGTGTACACCTATCAGGCTCTAACACAATTGTTGATGTAGAACACAATAAGTAGAGGTACAAATTGGAGATTTGCACATGGGCATGCTTCAAACCTTACTACGTAATCAAATTTGGGTTAATTTTGAGTATTTATGTTTATTCTCAAGTCATTACATTTCTGGTCACTTTTAAATTGGCCTGTGATATAGTAAGTACACAGGCCATGTTCTTGGTCAACAAAATCATTTAATGCTCACATGTGTTATATAGTGTGGGTCAAGAATTGTGTTACAGGTCAAGTTTTCCACTTTTGGGATCCTAATCTTAGCAGAAGTAGGAGTTTAGCAACCTAAACATAGCAACACTTATTCTTCAACTCATTAGAGTGGATTTTGATTATTAAAGATTGTGCTATTTTGTGATGCAACCCAACCTTGGAGAGTAATTCCTAAAGAAACAAAGTGGGATTCCTATAAGATCCTTCTCTTTCTCTTTCTTTTGTCTTTTCTTCTGTCTTTAATTCTCTACTATTGGATTACGTTATTTCAATCACAAACCTACCTTGGTTTCTTTCTTTTGTTTCATTCCAAAGCCTATATTCCATGAGCTAATCATTTCCTTACTAAATTTGGACTTTAAATCGACTCATAAACCCAAAAGTACTTTTTTCCTAAAATTTCCACACAACATTCTGAAACTCCTACAATCTCTCACTTTCAAATAAAGCCAAACTTTAGTCACTTCTCCTCTAAACACTACATTATTTCTTCAACATTTTACAAACCCTATTCTTACAAGTTCATAGGTTAAACCACCATATAACTAACCATAGGCAACATTATAAGTGTCATAGTGTTGTCCAACATCATCAGGCCTCACTTGGAAGAAACGGCAAACTGCATTATGTTTAGGTGCAACAAAAAAATAATAGTAGTATAAGATCATCCTAGATTGGTCAATTTTTAATGCTAAGACCATCATTCCACATGATATCAACTAGTCTTTTCAGAAAGAGGGCTACCAAAGTAGTTGACAACTGGGGTCCTCCAATATTACCTTGGCATTGCTCTATAAACATAGCTCTGCGCACCATATCAAACAGAGACAACAAAAAATAAACCAAAAGGGGAAGCCCTGCTTATATGAAACTAAAACAATACAAAGTAATCAACATCGATAGTATCCTATTTTTCACAAAAAAGATATTAGAACAATTTGCGTAGATATAGAAGGAAAGGAAGAACAACCTAGGGACATCGATCAATGCTAGCAGTACAACTACAACAACCCTATAATGTTAGAAAAAATCGTGGAAGAAACACTAGAATTTATTGAATATTGCAATGTTTACAAATGGCTGCAGACCTTGCCTAAAAATAAACACTCGAAAAAGTTTAAATAAACTCTTCTGTTGGCTACACAATGCACTACTTCCTTATTTTTCGCTACCATATTACATTGACAGATAATAAAACACCTAAAAACTCTCAACCACTAGGTAACTAATCCTAAAGACTCTCAACTACTAAGTCCACTATCACATATTTGTAGAACAACAATCAACAAGTGTCCCACAATCAGATCTACTACAGCTGCCCCTTTAGCCCACGTTTGAATTATGTTTTAACATTTCCCCCCTTAATTCAAGGAGGGCTTGCACTCCCATCATGGACCGAAATTTCTTGAATTTATTTTCTACCAAAGCCTTTGTGAGAATATCAGCTAGTTGTTCCTCTGTATTGCAATACTATAGCTCTATTTCACCTTTAGAAACCAACTCTCGAATGAAATGGTATTGAATCTCAATGTGTTTTGATCTTCCTTGCTGGACTGGATTCTTGGTCAATGTAATTGTGGATTTGTTGTCACAAAATATCACAGTAGGACCATCTTGTTTTTCCTTTAGATCTTCCAAAATTCTCCTTAACCAACTAGCATGACATGCTATGGTTGTGGCTGCTATGTACTCTGCTTCTGTGCTTGACAAAGCTATACTCAGCTACTTCTTTGATGCCCATGAAATGATTCCTGAACCAAGGCTGAATATATAACTTGTTGTACTCCTCCTATCATCTGCACAACCGGCCCAATCACTATCAGTAAAAGCAACAAGATTATTGGGTTTGCCTTTCATATACCTGATGCCATTATTTGAACTGCCTCGAACATATCTCAAGATTCTCTTAGCTTCCCCCAAATGATGTTTGCTTGGACTGTGCATAAACCTGGATATGAGACTTACAAAAAATGCTATATCTGGTCTTGTGTGAGTGAGATACATAAGTCCTCCCACTATACTTCTAATATATTTCTCATCAACCTTTTCAACCCAATCATTCAAAGAAAGCTTTTAAATTGCATTTAATGGTGCCTTGGCAAGCTTGCAATTCATCATTCCAAATTTTTTTAACAAATCATCTGCATACTTCATTTGACAAATAAAAATATCGTCTGAATCTTGCACAACTTCAATACCCAAAAAATAATGCAAAACACCCAAGTCAGACATTTCAAAAGTTTGCGTCATCGACTCTTTAAATGCTTTTATCATTTGAGAAGAACTTCCAGTACATATCATATCATCAACATACAAACACACAACCAAGAATTCACTGTTATAACTTTTAACACACAAAGGTTGGTTCACTAGCACTCTTTTGAAATTGGTTATCAACAAAATAAGTGTCAATCTTGCTATACCAGGCTCTTGGTGCTTGTTTGAGCCCATAAAGTGCTCTGTGTAATTTGTAAACTTTGTGCTCTAACTCTTTTACTTTGTAACCTTGGGACTACTCAACATTAACATCTTCCAAAAGCTCACCATTAAGAAATGCAAAAGGTACAAATGTCACTTTCATTAAACACCACATCATAACTAATATTTAATTTCCCATATTTAGGATCATACAACCTATGACCTTTAGTTTCTTCACTGTAGCCAACAAAAATGCACTTGGTGCTCTTATCTTCTAATTTCCTCCTTAACTCAGAAGGTACAAATGCATATGCAATGGAACCAAATACCTTTAAGTGACTTACATTAGGCTTTCTTCTATACCAGAATTCATAAGGAGTCTTCCCTATGACTGCTTGAGTAGATAAATAGCACATGCCACAACTTCTGTCCAAAACTTCTTGGGAAGATCTTTGTCTTTCAATATGCTTTTCGCTGCCTCTATTATAGTTCTATTCTTGCGCTCTGCAACGCCATTCTGTTGATGAGTATAACTTGCTGTGAGTTGTCTTTGGATGCCATGATTGCTGCAAA
This sequence comes from Camellia sinensis, assembly GCF_055761805.1. NCBI lineage: Eukaryota > Viridiplantae > Streptophyta > Magnoliopsida > Ericales > Theaceae > Camellia > Camellia sinensis. The sequence continues at coordinate 78,703,716 of NC_138963.1, forward strand.
ACGTTCTAAATTCTGTGGATGTAAATTTACCACCACGGTCATTACGCAATGTTACGATAGAGCAGCCACTCTGTTTTTCCACCGCAACTTTAAATTGCTTGAAACACTCAAAAACTTCAGATTTCTCTTTTAGAAAATATACCCAAGTCATTCTTGAAAAATCATCAACAAAGATCAAGAAATACTTACTTTTATTCAAAGAGAGTGTTTGCATTGGACGACATACATCTGCATGCACCAACATTAGATGCTTTGTAGCTCTCCAAGATTTACCTACTGGAAACTTTTCACGATGTTGCTTTCCAAAAATACACGGTTCACATATTTCCCTATCAAATTTAATCATTGGAAAGCCAGAAACCATATTCTTTTTGTGCAATAAATTCAGCCCACCAAAGTTAAAATGACCAAATCTTCTATGCCAAAGCATGGAATCACTACTTGATGCACTAAAAGCATTGACAGAAACCTTTGAAAACATAAGAGGAAACATCTTGTTTTCTGTCATTTTGACTAAGTAAATTAAGTTCATGCTCCTCTTTTCATATATCATGCATTCATCATTATGAAAGGTAACACAATAACCTTTTCTCATCAATGGGCCTAAACTCAGCAGATTTTGAGCTAACCCAGGAGCATACATAACACCATGAATGAGCTTTCTCTCAGAGTTTAAAATCACAGCAATAGTACCTAAACCGTTTACCTGAACATGGTTGTTGTCTCTCATCTTTACTTGTGTCTTCACTGATTCATCAATTTCCACAAAGAAATTTCTATTACCAGTCATGTGATTACTATAACCACTATCAAGATACCAAATATCTTCAGACATATCAATATGAGCAGCCAAACAAGTAAGAAATAAATTCTCTTCAGATACATCTTTTACTTCATTAAAATTGGCCTGCTCCTTGGCCTTGTGAAAACAATTTTTCTTAACATGACCAAACTCCTTACAGTTATAACAATGTGGAGCATTTTTATTTTGGCTAGATTTGGTTTTAAACCCACAATCTTTATCTTTATGATTTGTCTTTCCACAATGTGAACATGGAGTAAGAGTAGCATTGTTACCTCTATTAAAGTTTCTCTGCTAGCCATTGAATCTACCTCTTCCTCTTCCATGCAATGAATTTTCACACTATGAAGCACGGACACGGACACGGACACGGACACAGGACACGGCAATTTCTAAAAAATAGGGACACGGACACGACAGGGGACACGGCAAATTTTTTAATTTTTTTATAAATATTTTTATTTTAATGCACATTAATTATTTTATTTATTTATTATATTTTTTAAATAATGTGTTCTAATTAATTTTTTTATTTTATTTTACATATGTATTTATTTATTTATTTATTAATAAGTATATATTATTTTATAATATGTATTATATATTATCTTATAAGTATATTTATGTTATATAATAACTATTATATAATATATAATTATAATAGTTATTGTTATTATAATATAATAATAGTTATTATAATAAATAATAGTTACATATATTATACTCCTATATGGATAAAGACGGGGGAGACAGAAGAGACAGAGGGAGACAGAAGCAAAAGCGAGAGAGAGGGAGACCACCGATCGCGATCAGCGAGAGAGAGGAGACCAGCGATCGCGAACAGCGAGAGAGAGGGAGACAGAAGCGATCGCGATCGCGATCGCAAGGGAAGGAGAGAGAGAGAGAGCTCTACAAATGCGAAGCCGAAGGAGAGAGAGAAAGCTCTGCGTTGAAGTGGACTGGATCGTCGAAATGGACTGGATGGAGGTCGATTGGCTCGAGATCGAAGGCTGAGAAGTCGCTGACCAGGTTTGTGCTCATTTTCTCTTTCATTTACTCTTCTCCCGTGTCCCATGGCGTGTCCAGGTTTGGACACGCGTGTCTCCGCCGTGTCCCTCGCAAAAAAATTAATTAAATTAAGGGGACATGCCAGATGTCGTGTCTCGTACGTGTCCCCGGCGTGTCCCCATGTCCCCGGCGTGTCCCCGTATCCGACACCGCCACGGCTTCCATTTTGAGCTAACCCAGGAGCATACATAACACCATGAATGAGCTTTCTCTCAGAGTTTAAAATCACAGCAATAGTACCTAAACCGTATACCTGAACATGGTTGTTGTCTCTCATCTTTACTTGTGTCTTCACTGATTCATCAATTTCCACAAAGAAATTTCTATTACTAGTCATGTGATTACTATAACCACTATCAAGATACCAAATATCTTCAGACATATCAATATGGGCAGCCAAACAAGTAAGAAATAAATTCTCTTCAGATACATCTTTTACTTCATTAAAATTGGCCTGCTCCTTGGCCTTGTGAAAACAATTTTTCTTAACATGACCAAACTCCTTACAATTATAACATTGTGGAGCATTTTTATTTTGGCTAGATTTGGTTTTAAACCCACAATCCTTATCTTTATGAATTGTCTTTCCACAATGTGAACATGGAGTAAGAGTAGCATTGTTACCTCTATTAAAGTTTCTCTGCTAGCCATTGAATCTACCTCTTCCTCTTCCATGCAATGAATTTTCACATCCCATTCCATTGTTTCCTCGTCCCAAGCCATCTAACATTTTCTTCAAATCAAGCCTTGATTGGAAGGCATGTTAAACAAAAGTTTCTATTGTTCTGTTCAGCCGTTGCTCATGTGCTTGTAGAGAACCCATCAATTCATGGAGAGAATAATCAGACAAGTCCTTTGACTCTACTATCACTGCAACAACATGATCAAATTTGGGAGGAAGGCTTCGCAAAACCTTCTCAACAATTTTCTGACCTGTCAATTCCTCTCCAAGTGATCTAATTTGATTCACTGTAGAAGTAACTTTTGAGAAAAATTTCTGAGTTGCATCTGAGGACTTCATTGATAAATTTTTGAATTCCCGACATAGAGTTTGCAGCTTCACTGTAACAACTCTACTTGAGCCTTGATACTCTTCTTGAAGCAAATCCCATGTTTTCTTTGATGTGGAGATAGCCATAATCCTTGGAAATATGGCTTCATCCAAAGCTTGCTGAATTAGAAATAAAGCTTTGGCATCCTTCCGCTGTTTTTCTTTTAGCTCATTACGTTGAACTGCTCTCAGCCTTGTAGCTTGCTCGAGATCCGCAAGATCTACAAAGCCATTCTCCACCAAGTCCCACAAATCATAGGACTTGAATAACGTCTTCATCTTGATACCCCAAAATTTATAATTAAGACCAGTAAAGAAAGGAACATTTTGAGGGGAGATTCCTACAATGTTGCTTCTAGCCATAACTTGAAGTGACCAGAACACTGATATGCTAACAAAGCACTCTAACCTAGCTTTAATACCAAAATGTTAGAAAAAATTACGGAAGAAACACTAGAATTTATTGGATATTGCAGTGTTTACAAATGGCTGCAGACCCTGCCTAAAAATAAACACCCAAAAGAGTTTAAATAGACTCTTCTGGTAGCTACACAATGCACTACTTCCTTATTTTTTGCTACTAGATTACATTAACAGATAATAAAACACCTAAAAGCTCTCAACCACTAGGTAACTAATCCTAAAGACTCTCAACTACTAAGTCCACTATCACATATTTGTAGAACAACAATCAACAGGTGTCCCACAATCAGATCTGCTACAGCTGTCCCTTTAGCCCACGTTTGAATTATGTTCTAACATATAATAGTAGAAGGAACAGATATTCACCATTGAGCAAAGAGCAAAGGTTTCACATACCTGTTGATTAATGTGTGCATTACCCCAAGAGCCCAAAGATGTTTGAACATTATCCAGAATTTTGTTCTTGGTCTCAAACATTAGGCATGCGCCTAGGGTTTTTCCACCATTAGATAAGGCAAAAGTAGGTCCTGTTTAGAGGGACCTGTAAGAACAGCATATCAACATTAGTCACCCAACTGTATACAGATAGTACTTTTTTTGGAGAGGGGTAACAATTAGTATCTATTAAAAAACACATACTTGATATTATGAGGCCTTTTATCAGCCTGCACATCAGAAGTCATAGCAGGAGTGCCAATTGGAGCCAATGGTCGGGACACCATAGTGGCAAATCCCGTGGATGCTTCCATGTTCACTAAGGCCCGCCCCTCAGATACAACAAAATTTGAGCGAATGTTATTTGGTGCTTTACCACCCAAGGATGCAGAAATTTTATTTGAGCTTGTTGACACCACAGCATTTTGTGTAGTAGATCGAGGTTTCTGTGTTGGTGTTCTACTGTTAGTGCTGTGTTAAGGGGTTGGTTTTTGTTGTTGGTGTCCTATTGCTAGCTGCCTTTGTCTACAGTTGCAGTGTGTTGGTGTGCAGCATGTGTTGTGTTTTTTGGAGTTTGTTGCTGCTGGTCTTTCTTAGGTTCAGCTGGAGCTGGTCTCAAGGGGCTACTGCTGGTTATGTGCAGTTGCTGTTTGGGCTGTCATGCTGCTTTGTGGCTATGGTTTTTTATTTTTTCCTGGTTGGATTCTGCTTTCTCATGTGGGTTGTACATGGTGTCCTTGTTTGTAGATGGATTAATCACTTATTCACTGATATGATGTTTACAAATTAGTTTCACTTGCTGAAATGAAAGTGATCTAATCCTATTTTCATCCAAATACAAGATGGTTCTATGGTGATTTCCTTTAAGAAAGAAGATACAACCTCTCTGGTTTTCACTACAAGAATTAAACTCTTTTGATGCATGTGGCAATCCAGTTTATACGTTTAACCAATGGACTCTGCTTCTTTGACATTTGTGACTCTGGTTGTATGAATAGTTCTGGTGAGGAAGACTCTTCCAAGAAGAAGAGAAGTCTTCTCAACAGCTTTTTTTTCATTGATGACAGAAAAAGTTTTCTTTTGACTTTTATTTTTGTTATACTAAACGCCCCAAAAAAAAAAAAAAAAAAAAAAAGTCTAAATAAATAGGGAAGCCTGTTCTACATGGTTTGTTCATTTGTCGACCACAAAGGTCTAAATTGCCAAAAAATCTAGGCATAAGAAAGAAGTAGTCATAAAGGATAACTAGTCAAAAGCAATTAATGCATATTAAAGAAGTCACCAATTTGAATAGTAATCTGCAAACAATACTCAATTCTAGTGGGCTAGTTAATTAAGATTTGAGAATATATGAATATCTCAAACTCAATTCTGTTCAACAAATAATTGTACAAGTGTTCAATAAGGTTCTTTGCTACTCTGCTGCTATGTTCGTTTGCTGTTCTGTTGTTTTGTTTGGGCTGCTGATATGCTGATATGCTGTTTTGTTTGGGCTGTTGTGATGTTTTGTTTGGGCTACTATTGCTGTGCCGTTTTGTTTTGGTATGGATGTTGAAAAAATTGCCAGTTTGTTTTATTTTTATTTTTTTATTTTTGATATGTAGAGGTTCAGTTTGTCTTAAACAAAGTTGGATTTTGGGATTTTGGGATTTTGGATTTGATTGGAGAAGAAATATTAGTGTTATTGTTTTCCTGAGACTTGAACTGAGCATTACTGTCAGCAACATGCTCTAATTATGCTCAATAAAAAGAATGGGGGTGGTGTTTCCTTTCAGTTTATGAAGTAACTCAGAGGTGAGTTTTGCACCTATTTTTGTAGTTAGCAGACTTGTGTTCCTCATCATAAATGTTATATATTGCAAAACAAGGTTCAAGAGCTTCACAAGCCTTCTACAAAAGAAGGGTCGACGTCTATCAAAGATGATGCAATTGTTCAAGCATTTGGTCTAGAACGGCGTGGTAGTGTAAGAGGGCTTGGATTTGGAGCATTGCAATCAAAAGTTTATGCACAAGCATACCAAAATCAAAATATGAGACTACTAAATCAAAAATTGCTGCTCTTAGAACATGAACTTTGGGAGATGAAAGCTGAAATGTTAAAAGGAAAAAGGTCGAATAAGGTATAAAAAAAAAAAATATGAACAATGTGACAATATATGTTATATATATATATATATATTGATGTTTCATAGCTGTTCCTAAAACTTTTTCAATTAAAACTTGTAGGAACCAAGCGAAGATGCAACGGGCAAGAAAAATTCTCATGGAGAAACCCAGGTAGCTTTTTCTAATTCTTTTTTTTTTTTTAATTTTATGAAAATAACTACACAGTCCATAGACCTCTATTTAAATTTAGGAGTAATTACAGTTTACCCCCTCATGGTTTGGTTCAAAAACACATAAGCCCTCTTATTTCTCTATCTACTCTACCACCAATACCCCCTCCTTTTGGGAAATAAGCTTAGACTTTCACTGTCTATAGCTTTGGCACTTGGGGCTGTGGGTACTTCACCTACTTTAAGGTAAGGATTGTTATTACTTTAAGAACTTCTTTATTATTGAGTTGCTTAATAATAGGATGCATTTGAGGATTGTTATTACTTTAAAGACTATTGTACTCAGAGTTAAACATGTGATGGAGATATTGAGAGCAATGTTCTCAGAACAAAAACAGCATAGTGCGCCTGACAAACCTACTTCAATAGTCTAGACCTATAACTTGGATACTAGCAACATGTGCATGAATGGGAAATCATTGTCCAACTGTCCATGTTGAATTTTTCACTTCAACTCAAAAGATTAGAGCCACCAAAATTCATGGTAACTAATTTGTGAGTTTTTTTGGGTTATTTATATGGGAAAAGATTAAAAGCTCACGAACTTTCAACTTGGGTGAACAAATTTGTCTTCCTATAAAATTTAACTATTTTTTACTTTGGTGCTTCCCATCTTAGATATAAGGATATTTCACAAAGTTTGTAAAAATAAAAAATTGATGAATACTTGTAGGAGCCAAGCAAAGGGGCAAATGGACACTCACATGGAGAAACCTAGGTAAACTTGCACATTTCTCATGCTTGTGCTTTTGCTTGCTTGCTTTTCTACTCAAGCTTGTCATTTTGCATATGGATTACATTAAGATTCTAAATTTAAGTTAAAAAATGCTTCTTGCCATTGTATTACAATTTTTTTATGGTGAGGAAAACGGTAGAGGTGAACATAGGGTGCATGGAGGTGATGAACGTAGGATGCACTCACAGCAAAATATTTGGGTAAATTTTGTATGGCATTATTAATTTACGCATTTTCATTTTTCTCGTGCTTCTGCTGTTGTTTGCTTGCTGGTTTTTCTACTCAAGAGTTTTTGTCAAATTTTCATTTGCATCCCACGTCGTTTACTAAATTTGGAAAAACAAATATAACTTGATATTGTATTACATTTTTTTTAGGGTGACAAAAACAATGAAGACAATGACGATATTTGGGTAAATTTTATATGGCATTAATAATAACTTTAATTTTGTCTTCAATTCATTAGCTTATCTTATGTGTTGTTGACGCAGCGGAATACACAGGGACTAGATATCGTTTTAGTAGACGAAAGGGACTCTCGAATCCACGAGAAAAATAGAACCTTGAATCCACAAGGAAGAGAAATATTATTGAATGAATTAATAAAAGTTGTATAAAAATTTTCTTTGCCATGAGGTTTACATAGCTATTTATAATAAACTAAATCTAATACTTGTAGGAAAAATAATTCTAAAATAAACTAGGAAACTTAAATCAACATAAATTAGGAGACCTAAGAGAATATGAAACTAGAATTCTTAACTATTTAAAATCCTAGTCAAAATCTAATTCTAAAATAATAAAATTAAGAAACCTAATAATTCTAAATTATTTATACTAAATTACAAGATTCCTAATAAAATAATTTATCGAAAATATTAAAACTAAAAATACAAAAAGTCTTAAAATCTTGTCCTACATCAGTCTCCTCTTCTTTGAAAGAACTCGCCCTCGAGTTCATATTAGAGATCTGCCATCTTCCATGCCAAATAAACAGATATTTTGAATTTTTCAGTTGCTTGCCCCTCTTCCAAAAGTTGTATATAGGAAAGTTTTCTTTCTGAAGGTTCTTCTCTATATGCTTCAACTGGTTGACAAAATTAATTAGACAAGCATTGAAAATCAAATTAAATTGCTTAACACTAAGAAAATCAACAAAGTTTACTTCATGTAGAACTTGAATGCTCTCTTGATGTTGCACCATCCCAGATTCAATTGATCCATTGATTATCAACCTTGAAATATTAAGTGTAGCATCAACCAATTTCTTTGTTGCACACGGCGGTTGTATTATCTCTTCTTCTATTTTCTCTTTATTACTGAGCTCAATCAGATCTCCTTCTTCTTCAATATTTTTATGACTTGTTTGTAAAACTTTCTCCTCAATATTCAAATTACCATGTGCTGATGCATTATCAACACTCGAACAAGACTTTGTATTTTCTTCATTAGTTTTACAACCATTCTCACCACAAATAATATTTTGACGCGAATTCTTTTCTTTTTCAACTACAATTTCATGGCAATGTTTTACTAGCTCCATGGACGTATCTTGATTTGTATATGACAATATATCTTCATGATCATGAAAGTAAAATTTTGTTGCCAAAAACTTTTTCATTGTTAACCATGAATGAAATTTGTCTTTACCTTTGCAAACTAGATAATCTTGTAATCCATTCCACCACTTCAATGCAATTTTATCAAGTTTGTAGGATGTAAATATAACCTTCTTTTCATGAGGAATCTTCATGATTTCAAAGAAATTTTCAAGATCAAGCAACCAATCAAGAAAATCTTCTTTTTGAAACTTACTTGAACCGTTAGAATATGAAATTTCTACAAAATAACGTAAGCTAACAGGTTGGCCTCGGGTGAATCCTCCGGCGCAATTGCTGTCAACTATTGGTTGCCTCTGGTTGACGATTAGTCCCAAATCGGCAAGTAGGTTACAAATCTCATTGCGAAGTTCGTGCACCTCTAGTCGATGTTCCTCAATCGCATCCCATATGGTTTCCACCCTACGATCAACGTCAATAGGGATTGTATATGCTCCATTGTCTTGTGTAATTGAGTTAGGCAAATTCATGCTCTGATACCACTTGATGCAGCGGAATACACGGGGACTAGATATCGTTCTAGTAGACGAAAGGGGCTCTTGAATCCACGAGAAAAATAGAACCTTGAATCCACAAGGAAGAGAAATATTACTGAATGAATTAATAAAAGTTGTATAAAAATTTTCTTTGCCATGAGGCTTACATAGCTATTTATAATAAACTAAATCTAATACTTGTAAGAAAAATAATTCTAAAATAAACTAGGAAACTTAAATCAACATAAATTAGGAGACCTAAGAGAATAGGAAACTAGAATTCTTAACTATTTAAAATCCTAGTCAAAATCTAATTCTAAAATAATAAAATTAAGAAACCTAATAATTTTAAATTATTTATACTAAATTACAAGATTCCTAATAAAATAATTTATCAAAAATATTAAAACTAAAAATACAAAAAGTCTTAAAATCTTGTCCTACATCAGTTGCTTTCATGATAGTTGCATGACGCAAATGAAACTGGAAATGGTGGATCCTTGGACAATGCCAAATGCAAATTGTTGAATTGGGATGGAACAAAGGTGATGGTTGCGGAAGGCATGGTTGCGGAAGGCACAATTGCATCAACAGATTCTAAAGTATTGGTACACCACGTGCCTCTTGGCCCTAGGTGTTGGAAAGTATGGGTTAACCATGTCATAGTCAATGCGCCATTGTTTCACCCTAATTGTGAGATGTTTGTGCTTGAGGATGCTATTGGAAGCACTGTTGCTTGGCCAACCTATTTCATTAGCTTTGACTTTGAGTAGAACTAACATCTATGGATAGTTTTTGGGGACTTTGATGAATAGATTTCTATAATTTTTGAATAGTTTTGGGTAATGTTTACAAACTTATATATGTACAGTTTTGGATGGTTTATAACTTTTTGGATAATTTAGAACTTAAGAATTGTCATTTTGGATGTTTTCGAACTTGCAATTAGGTTTTGGATGTGTGGCATGTATATATTGACAATTTTTGAATGTTTATAATTTATAGATATAGTTTATTTTTTATGGTTGAAATAATATGTTTGTGATTAATTGATATTTTGTGAAGCTTGTTTGTAATATTAGATTGTACAAAACAGGCCAAATAAAACCTGTTGAATTTAAAAAATTAAAAAAAAAATGCACATTCTACGGCAAGCAAATTAGGTCATTATATGAAACATTCCATAGCATTCCATGTATGCCGTGGTATGTTCCACATATCTACGGCAGGCTGAGCAAGTTGTTATATTATATATTTTATGGAGCACAATCAGCGCTGTTATTTGTCCCACCACATAACGGCATGCAAAAGTGGTCGTAGAAAAAGTAACGACGCACACAATCTGCCGTTAAATAATTTTTAACGGCGTACTAATAATTTTTAACGGCGTACTATAGCACGTTGTAGAAAAAGTAACAACAACACACAATCTCCCATTAAATAGTTTTTAACGGCGTACGAAGCATGTTGTCGTAAAAGAGTTTTTACGGCGTGCATTGCACGCCATAAAAACCCTTTTTTGTTATAATGTGCTATCCAGTAATGAGTTCTCAATGTTGAATGGAATTGCCGATCTTGCTAAGAAAATGGTAGAGATTGGAAGAGACAAAATATATCCATTGGTGTATTTGCTCTTGATTTTAGTACTAATCTTATTACTTGTTGCAACTGTTACCGTTGAGAGGGTATTTTCAACTATGAATATTATGAAGAATCGGTTGTGGAACCGAATGGATGAATGATAACTTGGTTGTCTACATTGAGAGAGATATTTTTTTATGACATTCACACTGATACTATTATGGAAAGTTTTCAAACGATGAAAATTCGTCGAGGTCAATTGTAAGAGTTTAAAATTAAATTTTTTTTGTGATGAATATTAATTTTTTGTGTTTGATATTAGCTCAAAAAATTATTGTTATATTATCATTATTGATTGGGGAAGAAAAATTTTGAGATTATAATTAACAAGTGCCCCTTATATTAAATTTCTGCCTTCGCCACTGGGTACGGCTGGAGTACATCAATAAATTTTTTATTTTTTTATAATTTATAGTTTGAGATTCAATCTACAAATCTAAGTTTAATACCAAAGCTAAAAGAAGAAATTACAAAACCAAAAAAGAAATCATAATTCAACAATACCAATACAAAAGCAAAGTCTACAAGTTATTTTAATGCCGTTAAATAGGAGAATTTACAAAACAAAATTTCATTCCAAGAGTAAGCTAAAAGAAATTTGAAAACTTGATACTTCAAGTTTTATTTCCATCAATTTCATTATTGAATAATACATCTTTCATCTCTGGCACATCAAGTAAATGATTTGCAGTTTGAAGTAAATTAGAACTTTTTAATAAATTAAACGTATCTCCACTAATGTCCTATAGCTTGGTGTACTCCTGATGTATCTATTCCGTACCCACGGAGTACCCAACTATCAAAGAATGTATAAAAAGTATTTGGTACGTATTTTAAGTACCTGGTACGCATGCAACCCTATCAATACGTACCAGTACTTGGTAAGTACCCGATACGAGTACAACAATATTTTCGGAGTACCTGTGTTTCATAGGTCATAACTCATTAATGTCTTGGTTTATGTGCATGACTTTCATGTTCTTAGAATATATACTATAAATATCTATATACTCTAAAGAAGTGAAAAGGAGTCAAATGAGAATTGAGATAAAGTATTGTATAGTAATCTATGATTTATTGAAATGAAAATTATAAATTTTCCCTTCCTATTCATTTTTCTCCCTCATTGTGATTTGAGATATGCCCAACCTACCATGTATTTCCGACAAAGTGATATCAGAGCTACTACGGTCCTAGTGGTGATTGTGATATATTGATCCTGGAAGAGTCAAACAATATGCAAAGAGAATGAAATTTGCTCTTTCTTGTCCCTTTGAAGCTTGTGACCTATGGGATGTAGCTGGAGAAGAGCCAACAAATTGTTTACCTAGAAGAATCCGAGATAAGAAAGAGGAGAAGACACTTCGAGTTTTAAAGAAGGCGATTCATTCAGAGATTGAAGAGACAAGATCTCCAAGCCGTGTTTGGATATCTCTAAATATGAAGATAAGTTTACCCATTGAGTATTGGGTTCAATGCTTCAAAGAAGACGAGTTTAGAAAAGAATGTGAGTTTGAAGCTATACTGATGGAAGATGGAGAAAAGAACCATCCCATTGACGAAATTAATCTACTAGATGAGATTATGATCAAGGTTGAAGAAAAGTTGAAGATGAAGGCATAAGGAGAGAGATTAATGATAAAGATGCAAATGTTGAAGATGATAAAGTTGAGATTGTGAAAATTGAGGACATTGAAGATGAAAAGGTAGGTGAGGTTCGTGTTAACCAATTTGAAGCAATAACTTTTTATGCATGTTGCCAAAAGAGTCTTAAAGTTATCTATCATTCTCATTCAAATCAACATGTATTTGAAGTTGTACACCATTGTTACCATGAGGTGTGTAGTAGGATAGAGCTATCCAACTTTTTTTTTTTTTTTTTTTTTTTATGTAGATCGTAACTTTTAGTTAAATGGCTAAAATAATAGTATCTTGAAACCAACGTAGTCCAACGACACCGCCCAACACCGACTGTACCCAAACTATTATTATTATTTTTTTTTTAAAAAAAATTCTATAATCCTTTTAAATTTGGAATTTTTTTTAACATTTTGTCAAAATATTTAAAAGTTGTAATTTTTGTTTAGAAACTATTAATTAATAATTTTGAAGCACTTTTTAATTATATGAGTCACCATCAACACATTTGAGAAGGCCAAGGTTGTTTTTGTTTAATTTTAATACATGTTAATTTCTGAAATAAATTAAAAAGAAACTTGAAATATGAAAGTTTAAAATTTTTTTAAAAAAATATCAAATACAAAAAGAGCAAAATATAATTTATCGCTAATAAGTGTCTCATACATTGTTTAATGTTAGAAATTGTATAAAAAAAATCTTAAAAATATTTGAAAATATTAAAAAATATATTAAGGTCTCGTTTAGGAACATGTTTTTTTAGTAATTTTTTTCCTTTTTAACTAAAATATGATATAAAAAAAAAAAACTAGTATATTTGGGATGGCTTTTTAATTTTTTACAAAAAGATGTGCAAAAAGTAAAGAGAAAAGAGAATCTTTGACTTTTTAGTATAGTTTATAGGCTTTTTGATTTTTTTTGTGACTTTTTGACTCTTTACTAAAAAAGTCACTTGTCAAACGAGTCCTAAATTTAATAAAAAAAATATATGGTGTTATTTAATTTTTTTTTATGTTTTATTTGTCCCTTAGAAACAATTATTAGCAAAACCTTTTATCTACATAACTTTCCGGTGAAAAGGTATTCATTCGACTTTTAGACTGGGAACAAGAAATTGGTGAGTTTAATCAAATTTATGATGGTAGACTTGAACCCTATGATTTTGGTGGTGACGAAGTTGTTTCATTAAAGTGTGATAGAAAATATCAAGGGAATGGAATTATTAGGAGTTATTATTCACAAATTGGTTTGGAGAATCCTGCTTTTGACACAAATTGGGTAAATATGGAAGAATGTTTTGATCCCAAAGAGCAACCAAATGCAAAATTCAAGAATAAAGATTGACGGAATACTTGGATGAAGAAAAACTTCGTTACTCATTTAAAAGCATTGCACAAGTATGTAAAACACAAATAAATAAATAAAAAGAAGAAGAAGTTCCAATATATAGAGTTTCAATTAAGGTATTTGTGTCTCTTAGGAGCTTCTACGGTCTCGGGTCGTACATCTCCACAAGTTTTGTTATATATATATATATATATATGAGTGAGTTATTGTCAATATCCGCCATGATTACTAGCATCCATGAATCTAGTGAGAGTTCCTAATCAGAACCAAATTCTCTTATAGTTTCAACAGCCACCATTGAGTGCTCTTTGGATTGCATTGTTTATGATGCATTTTTTCCTTGGGCTCTTGATTTGGCCAAAAGGTTTGGACTAGTTGGGGCTGTGTTTTTCACTCAGTCTTGTGCTGTGGACAATATATACTATCATGTCCACCCCACAAGGGACTATTGAAATGCCTCTTACAGAGCCTAGAGTATTGGTTCCTGGATTACCATCACTTGACCCCTCACTCAGGCATGCCATCTTTTGTTTGTATCCCTGGGTCATACCCAAGTCCGTTAGACTTGGTTGTAAATCAATTCTCTAATGTGGATGAAGTGGACTGGGTCCTGTGCAACACCCTTTACAAGTTAGAGGAAGAGGTTGGTGAAATCATTAAGTAATTTGCATTTTGATATATGTTTTTTGTGGATTTTTTTTTTTTTTTTTTTTAGCACTACATAGATCTATATAAATAACCGTAAATTACAAATACACCCCTTTTGAGGTTCATCTAAAATATAAATTCTCCACTCAGGTTTTAGAAAATACATTTCACCTCTTGAGGGTTCAAATACCCCTTCAGTTAATCAACCGTTAGGTTTACTAATTGATTTTGCTTATGTCATTAATTTTATTTTTTAAAATACCTAGTTTACCATCAATGCTCTTGTCTCTGCAAAAACAAAAATAAAAAATTTGTACACTACAGCCTATTGCTTTATTCCTCATCTCTCCTTCACTCTGATTTCTTCTCATTTCTAGAGGGGGCAGAGAGGTGGCCATTGCGTTGGTGGGAAAAAAGAAATGGAAAAAAATAAATGAAAGGGAAAAAGAAGAAAACAATGGGAAAGAAGGACATGAGGATAATAGAGTCATTTCCTTTAGATATCAGAGGGTAATCTAGTAATTTAATCTTTAATGTTAACACTATTAAAAGTCAAACTTTGATAAGGGAGTATTTGTAAAAAAATTTAAACAGAATCTATATTTTAGACAAATTTCAAGGAGTGTATTTATAATTTACTATATGAATAAATGTCATGTGTGCAAATATTTGATCTACAATTTAAGGGCCTGAGATTAATATTTAGACTCATAGGATTGGTCTAAGTTGAATTTTTAACCCAATTTATAATAGGAATCAGGCTTGTGTATAATTCATAATTCATTTTTTGAGATTTATTTTTATTTAAGTAAAAAGAATACACTTAAAAAAGAAAAATTTACCCTCCAAAAATTCAAAACTAGGATTTAATGGATAAATACCAAATGAGACATTGGTAGTATTTATCCATTAAGCTCAAAAAAAAAAAAAAAAAACAAAACAAAAAAGTCTCATTTGAAAACGTCTATACTTATAATTTTTACTTATGTTTTCAAAAATTTTGAAATTGAAAATCAAAATTTGTTTAGTGTCTGTTTTCGTTTTTAAATAATATAATCAATTTAAAGAAAATTTTAAATTCTATAAAAAAAAATAATATAAAAAATTATCCATTCTTTCTCCCCCACCCCCTCCAACCACCAATCACCACTAGCAACCCACCTTCGGCCACCCCCACCTTTGGCCACTGTTTGGTGACCTCTTTTGACCACTATCATCAATCACAACCACCGCTACTCAGAAAACTTTGCCAATCCCATCTCGGGCCACCCCTTCTTACTTATTTTTTTAATACATGTGTAACAAAAATATTTTTCATTTTCATTTTATCAAAAATAAATATATACATGTTAAATATTTTTTATGAACCGTAAATATTACCAATGTCATCTAAGTATTTTTGCTAACTCAACCACAAAGAAAATATTATTTAATTTTTAATGATCATTATATATAAGTTTGTTGAACAAGTTTGGAAGTGTAAATCGTGTTAGAGTCAAATATAGGTCTCGTTTAGAAAGTAAGAGTTTTAACATAAAAGTTAAAAAGTTATTAAAAAATATCCAAAAACCTATAACCTCTATAAAAAAAGTCAAAGATTTCATTTTTTTCTTTACTTTTTGCACTTCTTTTTGTAAAAAATTAAAAAGTCATTCCAAACATATAAATTTTTTTATCTCATATGTTAGTCAAAAAATTAAAAAGTTACTAAAATATCTTATTCCCAAACAAGGCCTTGGACTCGGACAAGATTTTTAAGCCTGATGTTGAGTTGGGCTTGGACACATGATGTTTTTGTTCGGCATCATTGTTAAATTGAATTTTTATTCTTACTCAATATGCACTTTTATTTTCTGGAAATATTAGGTCCTGCATATACAAATGACACTTATTATATGCAACAACGACAATACCAAATTGGCCAAATATTCATCCAAAAATCATTTTTCACCGAATATTAAGTTAAAATTAAATAATTAATTTGTAATATGTGTTTTATTTTGAGTCAATTTGTAATATAAGGTCATGTTTGTTTGGGCGGACTGGATTAGTATTCTCATAACTAATAGTCCTAGGACTACGAATCCGTTGGATTATGTATCCTATCTTAACTAATAGTCAAGTTTAAAATAATTAGTCCGTACTTCAATTGTTTAACCAAATATCGAATTAATAATTTGTGTGGGTGATTTTCCGACCACACTGCCCGCTTAGTAATCAGCTGGAGAGCACTGGCAGAATAGATGGCACCTGACTGACCTGCAACAGAAATATAAGAATCCCGCGGTGGTTTCGACCACCCGGGGGCACTCCGACGATCAAGTCAGTATATCTCTCAAAGATAAATCAAGTACTAAACTCACAAGCTTGAGTATCAAAAAACATACCTTAGACCCATGGGGTGCCTCTCTTTTATAGCCAATACAATCCTAGCCCCAATAGGAGCCTGGCCCTAATGGACTTAGGATTACTGCTAATCTGGGACTCCCAGTGGGATTAGGATAAACTCTCTAAGAGTCTTATCTTTACCCAAACTGAAGTCTTCTTCCAATCTAGGACTCTTGTCCATGTCCAAGTTGAGTTCCCTCTTCATTCTAGGACTCTTGTCCCTTATCCGCTTATCTC
Organism: Camellia sinensis; assembly: GCF_055761805.1. Lineage (NCBI taxonomy): Eukaryota > Viridiplantae > Streptophyta > Magnoliopsida > Ericales > Theaceae > Camellia > Camellia sinensis. The sequence continues at coordinate 78,720,561 of NC_138963.1, forward strand.
GGATTTCGATATCTTCGGAGGCAACCTCGGCCTAGCCGAGATCACCTCGGCGTCACGACCAGGACACGTGGCACCTCGGCTGACACATCGGCGTCACCTTGCCACGTGTTGGTGCTCAGAAAATATATCCCCACAACTGCCCCCTAGGTTCTATTACCTCGGCATTCTGAGGTGATGGAACCTACACTGTTCGTTCATCTGTGCCCCTCTGTCTGAGATCAAACTTGCCGACCTCAAAGTTCCCTGGACTTCGCTGTCCACTGGTGTCAAGAATCAAGTTTCATGCTTTCCAAACTGCTTGAAATCGCACCTCCTAGCCGAGATTCTGGTTCCTTTAATTCGTAAACTCCAAGAGCTTTGCAACTGCTCCACTCACACTCTCTGGTGAGTTCCCGATTTCCAGTCACCTATTTGACTCCAGCGATTTTCATATCGGCGTTCACTTCACTTTGTAGGTTCATAAACTCTTACTTTTTTATTAAGCTCAATCTTTCATAACTCTTCTGATTTACTTTGAATCTGTTTATTTGCCATCTGTGGCCTTCTGTTCTCGTCTGTCTTCAATTTTTTGATTTCTTATTGCTAAAATGCCTGAAACTGTTCTTTGTCATATCCGCTTTCTGTTGCTAGCATCATGTCTGGTTCATTACTTTCTTATTCTTCACATACTTACTTAGTGCATGTGCACTTGGCTTTATTCTTGAACTTTGTCGTCTTCTTGACTATTTTTTTTCTTTTCTCATTTAATCCTCTGGCTTCTTTTCTTTCTAGCTCTTTTGCTTAAATCCGTCATTTGTTCCAAGCTTTCAAGCTTCTTCAACTGTCTTCATTTCTCTCCTCCGGTGAAGCTTTACGTCATTCTGTCATTGTCGTCAGATTTCGGCAATTCTCATTTCGGCTTTCCTCTTTCTGGTAAGCCACTGTTCTTCCTGGTTTTATTTCTTGTTGCTTTCCAAGAAGCTCTGCTTCATTGTTAATCACCATTGCTTGTTTTACCCGTTATTTCCAAATCATCTTCTTGGCTACACACTGTTCACATATCTGTTGATTTCTGTCACTGTTCTTGGCTTGACACACCTGTGCAATCCTTTTGTCTTAATTTCCTGATAGCTTCATCACCATTTTTGATTTACGAATTACATTCTTGTTTCTGTTTTCTGTGTCTTTTCCCAGATTTTTTGCTTTCAATCCTTGCTTTCAAAACTTCGAGGTGCCAATCGCCAAGAAGAGCTTTGATCAAACTCTTCAGGAGGTTGATGCTGAGCTCGTGGCTGAGAAGGCTGCTGAGAAGTTCTTTCCAACTGTCTTCTGGGGGTGAGACATAACCTACCGCTGATGCCGAGTAGTTTGCTTCCTTCTTAAAATTGATGCCGAGGTAGCGGTAGAGAAGCTCCTCCAACTGACTGCCGAGGCTGAACCATTGTCGTTCGTCGAAGTAGATTAGTCCGACGTTCTTGCTTTCAGTCCCTAGTTTTTTAAGGTCTTCATTTTTGTACTTGCCAACTTTCTCAGCTCTTAACAAGCTAGTTGGTCATCTCGGTTGATCATATCTTGGAAACGTCTTTCAGTGTTATCTCGGCTATACCAAACTTGTAAATTGCTACAAATTTCAACAAGTGGTAGACTTCATAATCTTCGGTTAACTCATTTTGTAATTTGCTCAAAAATTTCAACAAGTGTTAACATTCCTTGCTCCTTAATTATCATTCCTTCCCCCTACACCTTCTCTCTGGCCCCTAATGTGAACGCAAGTTGTATTTAGGATCACATTAGGGAAGTGGGCTTCATGCTGTAGTCACAGACTTGATTTGTTCTTCTTTCGCCGATGTACTAAAACTTCTGGTATTTAATTCACCCCCTTTAGACCCTCTTTCTCTTGGCCTTTGCAAACTATCATCGCTATTTCTTGAAGCATTTATTCCTTTTCACAATTCTGGTCACCACTTCTGGCGTGCATTTAGTGGTTCTAATCAAAACGACGTTTGACTCTGGAGAATCTTTTGCCGACATTTAACTTTGTGCACTCTTTAGCTTGTAAATTCTCTCAGAATTTCAACAAGTGTTAAACATCATTTCGGTTTAACTTCGGTTAAGTATCATCTCAGTTTAACTTCAGTTAAACATCACCTCAGTTTAACTTCGGTTAAACATCATCTCGGCTTAACTTCGGTTAAGCATCATCTCAGTTTTTGAAGTTTTTCTTTTTTTTGTCGCTTGTACTCTTGTACCTTTTTGTTCTTTAGATAATGTAAGCTCTGCATATGGCCGATGTGCCTCCTTGTTCTTCAATGTCTAATTCAACTTTCCTTCTCTGAATGAAGCGCTCTTCGTCGCCCTCCTGGACGAGGATTTTCTTCAGTGTCTCTTCACTCTTTTTGGCTGGCTCCTTGCCGACATCATCTAGGACCTCCATGTCCTCGTCTTCAATCTCTGCCTTCCTTGGTTCCCGAATGTTGCAGGTAGTTTTCATTGCTGCCATGGAGCAATTCTTCGCCTGCAGTTGATCCCCTCTGACTCTTTCAATCCCATGTTCTGTGGAGAACCGCAATAGTTGATGCAACGTTGAGGAAACTGCCCCCATTGCATGCAACCATCGCCTTCCCAAGATGATGTTATAAGGTGAAGGTGTGTCAATCACGACGAATTCTGTTTTGATCTTCTTCTAACTGCTCTTGCAAGATTCTATACTTAGAATATTGTGCATGCCTTTCATACTTTGCCTCCTTTGTGCAATCTTCTCGGGGTTACATACCTCGGGTATAATAGCTACAAAACTTTTACTTCGGCAAGATACTGACCTGCAAACTTTTCATAAATTCTAACAAGTGTGAAACATATACTACTCAATGTTAACTTTGCAAACTTTTTCTCAAGTTTCAACAAGTGTTTAAACGGTGATCTCGGTCTAGCCTACTTGTAAATTGCTACAAATTTCAACAAGGATTAACATAACAAGTGTTAAACAATAATCTATTTGTAAATTGCTACGAATTTCAACAAGTGTTTAAACAATATACTTAGCTTTTACCTCAACCTGTAAATTGCTGCAAATTTCAACAGATGATCACATGTCGGCTTAACATTATCTTGTAAATTGCTACAAATTTCAACAAGTGTTAAGCATCTTCTCTGGTTTAACCAACCTGTAGATTGCTACAAGTGTGCAGACTATAACCTCGGCTTCACTTCGACTTGTAAATTGCTACAAATTTCAACAAGTGAAGAGAAACAGTAATCTCGGCTTAACTCCAACTTGTAAATTGCTACAAATTTCAACAAGTGAAGATAAGGAATCAGCTTAACTCCAACTTGTAAATTGCTACAAATTTTAACAAGTGAAGATAAGGAATTAGCTTAATTCCAACTTGTAAATTGCTACAAATTTCAACAAGTGAATTAAGGAATCAGCTTGACTCCAACTTGTAAATTGCTACAAATTTCAACAAGTGAAGACAAGGAATCAGCTTGACTCCAACTTGTAAATTGCTACAAATTTCAACAAGTGGAGACAAGGAATCATCTCGGCTTAATTTCAATTAAGCATCATCTCGGCTTAACTTCGGTTAAGCATCGTCTCGGTTTAACTTCGGTTAAGTATCATATTGGTTTAACCAACTTGTAAATTGCTACAAATTTCAACAAGTGTTAAACGCATTCTTCTTCTCTCTGCCCTCCCAGTGTGAACTTAAAATCCACTTGGGTTCTCATCATACATGTAGCTTCGACCTTGTCGCCGAGGTTTAATTCAAGCCGAGGTTGTCGGCCTTGGTTTCTCTATTGATCTTACTTGGTTCCAACCTGAGTTTGATTTTCGGCCTCGCATCGGCGAGCCATTTCTCTTTTCTTGTTCCGATGCCTTTGTTCCCGGCATGTTCTCCTCGGCCCTAGCATACTTCTCAATTCTGGCCAACTTTAGTCTGATCTTGTGTGTTTCCTTTTTATCTTCTGGGATCTGAGATTTGCTCATTATGCTCTTCTCTTCTCGGACTCAGGTGCCGAGATCTTATCTTCTAGAATCTTGGATTTGCTCACTTAGGTTGAACTCTCGTCTTCTCGGGCCTACTTGTCTAGGCTGAGATCATGTCTTCTCGGATCCGGGATCTGGAATCCGGGATCTGTTCACTCAGGATGAGTTCTTCTATACTTGAATGTTATCTCCTTGGGAGCGCTCATGCCCCCATGTCTTTGCATCCCTTCTGGAAGGGTCTTCGTTCTTCCGCAGGTATCTATCCTTCCATACCTGGAGGTCATCTTCGTTGCTTTAATCTGTTGTCTTTGGTGCGTCACCTACCTGGCCGGCTTCTTTCACTCCGTGACTCTAGTCACGAGTTTTCTGTGTTGCTATTGTCTCCTTCAACGTCGAGGTTGATAGATCTCCTATTCCCAGCAAGAGCGTTGTCTCTAGTCTGATCCTTCTGTCCGTCATTGGCCATCTATTCTTCTTTCTTTCCCACAGACGGCGCCAAATTGCGTGGGTGATTTTCCGACCACACTGCCCGCTTAGTAATCAGCTGGAGAGCACTGGCAGAATAGATGGCACCTGACTGACCTGCAACAGAAATATAAGAATCCGCGGTGGTTTCGACCACCCGGGGGCACTCCGACGATCAAGTCAGTATATCTCTCAAAGATAAATCAAGTACTAAACTCACAAGCTTGAGTATCAAAAAACATACCTTAGACCCATGGGGATGCCTCTCTTTTATAGCCAATACAATCCTAGCCCCAATAGGAGCCTGGCCCTAATGGACTTAGGATTACTGCTAATCTGGGACTCCCAGTGGGATTAGGATAAACTCTCTAAGAGTCTTATCTTTACCCAAACTGAAGTCTTCTTCCAATCTAGGACTTTTGTCCATGTCCAAGTTGAGTTCCCTCTTCATTCTAGGACTCTTGTCCCTTATCCGCTTATCTCGGATTCTGATATCTTCGGAGGCAACCTCGGCCTAGCCGAGATCACCTCGGCGTCACGACCAGGACACGTGGCACCTCGGCTGACACATCGGCGTCACCTTGCCACGTGTTGGTACTCAGAAAATATATCCCCACATAATTTTATTAGACTATTAGTCTAATCCCAAGCTCATGTCCACCAAACAAACATGACCTAAGTTTGTAAGTTGCGCAACTTGCTCAACTTGTTGCTTCAGAGCCGTGTCAGTTCGGTTTATACATGTATGTGTTTGGTTCATCCTCATTGGTTGAGAGGGTTGGCAGCCTTGCCTCTATAACGAAGGCAAGAGCTCTTCAATTTTAAAATACACCAAGCAATAACTCTCTCTCTCTCTCTCTCTCTCTCAAAAAAAATAAATAAATAAATTTCTCTCTTTATATTTTCTGATCTTTGCAGTTTTTCTCTCCCCTAAATTTGTGATCCCACCATAATTCACAGGCATACACTTTGCACCCAACATATTACATATATAGATGGTGGACTTAGATGGAAAAGCTTTGGCCACTGAGGACAATTGGACTAACCATACCTTCCATATACTTGGACTACTACGTATATGGAGGCCATGTTTGTTTGGGTGGACATGAGTTTGGGATTGGACTAATAGTCTAATAAAATTATTAATCCGATGTTTGGTTAAACAATTAAAGTACGGACTAATTATTTTAAATTTGACTATTAGTTAAGATAGGATACATAATCTAACAGATTCGTAATCCTAGGACTATTAGTCATGAGAATACTAATCCAGTCCGCCCAAACAAACATGGCCGGAAGGTATAGTTGGTCCAAGTGACTCCAAGATGACAAAGATTATGGCCTCAACATTTACAGGCCAAAAACTGATGCCACTACAAGAAAAAGCACAAATGGCGACTAAAATTCAGAATTTCGTCGCTGAAAGTTGACCAAATGGCGACTAAACTGGATGTAGTCGCCAAAAATGAAGCCTTTTGCCGACTAAAATGAATTAGTCGCCGAATACCAGGGTTTTAGCGACTAAACTGTTTGTTGGTCGCCGAATGTAGTAGTTTTACCGACTAAAGGTTGTTTGGTAGCCAAAAGCGACGGTTTTTGGCGACTAAAATAATTTAGTAGCCAAAAGTGATGGTTTTGGTGACTAAAAACCATTTTAGTCGCCAATTATAGGTCTTTTGCCGACTAAAAAAAGATTAGTCGCTGAAAATGAAGGTTTTTGGCTACAAAAAAAAAATTAGTAGCTAAAAACAGTGAATTGGCGACTAAATTTCAATTTAGTAGCCAAAACGGGACGTTTTTGGCGACTAAAAACAGATTTAGTCGCCAAAAGTGCTATTTTTAATTTAAACATATTTTTTTAGCGACAACAAATTAATTAGTAGCCCAAAAATCATAGAATTGACTAAATAATTGATTTAGTCGCCAAAAGTGGCCTACATTTTTTTTAATAAATAATTTATTTTTTACATAAATTATATTCAATAAAAATAATTATATTTACATATATGGCTTTGTATGAATACCGGTCAAAATAGTATATAAATAATATATATTGCATATATAGTCATGTGATGTTCAAGTGGCATAGTGGAGGGAGTATGTTGGTAAAGGTGTTGGCAGTTGAATGGTTCGTTTTTCAAATCTCAGAAAAATCAAAGAATTTGTTTTTTTTTTTTTTTACGGAAGAACCTTTGGCGACTAAACTTTTAGTCGCCAAAAGTGTTATTTTGGGCGACAAAATAGTTTAGTCGGCGATTAATGGACTATTGGCGACTAAAATATTAGTCGCTAAATGTGTGCTTTTAAAAAGTGTAATGCACCAATGGTGACTAAACAATTGGTCGCTAAAGAGCTCTTTTTTGCCGACTAAAAAAAGTTTAGTCGCCGATACCTCTCGCGACCACGTATGCGCGACAAAATGGGCGACTAAAAAAATTAGTCGCTGAAAGTAAAAACTCGACTTTCGGCGACTAAAAGCGGACTTTTGGCGACTAAAAATTTAGTCGCCAAAAATGGTTTTTCTTGTAGTGTGCTTGCATGAAATGGCTTGATGAGCAACCAAATGGGTCAGTCATCTATGTCTCTTTTGGGAGTTCGGCCAAACTCGGAGTCGACCAAATGGAAGAACTAGCATGCGGTTTGAGAGGAAGCAATTGCCACTTCTTGTGGGTGGTCAGAGCAACAGAAGAGTTCAAGCTTCCAAAACATTTTGTGGAGGACACAAACGAGAAGTGTTTTGTGGTGTCATGGTGTCCTCAATTGGAAGTTCTAGCACACGAGGCGACGCATTGTGCGTGGAATTCGACTTTGGTAGTCCCAATGGTGGCAATCCCACAACGGACAGACCAAAGCACAAATGCAAAATATGTCATTGATGTGTTGGGATGGGAGTCCGGGGTTCAACGCGAAGAGAGCGGGATAGTGAGGAGAGAAGCGGTAGGGGGTTGCATAAGGGAAGTGATGGAAGGGGAGAGAGGGAGAGAGATTAGGAGCAATGCAATGAAATGGAGGGAATTGGCAAGGGAGGCAGTTGATGAAGGTGGTAGCTCAGATAGGAGTGTTGATGAGTTTGTTTCTAAATTAGGCCACTCCTAATTAAGCATGCTTGTGAATCAGTTACCTGTATACAAATTAGGATATGGTTTTTTCCTCTCTACAATAAACTAGAACATGCTGGTCGATTTGGGTCCATCATAGGGCTCACTTTTATGATAGAAAAATGATTTGCTTATATTCTAAGATTATGTACGTAAATTATTTATGAAAGAAAAAAAAATGATTTATTCGTTAAGCCTAGTACATGATTTATCGTTAAGCAAATGAACAACACGTATGATTTTAAAAATGAGTTAATTACATTTTTAATTCTCAAATTATGAGCCTTTGTGTCATTTTAGTTCTTAATTTTAAATTGTATGTCAATTTAATTTCCAATGCATAAAAGTGTTTCGATTTGGTCTCCAATATTTGAAGGGCAAAATTCGCTTTATCCCCTTATAATTTCGCTTACCCCCTATGGTTCAAATATAGACAGAAACCTTCCTTATGATTTGAATTAAAGTACTATGATTAGTTTTTTCTGTGAAATATAATGGAAGATGTGTCACACACTCTCAATTAAATCTTAATCCTCCTATTCATCCTATTTTCCAAATTAAATCTTAATCCTAACCAAACCCTAACCCTAACCCTAAGTGTCATCTTTTATTAAAAAATAATAATAATTTAATTTACAATGTTATTAAATGAGAGATTGGGTAAAAAATTAAATAGTAGATTAAGGTAATTTTATGATAATAAATTAGAGTAATTAGGTTAATTTATGTTTAATTTAATATATGTATATATATGTAAATGTTTAATTTAAAATATTATTGAATAATAAATTGGCTTAAAATTATGGTAATAAATTAAGATATTTAGGTTAATTTATAATTGAAGTTGTTAAATATATATTTATATGTTTAATTTAAAATGTTATTAAATAAGGTAATTTTTATAATTAATTAGGTGTGTTTTGCTTAATTTATAATTTAATTTGTTAAATATATACATTCATATGTTTAATTAAAAATGTTATTAAATAAGGTAATTTTACGGTAATAAATTAGGGTATTTATTTTAATTTATGATTTAATTAATTATATATGTGTGTGCTTACTTTAAAATTTTATTAAATAATAAATTAGATTAAAAATTAAAAATTAGATTAAGATAAATTTAAGGTAATAAATTAAGGTGTTTGGGTTAATCTTATGGTTTAATTTATGGTAATTTTGTATTTAATTTAAATGTTGTTAAATAAGAAATTGGGTTTAAAAAAAATTAGATCAAGGTAATTTTATGATAATAAATTAGGATGTTTAGTTTATTATGATTTTATTTGTTAAATACGTTATTAAGATAGAAAATTATGCATATTAAAGGGGAGAGAGAGAGAGAGAGAGAGAGAGAGTTATAGGGGTATTTAGGTAATTTTGTCTTTATTTATACCGAGTTAACTTTGCACTTCAATCCGAAATCATAATCAGTGTGTTTGGTTTGAGTTTTCTGGATTAAGTTTTTTGATAACTGAGTTTTTTGATTTTCGTATTTTTTGGTTTTTAGTGAATATTTTTTAAATTCTAAACATTTTTTTTACTTTTTCAGATGCACCTTAGTTAGATGTATCTAAAAAGTAAAAAAATTATGAAAAAATATTTTAAAAAATTAATAAATATATAAAAATACAAAAAATGTACTGAATTCTTTTATTTTTTTATATTTTTGGTATTTAATAAATTTTTAAAATATTTTTTTTACAACTTTTTTACTTTTTAGGTGTATTTATGTTAGATGTGTCTAAAAAGTAAAAAAATTGCTTAAAATATTAAAAAAATTCAGTAAAAACAAAAAAACACGAAAAATAAGAAAATAAAATTTGTTAAAAAGTGTTTTCTAAAAAATGAAAACAAGCAAGTTGAATGGGTTCTTTACCTATATTCGAATTGTAAGAGGGTAAAGTGCTCCAAAACAAAACTAGAGGAAATAAAGTGATTTTTTTTTTTTATATTTGTGTTAATCTCATTTTAATGTATTAAAAATATTTCAATTTAATTCTCTAATATTTAAATTATTTTATGTAACAGAGTTAAATTAGAAAACTAAATCAAAATGCTTTTTCGGTTCTGCTAACAAGTGTCCTATACACTTGTTAGAGCATCTCCGATGGTTTGCCATTGGAGCTGCCATTGCTATATATAGCAGCTGCCATTGAATTTTGATGCTCCAATGGCAAAACATAGCAGCTGCCAAATTTGAGAAATGCCAAAGCTTGTGTCAAATTTGACATAAGCTTTGGCAGCTGCCATTCATGCCACCTCAGCCATAAACCAACGGTTTCCCTCCCTCCTTCCTTCCCTCCCTCCCTTCACGCCAACTCAGCCAATTCATCAAACAGATTCACAGATTGACAGGAAAAAAATTACAGATCCAGAATTCAGATTCAAAGATTCACAGATTAAAATTCATCAAAAAAATTACATATTCAAATTACAGATTCAAAGATTCACAGATTCAAATACAGATTCACAGATTCAAATTCCAAATTTGCCAAAATAGATCCAATGGTTGCTATAATTTGCCAAATTTGAGATGCTCTCATCGTCAGAATAGATTCAAAAAAATTACAAAACAGATTAAAAAAAAATAGATTCAGATTCAGATAAAAAAAAAAATTCAGAATACAGATTAAAAAAAAAACAGATTCAGAAAAAACCTGGTCTCATCGTCCTGGTTGAGAGATTCATCGACTGACACAGATCATATACCTGGTCTCATCTCTCTCTCTGTTTCAAACAGTCGCCGATCTGTTCAGAATTCACCGATCGAAGACAGAGAGATGAGGGATAGAGTGAGACAGAGAGAGAGAGAGGCAGATGGAGACCGATCGGTGACTGAAACCAGCTTCGGGTTCATCCATGGAGACCGAGAGAGGTATAGAGAGAGACTGAAACTAGATTAGTGGAGAGAGATCGGCTTGGTTAGGGTTTGATTTGGAAGATTTGAGGAGAGAAAATGAGAAAAGAGGAGAGAGAGATGAAGATCAGGGAGGGGAATGAAGAGACAGCAGAGAGAGAGAGAGAGAGAGAGCTTGGTGCCATAGATATATGACTCAACAAGGAGAGGTATATAGGTAGATAATATTGGAATGCACGGATTGTTCTAGATAGATGGATGGTGAGCCGTTGAAATTATTTGTAATAAATTGAAATTATTTTTAACAAAAAATTGAAATTAAAAAATTAAAATTTTATTAAATTGTATTGGAATATTAAATTTAAATATTATTAGAATATTGTATTGAAATTTTATTAACTTTTATTAGAATATTGTATTGAAATTTCATTAAATGAAGAACATTGTATTGAAATTTTTTTTAATGTCTTTTTATTAAATGAAGACCATTGTATTAAATGAAGAACATTGTATTGAATTTTTTTTTTTTTTCAATTTTTCATTTTTTTCAATTTTTTATATTTATTTAGTTGGGAATAATATAAATATATAATTTTTTTTAACAAACATGTAAAAAAATGTCACAAAAGACAAAAAATAAATAAAAATAAAATCACAAAAAACCTATATCCGAACAACACCTACAAATTTGGAGGGAAAATTGATTGAGATTTGCCAAAAATAGCAAATCACCATTGGAACACCATTGTTATAATTTGACAAAATAACACTATTTATTGTCAAGTTATAGTAATAACAATAGTAAAATAGCAACAACCATTAAAGATGCCCTTAAGGAATAATAGTAAATAATATTATATACATTGACTATATATGCAATGCATCATTTATCTTCATAGTTTGTAACACTATTAATAAATGTTCTGAATACTCCTTTTAATCACACTTTTAATCTTATTATTTTTATGTACTCCTGTATTTGTCAATACCAACCATGTGGGACCCAAGATGAAACTAAATTCAAGGGCAAATTACATATACACCCCTCGAGGTTTGGCTAAATTACAGATACCCCCCTGAGGTTTCGGAAATTACATCCCACCCCCTAAGGTTTGTATTTTCATAACAATTTACCCCCTGAGGTTTATATTTCATAACAAATTACCCCCTAATTTCTTATGCAAATATAGCATTCAGGGGGAATTCGTAATTTCTCAAACCTCAGGGGGGTATTTGTAATTTAGCCAAACCTCAAGGGGTGTATATGTAATTTGCCCTAAATTATTGCACTTCTCTTGAAATTTGTTCTCCTCTCAGAGCAATGTTCCCAAAACTTAGAAATGTTTGACAAAAATAAACAATAAGAAATATAATTTTAAAACTATTTTCAAAAAAAAATTATATAAAAATAATAAGTATTATTTTTTTTTTCCATCAAATTAGATTTTAAATTTTTTTCATGAACATATCATCTAAAACCCTTACTTTTAAATCTAGCTACCAAAAATTGAAAAAATAAGACAAAAATATAAACAGGCGCATATTCAACTATTACTATGACAGAGAAAAAAGAATCAATAAAAAAATAAAAAGAGAAAAAAAGAAGCAATAAAAAAAAAATATTTTTATTTTATTCACTAATATGTTTACACATAAAAAAAATATATATAAAAAATAAAATAAAAATAGAGAAGCAAAAGAGTAGTACGTACGAACAAAGAGCTAGGTTTTTTTTTTTTTTATTTTTTATTTATGGGTAGACAAAAAGACAAGCGAGGCAATTATTGTCATTTTCATGTCCGTGACTACTTAGGTTCGGTGGATGCTTTAATATTTGCAATGTGATCTATATTATTATTAAATAAACAACAATGATTCATCTCACTAAAAATATCACCACTAATAGCATTAATGCATTAAAAAAGTAAAAAAAAAAAAATACAACTTCAAGACCAAAATATCACATCATTAATGGCAGGACCCACTGCCACCTAATTAGTGGGAGTACTAATTAGTGCTCCCAAGCATTTTTCTTAAATAAAGATCTAAATTGGTTTAACGAAACTTTCATATTTTTATATTATGTGGTAATTTTATATATATTAAAATAAAAATATTATTATAAACAATGTAAACAAGTTTTAAATTTAAGACTTTTGATTTCATTAAAAATATACTTATCGTTTAAGTAACATACATATTATAATATTAAATTTTTTTATCTATAAATGAATGACTAAATTGATTTAGTGAAATATTCTTTTCCTCATGTTACGTGATAACTTTATATATTTTAAAATAAAAAAATTATTTTACACATTATAAATAAGTTTTAAACTCAAAATTTTAGATTTTATTAAGAGCATACTAATCACTTAAATAATATATATATATATATATATATTATGATATTAAATTTCTTTATTATTTATTTTATTAATGATTATCTAAATTACACACACATTACTTGTGTTACCCGCTAATTTATAATTATTGCAGTCTTGTGAAACTTGCTGATGTCGTTCAATAAATTTTAGCAATCACACCCGCTAATTCTTGTACACATATTATATTAATGTAATTTTAAACTTAGGAATCTCATTCATTATATAAATTATAAATATTTAAGATTAATAAAATTATATTACATTATCTGTCAATATACTAATTAATATATTAATTAGTACATATAATTTTATTTAAAAAGATAACACAAAAACAATTATTATAAAATAATTATAATAATTTGATTGAATTGCTTTATTTATTTATTTTAGTAATATTATATGCACCAATTAATATACTGACAGATAATGTGATATAATCTTTGAGGTTTTGAATATTTGTAATTGAATAATATTATATGTATCAATTGATATACTAATTAGTGTACTAACAGATAATGTGTCATAATTTTAGAAGTTTTTGATATTTATAATTTGTATAATAGATTGGGTCAGTAATAATGTTATAACATATATTGATACACATATAACACCATCGTTTGTAATTTATATAATGAGTGAAATCGTAATTTTGAAATATTAATATTACATTAATTGATATATCAATTAATACATGTAATATCATTTTTTTTAAAAAAAATTTATGAATCGTTTACCGACATAGGTTTAGAAGTTCAAGGAACCCTATTAGTATTAAATTAGGCATTGTGTGGGGCCAGATAAGCGGCCCAATAGAAAGTTGTATCCCATACAGTAATGGTAGTGTTACCTACACTAATTAATATATTAATTAATATATTAATACTAATTATGATATTATTATTAATCTCACTCATTATACAAATTATAAATATTAAAAAAAATAAATTATGTCACATCATCAATTGATACATTAATTAATATATTAATTTGTGCATATAACACTATTCATAAATTAATGCAACCATACAATAATTGCACATTCAGTGATGCTATACGTATTAATTGATATACTAATTAGTATACTAATATATATTATGATACTGTCACTTCAAAATTATGAATAATATTAGAGATTCTAAATAATCTACCAAATGTCTTATCAAACCTCTAACATAAGTGTGAGACCTACACATATGTGGATTTGTGAGGGTCCTACATTAATGTAAGAAATTTGGTAAAATATTTGATAAATTATTTGAAATTTATAGCATTTTTCCAAAATTATAGACTCCACTCATAATATAAATTACAAAAATCTAAAATTTTTAAAATTATGAGACATTATCTTTTAATACCCTAATTAATATACTAATTATTACATTTAACTTTATTCTTGCCCACCTTTTACTAGTTAAATGTGTGGATTGTTTGTAAACTAATGGAGTCAGCCTATTGGCCAAGAAAATTTAGGGCGGACTTGTCTCCTGTCCACAAAATAGATTGGACAGTATTGTTGGATTCCTAGAGTTTATCATGATCTTGTTTCGATAATTCAAATCATTTAATGTGTAAAGCTCGTCGAATATTTTATCTCTGTACAAAATCAAGTTGACGGGATATTGATAGCTATTTAATCAGATAAGAATTTTGTGAATAATTTGTTTTGAAAATTATATTTACCGTGGACAGATTTCTAATCCAATCAAGTAGTTATCGATATCCGATCAATGTGATTTTTTACAAAAATAAAATACTCGACAAATTTTACACATGTAATGGTTTGGATCATCAAAACAGAACCCGTAGTGAGCTCCCATGAATCTAACAACACGAAATAATTTGATATCAAACGGGAGAAACCTGACTCAATATTTACACCTATTTGAAGGGAAAAAATGGGTTGACATTTTTCACATTTGTGGGTTTTTCCTATTGTAATTGTTTGAAGTCTTTATATTTAAGTCTATTCATTTTGAAGTAAAATATTTTATGTTTAAAAAAAAATTAAGTAAATACTTTTATCTTTTTTTTTTTTTTTTTTTTTTTTCTCTGTTGGTGTTTGGTTAATGTTCGTAAAATATTTTCTTAATACTGAAATGGTACTTTCTCTTTCCAACATGCAATTACTCTTGATGTTGAATTGATACTCGAGGAGAACCACTAATTATCCACTGCTACAAAAGTCATTGGATCTGCTCTCTAAAGGATTGGGACAAAACATACAAAAATGGCGATGAGGGGGCGTACTGTCATAGCACACAGTGCTGTTGACAGCAAAACGCGGTACCATTTTGCGTTTAATTCGTTTGTTAAAAAAAAATAAATAAATAATAATAATAATAATAATAAATGTACTGTGAGCCAGCCTAGGTTTGATTAGGTGAATGAGTTTAGAGCATCTCTAACGGTACATTTTTTTTTTTATCAAATCTGAGTCAAAAATGACTTATTTTACCAAATCTGATATCACTCGCTCCAACGGTGAACTTTCATCAAATTTGCGTCGGGACAACCGGTTGGTCGACCGGTTAAGCGAATTTTTTTTTTTTTTTTCTGAACTTTTTGAACCTTTTAGTGGTCGAACGGCTGGTCGACCGGTAAGGCAAAAATTATTATTATTATTATTATTATTATTTTACTGTTTGAACCTTTTCTTGGAACTGTTTGAACCTTTTGGTGGTCGACTGGTTGGTCAACTGGCCGGGAAACCGGCTGGTCTCCCTCCAACGGTCACCAACAGTGTTTTGGTGAAATTAGTATTTCGTCATCAGTTTGATGAATTTTTTGATGAAATCTCAATATGATATTCATTTGGTGCAACCGTTGGAGCAGTGAACAATAACTTTTTCATTAAAATTTGAATTTGATATTAGTTTTGGTGAACCGTTGGAGATGGTCTTAGATGAAAAAAACTGAATGTAATTCACATGTACTCAAAAAAAAAAAAAAAAAAATCTAAACTACATAAATATTTTCTTTGAGATTTACGTAAAATATATATTGTCTCCTGGTATGAAAAATTATAAATATTTTATTGTCAGAATTTTTTATTTAATAGAATTAATTAAAAAAATAAAAATTTTAATTCTTCAGTTATACAATAATAAAATTATCTGAATTATTAATTAAAATAAATTTTTTATATCACTTGAAACTATTAATTAATTTGATAATTTATTAATAAAATGGGTCAATTCTTATGGAATTCAAAATGTGAAGGAGGGGATGTAATTTCCAGAACTACATAGGGCAATTCGTAATTTAAGAAAATATAAAAAAGTGTATTTGTAATTTATCAAAAAAAAAAAAAGAATGGGTTTTATTACTTAAGAAAAATATATACAAAAATTAAGTTTTACAATATTTTTATTTGTCTTCTCCGTAAAAATTATACAAAAATTGAGTTTTACAATATATATTTTTCAACTAATCAAACCCATTCTTTATTATTATTATTATTATTATTATTATTATTATTATTTATTTTTGGGAAAAATTATTTATAAGTCCTATTAGGGAGACTTATGCTACATATGGTCCTACTAAAAAACTTATGTTTCCATAAATCCCGTGGGAAGTTTGTTGACACATTTACCCTCAATATTAGTTGTTAATATCATAAATAATAGTACAATCATATATAGGAAATTGAATGTTACCATAGATCATATCTATATAAACGTAACGTAACGTGACACCTACATAAACGTAACGTGACACCTACATAAACGTAACGTGACACCTATGATTTCCTATATAGGAAATTGCATGTTACCATAGATCATATCTACATAAACATAACGTAACATGACATCTACATAAACGTAACGTGACACCTATGAACATTACCATAGATCATATCTACATAAACGTAACGTAACGTCACACCTACATAAAGCATAATGTGACACCTATGATCTATGGCAACATTCAATTTCCTATATAGGAAATTGAATATTACCATAAATCATATTTGTATGAAACGTAACGTGACACCAACATAAACCAGTAACATTTTCACATTCAATTTAAAAAAATAAAAAACGTAACGTGACACGTCACGTTACGTTTATATAAGTGTCACGTTACGTTACGTTTATATAGGTGTTACGTTACGTTACGTTACGTTTATGTAAGTATCACGTCACGTTACGTTTATGTAGGATCTTATGGAATACATTCTTATCTAAATAGGACTTGAAACTCTATAAAAAATTACATAAAACTTAACCTACCATAAATATTTAAAAAAAAGACTTATAAATAAATATCTCTTATTTTTAATATATGTGAGTTACATTCAATTTTTTTCATCTAAACTCATTCACCCAATTAAATCTATTAAAGGCATGTGCCTCACTGCACTTTGGTTAACAAATGAATTGAACGCAAAACGATATCGCATTTTGCTGTCACAGCAGTGTGCTGTGACAGCGCACCCCCACATTCCACGAAAATGACTTCTGCGATAATTTAAAAGGAAAGTTATTTTTGTTAAAAAATATTTTACTTACTTTATATTCAATCACGTAATAAAATAATATTTTATATCAAAATAAATAGAATCTTATTGATTTATTGGCCTCGTTTGGGAAGTGGCTATTTTAGTAGGCTATTTTAATTTTTGACTATTTTAGTAGGTTAAAATTTTTGTGTTTGGGAAGATGATTGGATTTTTTTGTGATTGAATGTGATGTTTGTGAGAGAAAAAGTAAAATGATTATGGGTTTGATGTGATATTTTGTCTTATTAACTATTTTAGCCTTTTTTATCTTTTTGTGAATTTTAACCTAAATTTGGCTATTTTTTTTCTTCCCAAACACCCCCATTATATGATTGTGTGAGTATTTGTTGGATTTTCTTTGGGTGTATATGATTGGATATTTGTTGTGTTTATTGGATTTTTTTTATCATATATATGGTTATTATTATTTTAATTTATTTTTTAGTTAAATATCTAGTTTGATATAAAGTTTCATAATATTTGTAGTTTCTCTTATTTGATTGACAAAAAGTTTATTTGTATTTTTGACATTTTATTGAATCGCGTATATTTTATAGTTTTTTTTAATATATTTTTTGGTCTTTATTTAGCATGTTACACTACAAGAAAATGGAGTAAAAAACACGGAAGAATTAGCGACGGCACGCCTCCCGTCGCAAAAAATAGTTTTTTGCGACGACAGATTAAACCGTCGCAAATAAAGGTTTTAGCGACGGCATTGTCCCGTCGGTAATAAAACTATGCGGATAGGGTAGTAAATGCGGAAGTATTAGCGACGGCGTTTTTTTACCGTCACAAAAAAAATTGTATTGAGACGACATATGTTTGCTGTCGCAAATAGTGAACAATTTACGACGGCAAATGTCCGTCGCAAAAAAGGCTTATGAAAACGGCGTCGTTTTATGAACTAATTAGTTATCATTTGCGACGGTGTAAAACGTACCGTCGCAAAAAGTAAAAAAAAATAAATTAGCCCCCGCTCTTCCCTTTCATCTTGACGCTCGATCATTTGATCCAAATCCCTATATGTTTGAAACAAATTTTTTTCCCCCAAAAACCTCAAACGAGCTATGAAGGCGAACGACTCTCTCTGGACGAGCGACGAACGGCGAGCAGGCTAGCGGTGGTGCAGCAGCGACGACGACAGGTAGCGATGGTCCGGCGACGAGTCTCTCTCTCTGCGTATGCTCTCTCTCTCCCTCTCTCTCTCTCTGTATATATATATATATATATAGATGAATGTGTATTGATAAATCTGTAGATGAAGTTAAATTCATAAATCTGTAGATGAAGTTATATTGATAAATCTGTAGAGATATATATATATATATAGTCAAGTATTATGGACAATATATATTGCGTATGTTTATAAACATGTGTCATATTGCGTAGTAAGATAAAACATGTGTCAGATTTGCATATATCGCAGAGATATATAAACATGTTTAAATCTGCGTATGTTTATATATATTGCGTATGTTTATATAAACATGTTTATATATTGAAGATCATCTCCTTAAGGTCATCTCTCTCTCCGTATGTTTTTTTTTTTTTAATTTTCTTTTTAACATCTTCAATATATATATAAAGTAACACATGTTTTTTTTTTTTCTTTTTTTTCCCCCATCTTCAATATATAAATCTGTAGAAAAATTGGCTTCACATATACTTACGGGTTTGATATTCACATTTCTGATTTCAGAACTTTTCTTAAGTTTTTGAGTTACTTTTAAAAACATTTTTCATTTAATGTCAATACCAAACAATGCACTAAGATATTCTTTAACATTTATGAGAAAACAAATTGATTATAATTAGAATGAACAATGCTATGATATAATTTAACTAATTGGTATATTAATTAATAATGCTAACTGTGTGGGTAATTTTCTGACCACACTGCCTGCCTAGTAATCAGCTAGAGAGCACCGGCAGAATAGATGGCTTCAACAAACCTGTAACAGAAAGAAAAGGCTCCGGCGGTGGCTCTTCCACCCGGGGGCACTCCGACGATCAAGTCAATATATCTCTCAAAGATAATCAAGTGTTAAACTCACAAGCTTGAGTATAAAACTGCGTACCTTAGACCCACGGGGGTGCCTCTCTTTTATAGTTTACTCAATCCAAGTCCTACTAGAAGCCTGACTTCTATGGACTTCAATTCAATACTGAGTTTGGACTCTTCAAGAGATAAAGATAAACTCCTTAAGAGTTTTATCCTTATCTTGGCTAAGTCTTCTCTTTACTCTAGGACTCTTGTCCCTTATCCGCTTATCTCGGATTCCGATATTTTCGGAGATCACCTCGGCCTCGCCAAGATAACCTCGGCGTAACTATCACGACACGTGGCACCTCGGTTGACACGTCGGCGTCACCATGCCACGTGTCGGTACTTAGAAAATATATCCCCACACTAA
Organism: Camellia sinensis; assembly: GCF_055761805.1. Lineage (NCBI taxonomy): Eukaryota > Viridiplantae > Streptophyta > Magnoliopsida > Ericales > Theaceae > Camellia > Camellia sinensis. Next base: position 78,740,259 of record NC_138963.1, read on the forward strand.
CCAATTGCTAATTGCTATGTTAAAAAAGAACAATGATATATTAACTAATTGGTATATTAATTAATATATTAATAGATGATAGATATAATTTTAGAAAATTTGAATATTTGTTATTTGTATAATCAATGAGATCATAATTTTAAAATACTAATTGCTATGTTAAAAAAGAACGATGCTATATTAACTAATTGATATATTAATAGATGATATGATATAATTTTAGAAATTTTGAATATTTGTTATTTGTATAATCAATGAGATCATAATTTTAAAATAATAATATCATAACATATGTTGGTACACTGATTGATATATCAATTAATGCGTATAGCATCATAGGTTGAAAAATGATCATGTTTCTTGTCTTGAGGTAATCATTCAAAAACCTTAAACAAATTTTCAGATATAATAATTAATAATAGTTTATTGAGACAAAAATGTGATCATTTAATAATCTCGAAATATTACATAAGATTATGTATGTGGTGTTCAAAATTATAATATAGACAATAATGATTCATCTTTATTAAATAATTTTTGAGACAATATATGACTAGTGTGTTTTTCTATAACTCATCTATCAAGTTTATAAATAATGCCGCATATTATTATGGAATACTAATAATTTGGAGAATTCTACCATACACATCCATTTATCATATGCATAATTAGTTACGTCATTTTTTTTTCTTTAGTTATGATGAATTATCTTCGTTAATTATGATATTATTTTAGTTAAGACTTATAAGATCTTTGGTTGTGCCTCATGTGGTGTTTGGTTATGATTTATTTATTTTTTTAGTTATGACTCAGAAAATATGAAATTATATCATTATTTTCTTCAATTAATTGATCTCACGTGTTGTTGTATAAGTATTTCATTTTTTATGTTATCCTATCAAATCGGTAAATAACTAACTAGGATAAGACCACCTACTTATTTGAGAGAAATTAGACGGATAGGTATCATGGTACATGAATACGTAGATATTATATTTAGAGTTACTTTGATGAGATATTTTTGTGGATGTGTACAGATGATGGATAAGAGTTGGATTGATTTGCCAAATAGGATGTCGAGCGAATACATTAATGGGATTGACGAATTCCTTGTGTTTGCCTACACCAATGGGTTGAAGGTTTGATGATCAGTTGTCTGTGTAGGAAGTATGAGAATCGATACCATCTTGCACGAGAGGGTGTACGGGAGCATCTGATTTTGAATGATTTTTTTAAAAAATACAAACATTGGATTAATCATGGGGAATCTTATGTATCTCTGCATGGTAATCGAGAGAATGAAACATTAGCTAATTTAGACATTGGGGATGATATGATTGGAATGATACAAGGGGCTATGGGAAATCCACATGCCGGTACAAATGTTGAGGGTAATGAACCACAGGGGCCTGATCCCCATACATCTGAACCTCAGCTCGGTCCAAATGCAGAGACTGCAAAGTATTTCAAACTTCTTCAAGATGCACAAAGTGAATTGTATCCGGGTTGTCAAAAGTTCACATCTTTGTCATTCATTGTTCGACTTCTACATTTGAAGGTGCTTAATAAGTGGACAGACAAGTCCGTTGACATGTTGCTTGAGTTATTGAATGAGGCGTTCCCGTTGGGTGTGAAACTTTCGGACTCATATTATAAGCTCAAAAGGTCACAACAGATTTGGGCTTCACGTATGAGACGTGGGATGCATGTCCCAACAGTTTCATGTTGTTTCGAAACGAGGATGCCAATCTTGATAAATGTGTCATATGCAACAGTTCTAGATGGAAATCAAATGGTGATGGTGGTTCAAATGGTCCTAACAAAGGTGGCAAACGAATAGCTGCAAAACAGATGAGGTATTTTCCTTTACAGCCAAGGTTGCAGAGGTTGTTTATGTCATCCAAGACGGCCAAGTTAATGAGATGGCATGCAGAGGAACGAACTGATGATGGTGTCTTTAGGCATCATGCTGACTCCCTTGCATGGAAAGATTTTGACCGTCGAAATATTGACTTTAGTAATGATTGCTGAAGTGTAAGGCTTGGCTTAGCATCTGATGGTTTTAACCCATTCAGGACGATGAACATAGTTCATAGCACTTGGCCTGTTGTGCTCATTCTATACAACTTGCTGCCATAGATGTGCATGAAGCAACCATTTCTAATTTTATCTGTGCTTATTGAAGGCCCGAAAGGACCTAGTGACAAGATTGATGTGTATATGCAACTAGTGACTGAGGAGTTGAAAGAACTATAGAATAAGGGTGTGTCAACATTTGATGCATTAACAAATCAAATGTTTCAAATGCATGCAGCTTTACTGTGGACAATTAGTGATTTTCCTGCATACGCAAACTTGTCAGGATGGAGCACTAAAGGCGAATATGCATGTCCTTGTTACAATAAGGAAACTGCATCGTATTGGTTGAAGCATAGTAGGAAACAATCATACTTGGGTCATCGCAGATTTTTACCTACTAGCCATAAATTCCGGAAGGATAAAGTATCATTTGATGGTAGTCGGGAAGTTAGACTTAAACCAAAATTGTTGTTTGGAACTGAGATGTTGCTATAATTAGAATCTGAGGGTATTTTAACCCAATACAAGAGGGATGACCTTAAGGAGAGGCATAGGAGACAGTAGAGAAGAAGAAAGCTGGACATCGCACCCATAGCTGGAAGAAAAATAGTATCTTTTATGAACTGTCATATTGGGAGCACAATCTAATAAGACACAACCTCGATGTGATGCATATAGAGAATAATGTTTGTGGTAATGTGTTGTGGACAATATTAGGGGTAGTAGGAAAATCGAAGAATGGTGTTAATGCTCGGCGTGATTTACAAGATATGAATATTAGAAAACCTCTACATTTGCAGTTAAGAGGGTCAAATAAAGCCTATTTACCACCAGCACAATCCACGATGACCAAGGATGAGAAAGATTTGTTCTTGAAAGTGTTGAAGGAAGTAAGAGTTCCCGACGGGTATTCATCCAATATATCACGTCGTATGCGCTCACATGATAGAAGTATTGGGGGTCTTAAGAGCCACGATAGTCATATTCTGATGCAACAACTTATTCCATTGGCTATTCGAAGATCGTTACCGAAGAATGTAATTGAACCCTTGATTGAATTGACCAATTTCTTTAGGCAATTGTGTTACAAAGTGAATCATGCAACGGATTTCCAATATATTCAAGATCGTATCGCTGTAACACTTTGTCATCTAGAGAAAATATTTCCTCCGAGTTTTTTTGATATAATGGAGCGCTTTCCTATACATCTAGCTGATGAAGCATTATTGGGTGGAGCGATTCAGTTTCGATGGATGTATCCAATTGAGAGGTATCTTCTTACTTTGAAGCAATACGTGCGTAATAAAGCTCATCTTGAAGGATCAATTGCTAAAGGATATCTTATGGAAGAATGCATGAATTTTTGTGCACAATATCTCAATGATGTGGAAACCAAATCTACTCGGCCCGTGAGGAACTATAGTGGTGCTGATAATCTGGGTCATGCTATTGGTGAAAACACAAGCTTTTATCTTGATAATACTTCTTGGGTTCAAGCTCATCGGTATATCTTATTCAATACAAGAGCGGTTCAACCATTCATAAAGTAGGTTAAGTCACTCACTCAATATTTTATTATGTTTTGTTGAATTTTCAACCAAATTTTTTGTATTGATAAATTTTCAATCTACACAGCAAACACCTTGAAGTACTTTAACTCAAAATGCCTCGTGTCGACGATCATCAGCTTCGGCGTGAACATTTTGAAACTTTTCACATTTGGTTCAAAGAACATGCATGTATTTAAGTCTACACATTCTAGCTACTTAAGTCGAACTACATTTTAAATTTTACATTTTCGTTTTAAATAGGTCCAAACTTTGCGAAGGACTACTGATGTCATATTTTCTGAAGAGATTATTCTATTGGCAAATGGTCCTCATAACCTGGCAAGGAGGTTCAACGGGTATATACTGAATGGGTTTCGGTATCGAGTAAAGGCCATGGATGATCATCGAGCCACACAAAATTGTGGTGTAGCTTTGAAGGCAGATACCATAAGTTATGCTAGTCGGAAAGACAAGAATCCTCGTGTGGAGTTTGTGTACTATTATGGACAATTGACAGATATTGTTGAGATTCGATATTCCAATGAAAAGAAACATGTGTTGTTTAAGTGTGATTGGATTGACAACATTCACGGAAAGAAAGAAGATGTCTTCAATTTCACGTTGGTGAACTTCAATCATTTTTTGTACCGAGATGATCGAATTACCAATGAACTTTTCATCGTGGCATCCCAAGCAGAGCAAGTTTGGTATATTGCAGACCCGTTACAACCAGACTAGCAAGTGGTGGTGAAGATGTCTCAAAGAGGTTTATTTGATATGAGTTCAACTAATCCACAAATAGAGCCATATATGAGCCAACAATTTCAAGGAAATATAATGCTTCGTGATGAAGAAGTTGGTTGGGTGAGGGAAGCCGCAGAAGGGGAAACAGCTGATGTTCAAATAGGCGGATATTTAATCAATATCAGTAATTCAATCAAGGCCAATGTTGTAGTTAATCATCAGTTTCTTAATTTACTTTGTCTTTGTAATTGTATTAGTTCAATTAATGTCATATTATAGTTGATGACAAACCATTGTCTATGTTTCTAATGTCAATTAATGTTATATTGCTTACAGATTATTATGGGAAGGAAGAGGAAGCCTGATCATCCCCGGCGTATGATGTCTGATGTGCTACATAACAGGACATCAGTAGCACCACCATCAGAGGAGGCATCATATCGGCCACCATTGGAGCAGCCAGTAGTGCCACCACCATCTGACCAGTCATCGCAACGACCACTATTACTGGCACCATCATTAGAGGAGGCATCCCAGCGACCACCATCAGAGGGGCCATTAGTACCACCGCATCAACCACCATCAGTGGTAGCACAGCAGCTACCATGTACTCGGCCTCCACGCCTACCATTGGTGCGTCCACCATCAGTGGCACCACAGCAGCTATCATCCCGACTAGAGTCATCAACTTATGAGCCATCCGCAGGTATATAAATTTGCTTTGATTTGTATGAAAATTATTTAAACATACATTTATTTATTCTCATTATATATAACTTGTTTATTCTCATTGTATTTTGCAGACCCTTTGACTTCTTCACAGCCCACCTCAGGTATAAGAATTCGATTTGTATTCACATTATTCAAATTTGCATTTGTTTATTATCATTGCATATTGTTTATTGTTATTGTATCTCGCAGGTCATGTTAGTTCTTCATTAACCTCGACTAGGCGTGGTAAAGGATGTGCCAAGGGCATTAGGGAGTGGGGTACTAGTAAAAAGCTAGACATACAATTTGATGAAAATTACTGCCCAATAGGGGATAACGTGGCTAAGTTAACTACTCAATTTGGCATTATTGTGCGGAATGGTAACATTGTTCCTCTTACATTTCTTGACTAGAACAATGTGCCTGATGATATTGTTGATGCTATCTGGAAGGATGTGAAGGTAGTACATTTTTGTCAAAAAATTCGAATTCCAAAATTGTGTTATTATTATTTAAACTTTGAAATTGTGTTTTATAGGACAATTTGAATATATGTCCAGAGGAGTACAAGCCAATTTGCATGAAAAACTGCAACAGTATATGGAAGGATCACAAGAACAAGATTAAGGCTAAGTATTTCAAGCCTAAAAGTTCTGATCCTAATCTGAAGGATGATGTTTCTGTGCACATTGTGCCAAGCCAGTGGGAAGAACTTGTGGAGTATTGGCGTACTTCCGATGCTAAGGTATACAAATAAGTTATATGTATGATATGTAAACATACAAATCATATTTATATACTTACATTTGTTGAACCTGTTATAAAAAATTGTAACTAGGACCTCTAAAAATTGGAGAGCTCACGGCATAGCTCACACTACAGGGCGTACTTCTTTCGCTCAGATACGACATGAGGTTTATATTTTATTGTTTTATTTTTGTATATAAATAAGCATTGTATATTTGCAAATTATTTGGATTCTAATTTTCATATTTCTAAAAAAATATAGATGACCAATAAGGGGGAGTCAACTGATAAGATGAATGTTTGGCTTATGACACGTAGAGTAGATGACCCAGAGGTTATCCAGATCTTGGTACTTTCCAAACACCTTTGATTGTATTTAAAGTTTATTTTTTATTTTTTGTGTGTCAACCATCTTAATTTGGCATATACTTGTATATCTTATTCAATACAGGATGAGTTTAATCGTCAACTCTCTATGCCACCTGAGGATTGTCGTACTTTGGAGGCTAGGAATGCCATTTTCCATGAGTTGATAGGTCATGACGGACATGGATATTGTCGCACATACGGGAGAATTGTGCCTCGGAGAGCGGTGTATAAAGATGGTGCTGGGCCATCACAGTCAACACCCCAGCCATCGACTATTGTTCAGATCACCCAGCAGGTTCGTGCAGAGCTAAGGGATGAGTTGAGGGAGGAGTTGTGAGCAGAGTTCGCTACACATTTACAGTAGATGAGAGCTGAGATGATGGCCTTAGTGTCACAGGGGCGAGTGTGGATCCCAACAGACAGGTTCGATATAAATTACATTGTTTGATAGTTCAATTTTCACAGAACATTGTGTATAAAATTCAAATATGATTAACACATTATGCATTAACTATCATAGGTTCCTGATGCATCGAGTGGCCACCGGGCATTTAGGGAATCTGCAGAAGACGAGAATCCATATACACCACTACCAGAAGATCAGGTATAAAATGTATCTTTGCATTCTAAGCTAAAGTGTATTTTTACATTCTTTACATTCTAAGTTAACAGACTTGTAGGAGAAGACGGGACTCAAATCGGGTTCTCGGATTAGGAGTTAGAGCCGGATTTAGCTCGAAACTTGGCACACATGACCGCTTAGGCACGAGAGACTTGTGGGAGAAGACAAGACTCCAATCGAGTTCCTGGTTTGGGAGTTAGAGCCGGATTTCACTTTAGGCAAACTAGTTCCTTAAGAAACTTGAATTCGAGGTGTTAACGCTCCAAAATCACCAAACAACGTCGGTTTAGCACGAAACTTGGCATGCACGACCGCCTAGGCACGAGAGACTTGTAGGAGAAGACGGGGCTCGAATTGGGTTCCCGGTTTGGGAGTTAGCGTCGGATTTCACTTTAGACAAACTAGTTCCTTAAGAAACTTGAATTCGAGGTGTTAACACCCCAAAATCACCAAACGGTGTCGGTTTAGCACGAAACTTGGCACGCACGACCGCCTAGGCATAAGAGACTTGTGGGAGAAGACGGGGCTCAAATCGGGTTCCCGGTTTAGGAGTTAGCGTCGGATTTCACTTTAGGCAAACTAGTTCCGTAAGAAATTTGAATTCGAGGTGTTAACGCCCCAAAATCACCAAACGGCGTCAGTTTAGCACGAAACTTGGCACGCACGACCGCCTAGGCACGAGAGACTTGTAGAAGAAGACTGGGCTCGAATCGGGTTCCTGGTTTGGGAGTTAGCGTCGGATTTCACTTTAGGCAAACTAATTCCTTAAGAAACTTGAATTCAAGGTGTTAACGCCCCAAAATCACCAAACGGCGTCGGTTTAGCACGAAACTTGGCACGCACGACTGCCTAGGCACGAGAGACTTGTGGGAGAAGACGGGGCTCGAATCAGGTTCCCAGTTTGGGAGTTAGAGCCGAATTTCGGTCTAGGCAAACTAGTTCCTTAAGAAATTTTAATTCGAGGTGTTGACCCCCCAAAATCACCAAACGACGTCGGTTCAGCACGAAACTTGGCACGCATGACCGCCTAGGCACGAGAAACTTGTGGGAGAAGATGGGACTCCAATCGGGTTCCCGATTTGGGAGTTAGGACCGGATTTCTGTCTAGCCAAAATTATTTACTAAACTATCTTTGTAATTATATTGATTTTAATTTTTAATGTTTTTCTGTAATTAAAATATTAACACCATTATGTTGTCATTAATTATTTTTATTTATTTATTTTCAGATATTTTCTGAGTAGCAGTTTGCTTCTTGTGGAATGCGAGCGTGTAAAGATTATGACCAATTTTTGTTTTTGTAACCCACGGAAGAAGCAAGACGAAAACTTTTGGTTTTGATATATGTTATTTAGATTTGTGAACAACATTATGTATGTATTATGCGACATTATGTAGTGGGATAATTTTTATTATTCTGAATTTTTATTTATGTATTGTTATGAATGGAACAACATTATGAATTTTCATTATGTGCCAACTTTTGTTTATGTATGTATTTATATTATTCTGTAATTATCGTTTTTTTTTAGTTATTTTTCATTTAATACAGGTTATTTTCATATTTTTAATAATTTTAATACAGCTTTTTTTTTTTTTTTTTTTTTTTGAGACGGCAGCACACATTGTCTCAAAAAAAGTGAACCAGGGTTTTTGCGACGGCCTTTTACTGTCGTAAAAGATGGGGATTTGGCTGAAACTTAACGCCTTTAGCAACGGCTTTGTTCTCGTCGCCAATAGTGTTTTAGCGACGGCTCAGGTGCTGTCTCAAATAAACCTTTCGTGACGGTACCTTTTGCCGTCGCAAAAGACCTTTTTAGCGACGACAACATAGTGCCGTCTCAAAAAAATTTAGATTTTCGTGCATTATTTGCGACATATTATTCCCATCACAAAAAATGCATTTTGCTGTCGCAAAAAAAAGGCGACGGCATAAAGCCCTTTTGCAATCCCTTTTGTTGCGACCTCCCTTTTGTCGTCGCAAAAAGTCACTTACCGTCGCAAAAACCCTTTTCAGACGGTGTTTGGGGTATTTGTGACGGCGTTTTGCCGTCGCAAAAAATCAATTTTTTTTGTAGTGTTAGGCTTTTTGATTTTTTGATTATTTTAGTTACAAAAAGATAAAATAGACTTTTTAACCTAATAAAACAAAACAGCACATTCAACTCGTAATAATTTTACTTTTTCTGTTACAAAAGTTAAAGAAATAAAAAAAAAGTCTATCTCAAATGAAGTTTTTCAACCCTAGACTAAAATAGCCAAAGGCCAACCCACATCCCTTATTTATCCAAATTGACTTTTTTGAGGAAGTTTCAAAGAAAACAAAAAGTTTCTCAGCTTGTTTGGTTTTAATTTTCAGAAAATTTATTTTTATTTTTCGTATTTTTTTGTTTTCAAAGATTTTTTTTTAATATTTTAAGCAATTTTCTTTTTTAATTTTTAGACGCATCTAACGTAAGTACTCTTAGAAAGTATAATATTCGTGAAAAAAATTTGTAAAAAATTCACTAAATACCAAAAATTAAAAAAATATGAAAATTTAGTACATTTTCGTATTTTTGTCTATTTATTAATTTTTTAAAATAATTTTTCACAAGTATTTTACTATTCAGGTACATCTAAGGAAGATGCATCTAAAAAAACTAAAAAATTTATTTAAAATTATAAAAATATTCACTAAAAAATATAAAAAATAAAAAATTCAATTTTAAAAAAATTAAATTAAGAAAACTAAAATCAAACACTGACTCATTTTTGTTTGTAAATAAATAGATGAGTAAGGTTAAAGACCCCAAATAATCTATTAAATTTTTTTACTAAATTTTTTTATATTGATGTGAAGTCACACATATATAGATTTATGTAAATCTTATACCAATATAAAAGATTTAATAAAAAAATTAATAAATTATTTAAAGTGCATAACATTTTCCTAAATAGATTTCTCAATGGCACCGACTCCCTAAATCCCCGCTACTGCCCACTTGCTCACCCGCCAACCATATTTCATAACGCAAGCTTTCCAAGATGTGGACCAGTCGACGGCCAACAGTAAAGATATTCCTCCATCAAAATCAGAAATTATTAGGTAATCACCTCGATAAATCAAAATAATTTGAACTTTTCTCAAGTTAAAATTTAAGAGCTTGTTCGACTCGTTGAATTAGGGTGAAAGGAAAGACCGGTAAATCGATTGGACCGATCCGACCGAACTGAACTGGGCGGTTTTGGTCTATTTGTTTTCTTGTTTCGGTCTGTTCGGTTATGTTAAAACAAGAAACCGAAATTCGATTCGATTTTCGGTAATTATAATTTGAAAACCATACACACTGAATCGCACCGATATATACTCTCTTTTTTTATTATTATTATTATGTATTGTCTAGCTATTTTTTATTATTATTTTCGTGCAGGTCATCTGTGTATTCAATTCCAATATTCAAATAGCTTTCACACTGTCCAATGTTTCACATTGCTCAAAATAAAAAAATAAAAAAACTCTCTCCCTCTCTCTCTCTATCTAATTATTACACTGCTCGACAATGAATATCATGGTCTTGGGTTGGATGTTTCTGAGAGTAATTGCAACTCTCTACAAAACAAATGCTCTATCTCTCCTCTCTTTCTCTCTATATGTTTGTGTGTTGTAGAGAGTTCTGAGATGAAGGTTTATATGCTTCATCTTCTTTCCACGAAATATTTTGTGGGTCTTCCATCTTCATCTTCTTCATGTGAAGGTTGGATCTCTCTCTCTCTCTCTGTGTCAAAACCCTCTCATCTTCTTCCATCTTCCATCTTCATTTTCTTCATGTGTTCACCAATGGTCTTTCACATTCAAGAAAAGATTTTGTTGAAGATCGAGGAATTGACGTGTACCGACCGAACCGCACCGCCCCAACGTAAAACCGCTTGGTACAGTTCTTACCAGTAATTCGGTCTGTTCAGTGCAGATCAATGGAAAACCGAAGGGTGCGGTTCGGCGCAAAAATACCTCAAAATCGGACCGCACCGCACCGATTTCACCCCTAGGATTATCACATGATATTAGGATCATTAATTTATGGGTGAATTACACCAACAGTTTTTATAATTTGAGACTCATGTCACTTTGATTTATGATATTTTAATTATGACACATTTGATCATTAATTTTGAATCTTATTTTAAATAAGGATAATTGAAAATACCATTAGATTTTTGAGAGACTTATTTATAAATCATTTTTCAGACATTTATACTAGGCTAAGTTCTGTGTAATTTCTTATAGAGTCTCAAGTTCTATTTAGATAAAAATGTATTCCACAAGATCCTACATAAACGTAACGTGACGTGACACTTACATAAAAGTAACGTAACGTGACACTTACATAAACGTAACATAACGTGACACCTATATAAACGTAACGTGATACCTATACGTAACGTGACACCTACATAAACGTAACGTAACGTAACGTGTCACGTTACGTTTCGCAAACTTAATGAGTTTTTATTTTTTTAAATTGAATGTGAAAATGTTGCTGGTTTATGTTGGTGTCACGTCACGTTTCATATAAATATGATCTATGGTAACATTCAATTTCCTCACGTTACGTTTATGTAGGTGTCACGTTACGTTACGTTTATGTAGATATGATCTATGGTAACATTCACTTTCTTAGGAAAGTGAATGTTACCATAGATCATAAGTGTCACGTTACATTTATATAGGTGTCACGTTATGATACGTTTATATAGATATGATTTATAGTAACATTCAATTTCCTATATATGATTTTACTATTATTTATGATATTAATAACTAATATCGAGGGTAAATGTGTCAACAAACATCTCACAGGACTTATGAGAATATAAATTTTTTAGTAGGACCATATGTAGTATAAATCTCCCTAATAGGACTTATAAATAATTTTCCCTAGATTTTTCAAGAATAAAATCGTCAATTTAATAAAATATAAATTAATTTGATAAAAATAAATGTCAAAAAAATATTTTAAAATTTTTAAAAACTATTTCTACTTACCAAAGATAAAATTATTGAAAATTGATAAACTTTTAGACATTTATTTATTTATTTTACCAAATTAATTTTTATTATATGTTTAGATGATGATCATATAATAGGTAGTTGTTAAGTTTTTAATATATAATCGATATATTTAATATATTAAATGTTTTTATTTTTAAATTTTTTGATTTAATAGATTGGTTTAATAATGATATTAAAGTTGTCGCCATATTTGACTTTTGAAAAAAAAAATAGAAAATAAAAACAACAACAACCACCCATTACATGATTATCAACCAAATACAAAATAAAAATTAATTTGGTAACAAAATTAAGTAAATGTTTAAAAGATTTATTAATTTTACATAATTTTATTTTTAGTAAGTAGAAATAATTTTTAAAAAGAGTAGTGCTAGGGAGCTCGAAAACGAGCTCCCCGAATCCCCCTAATTTCCTTTTTTTTTTTTTTTTTTACAGCGGAAGAAGGATGAAGAAGACGAAGAGGGGGAGGGGGAGGGGGAGGGGGAGGGGAAAGAAGGACTGGAGGGGGCCTAAAAAATGGGCTGGAGGCGGAGGCGGGCGGAGGCGACGCGACGAGCTCGGCTGGGCCGACGACCGGCAGGCAGACGAGCTCGGCTGGGCGACGAGCGACGAGCTCGGCTGGGCCGACGACCGGCGGGCGGACGACCTCGGCTGGGCGACGAGCTCTTCCTCTCCCTCTTCCCTCTCCCTCTCTTTCTCTCCCTCTTCCTCTGCTTTGCGTTCAAAAATGGCGGAAAAAAAGAAAAAAAAAAAAAAAAAAAAAACCTAAAGCCCAAAACGACGTCGTTTTGGGCTTTAGGGGGATTCGGGGGGGGATATCCTCGAGCTACCAATCTTTATCCTTTTAAAAATTCAAAAATATTTTTTGACATTTATTTTTTGTCAAATTACTTTATATTTTATTAAATTGACGATTTTATCCTTGAAAAATCTAATGATATATTCAATTATTTTTATTTGAAATAAGATTTAAAATTTATGATCTAATATATTACAATGAAAAAAATCAATGATCAAAATTATACAAATCCTAAACTATAGAAACCGTTAATATAATTCACCCTTAATTTATAGACATAACATTTCAACGTTTAATTGCCCTTTTCTATCCAGATTAGATATCCGTTGGATATTTAATCTAACGAAAATGCCAGATTATTAATAATAAGAGAGGTGTGGGACTATGAATCCAAGTATTGGAAAGTAGAATCAAAAGATGTACTGCTCTCTAACTATCCAATTGTTGGAGTTATTTTGAACTTATTTTAGATAATGGTCGCTCTCTGTATACATTTTTTTTTTAAAAAATAATAATAATATTTTAATTTTTTTTCCCCAAAATCACTGCCATGAGCAAAACTTGTGAAGAAATATAGATGAAACAAAGATTGGGAAAAAATATGAAAAGAGGGTAAGATTGAAAAAAGAGACAAATATAATTTTAATCCTACAATGATAACTTTTTCTGTTCAGTGCAAAACAAACAATAGACGAGATTATTTACCTCACTAATCCAATTGCATAACAAATTCCACATTAATTTTAGGATAAATTACAAATACATCCCTAAATTTTGTTTAAAGTACATATTACTCCCTGTGATTTTGAAAATTACAAATACTCTCTTGTCAAAAATTTTTACTTAACAAAATTAACTAAAAAAATAAAATTCACAATTGCTCTCTAATACAATAATAGAATTACCTAAATTATTAATTGAAACATATTTCTAATATCATTAAAAATGGTTAATAGACTTCATGGTTTATTAATAAAAAGGGTAATTTTTTATAAAATTAGAAACCTCAAAGGGTAGAATGTAATTTCTAAAATTACAAGAGGTGATTCGTATTTTAATCATAAGGGGTGTATTTATAATTTACCCTCAATTTTTATGGGATTGTTAATATCCTCACTATTAGTTCTTTCAATCAAATAAAGCCTAAATTTAAAGAATTTGAGAGATTTGTAAAGCTCACTACTCGTTCTGTTTCAATATTTTGAACGGTATCGGGTGTTTAAATATTGAGAGGGTAATTTTTGATGAAAATTGGGCCGAGCTATGAAATGGACTTTATGGCCCCAAAGTACGAAGGACCGGGTAGAATGAGCCGAGAAGTTACTCCGACCCATGAGAAATAAAGTTACTTCGGTCAAAAGAGGTGAAGTTACTTCGGCTCAGGAATTGTAAAGTTACTTCGGTTTGGACAACTTGAGTTAGTCCGGTCTCCGAGTTATTCTGGTCATGACGTATTCTGGATAGATCGGTCAAGGCCTTGCTACTCGGTAGCTCGGTCCCAACATATCATGGTTCGTACATGGGAGAACCGAGATACGGAGTAAAAGGAAGGGCCGAACTAAAGATAGTTCGGCCTACCTTGTGGCTCAGCTTAGCCAGTTTACTTCAGTTAAATGGTAGTTCGGCCGTAGTAAAAACCATCCCACTTGGTTTAAGCAGTGGGGGGGTGTAAAAGGATAAGCATTATCCTTTAGGAGTGTGAATCCTAGGAGGACTCTGCATGGAGAAATAAAAGTCCTACTAGGATTGTGCTACTTGAAACCTATAAAAGCTCACAAGCATCACCTTGGAGGAGGTAATATAACTCAACATACAATTTTGCTTCCTGAATACATTGAGCTTTGTCTATTTGTCAAGTTTTCTGACTTAGGCATCGGAGAGGTTTCCGGCACACACCCGCCGGCTAGCTCACGTTTGTGTTTTCAGGTGACAAAGCGACGTCGTACGGAGGAGCGTGGACTTAGTCAACAGGATTATACGAGGAGAATTATTTCTTCCCCATACAATTGGCACCGTCTGTGAGAAAGAACAGACAGAACAAAACCTCTTGATTAAAGCTTCTCCCCTTTACATTCAATGGCACACATTGAAGAATTGTCGCAGTCCGTCGTCGACGGACTAACTCCAAAAGGGGGCGCAAGGCGTGAAGGATTACCTTCTGTCCCTCCCATGGCAGACTTGGAGCCCCAAAGACATACCTCCAGGAGGGATGCTAGGGGGAGACGGACTCACAGCCCCCATCAATCCCATTCTCAAAGTCCCGACAGGCAAAGACGGAGGATTGACCCTCAAGCTCTGGAAGATCGCGTGAAAGAGCAAGATGAATTAATAAAGAAGATGGCGGCGGACATGGAGGCCTTGAAACGCCAGATGAAGAAAAAAGAAGTGGTGACAGGAGAGGGGCGCAAAAACAAGACGCCCCCTCGCCACTCAGAAAATCGTAGTAGGAATACTACACCCTCGCAAGGAGAGAGCAGAAGCCTCAGGACAGACGACACTCAATCCTAGTCTTCCAGAACTCGTCACTCCAGGTCTGAGAGGACGAGATTTGAGAGATCATACACTGAAGGAAGCACGTATTGGCCCTCGCACTCCCACCAAACCAGATCTAGACAGACTGAGCTACCCAGAACATCCGACTTACGAACCGTGCTTGACGAAAAGGCACGATGCAAGGAGGATGCCAGGGCGCGGGATCCGCACAGAGTTTTTGTCTTACAGCTGTTGGCTCCTCGGACGCATGGAAGCGTCGAGGTTGGAATGCCAATACCGCGCCCTGCTTATGAACCAACGGACAAAGCATTAGCGAGGCTCCTCGCCATTTGTTCCGGCGATTGAAAACGCGCCCCTACCATCAGGCTTCCTTCAGCCCAAATTCACTACATATGAAGGGAAGACGGACCCCTACTCACACTTGAGCCACTTTCGTCAGGTCATGGCTGTGTACAGGCGAAACGAGGCCCTAATGTGCATACTCTTCCCTTCAAGCCTTGGCGACTTAGGCTTGACCTGGTTCGAGAAACTCCCAGAAGGCAGCATAGCCTCTTGGGCACAATTAGTAGAAGCCTTTGTGACAAGGTTCCGAACAAACACTAAAACCCCGGTGGAGATCGATCAGCTACTCTCCATCGACATGGGTGATAAAGAGACCCTAAGATCCTACAACAGTCGCTACTGGGAGACATTCAATCAGATTGGGGATTGCCCCACCAATCTCGCCATTGCACAGTATAAAAGAGGCCTTCCAGTTGGGAACAGACTGAGGGACTCGATCACAATGACGCCACCCCTCACTATGGAAGCCCTGATGGAAAGAGTGCATCAGCACATCAGGGTAGAAGAGGATAGCGCACGAGCCAAAGCAAAATCTAGTGCGACCGCAGTACCAGAAAAAGAAGACCTCAGCAAAGGTCAATACAGTAGATCGTCAGAGCAAAAACGGACGTGGCAGACGAGATAACGGAGAAGACCCTGATAAAAGATGGTTGAGAATCCGTACTGCCATAACCACGGTGTTCAAGAAACCGATATATCGGATTCTTAGTGAAATAAGAGATGAGCCTTTCGTCAAGTGGCCAGCCAAGCTAGGAGAAGCCCAGAAGGATTATGACGAAAGATCGCGGTGCACCTTCCACAAAGAAAAAGGGCACCGCACTGAGAATTGCACACCATTGAGACAACACCTGGAAGAGTTAGTGGCAGCAGGCCATTTGGATAAATACATTGAAGGAGGGACGCAACCAGCCCCCCAGGATCACAATAACCCCAATGGAATGCCAATCGACGCCCCACCTCAAGGCATTATCAATGTAATACATGGAGTCTTTGAACCTGAGCGTGTATGCGAGCTCAGGGGATCAACCAAGAAGACAGAGCACTTTAGAGAAGTGTTAAGTGCCCAACCTGCCATCAAGAAGGGAAAGACAGAGGCAACAAATGTTATGTCCTTTTCGGATAAGGACTTGGATCGAATATACTGTCCACACAATGATGCCCTAGTTGTCACTCTCCGAGTCAAGGATTTTGACGTCAAGCGGATTCTGATTGACCAGGGTAGTTTATGTGAGATCATGTACTACGACACATTTAAACAACTAAAGCTACAAGACAAAGACTTGGCGCCTGCAGTATCTCCCCTAATTGGATTCAACTCCATGCCAGAATGGCCTGTCGGCAAAATAATTCTTCCAGTCAGAGCAGGAAGTGTAACAAAACAAGTGGAGTTCTGGGTATTGAAGGTCCCCTCCACATACAACATCATCTTGGGCAGAACATGGCTACACGCCATGCGTTCGGTGGTGTCATCCTACCACCAGGTAATGCGGTTCCCCAACGACACCGGTATAATTGAAGAAGTATATGGAGATCAGATCATGTCAAAATAATGTTTCGCCACGGTAAATGGCAGCCGCGCTGCCAAAGGATACGCTCATTCGGTGGAGGAACCTGAAAGCAATGAACTATTCGCGGATGTCGGCAAAGAGGCTGATCAGAAAGCAGTGGAGGACTTGGTGGAGGTAAAAATAGATGAGAAGAACCCGGATAAGTTCTTGTTGCTTGGCTCATCGTTGTCCAGCACTGAGAGAATAGAGGTCTTGGAATTCTTGACTTCTAACATCGAAGTGTTTGCCTAGATGCCCTACGACATGCCAGGCATTGATCCAAACTTCATCAGTCACCAACTCAATGTCCACCCATCCGCCAGACCAGTCATTCAACGCACACGCAGATCGGCACTCCATCACGCCGAAATAGTGGCGGAAGAAGTAGGCAACCTGCTGGAGGCAGGAGCAATTAGAGAAGTGCACTACCCAAGATGGATCTCCAACACAGTCGTAGTGCCAAAGAAAAATGGCAAATGGCGAGTCTGTGTCGACTACAAAACAGTCAACAAGGCATGCCCAAAAGACAGCTTTCCTCTACCGCGGATAGATCAACTAGTGGACCTAACGGCGGGGCACAACTGACTTAGCTTTCTGGATGCATACAGAGGCTATCACCAAATCGCCATGCATGAACCAGACCAGGAGGTCACATCTTTTACAACTCCAAGAGGATTATACTGTTACAAGGTCATGCCCTTTGGCCTAAAGAACGTAGGGGCAACATTCCAACGAATGGTCACCAAAATGTTTGAACCGTTGTTAGGCAGAACAATGGAAGCTTACATCGACGACATGGTGGTCAAAAGCAAGGATGAGAATGACCATCTTAAGGACCTAGGCGAGATGTTTCAAATCCTGAAGAAGCACAAGTTGCGCCTCAATGCGTCCAAGTGTGCATTCGGAGTAGGATCTGGCAAATTCCTGGGCTTCCTCGTGACCAACCGAGGTATAGAGGCAGACCCCTCTCAAATCAAGGCAATCCAAGATCTGGAGAGACCGAACTCAGTAAAAGAAGTGCAGCATCTCACCGGCATGGCAGCTGCACTCAACTGGTTCATAAGCAGGTCGTCAGATAGACTATGACCATTTTTTCATGCCTTGAAGGCCAAGTTTGAGTGGGACGAAGAATGCGACCAAGCTCTGGAAAGCTTGAAGGAGTATATGTCTTCCCCACCACTGCTTGTTACCCCAGTACCTGGTGAAGAACTCTTCTTGTACCTGGCAGTCACTCAGCACGCAATTAGCGCAGTATTGGTTCGTGCAGAAGGAATTCAACACTTGCCCATCTTTTATGTCAGCAAGACATTGTTGGGAGCCGAAACAAGGTACTTGCCCTTGGAAAAACTAGCATTGGCATTAATGATGGCCTCTAGAAAATTGGCACACTACTTTCATGCCCACACCATAGTCGTCCTCACAGCTTTTCCACTAAAAGCTTTGTTTGAGAGGGCGAACTTTTCTGGGCGAATCTTGAAGTGGGCAGTAGAGTTGGGACAATTCGACATCAAGTTCCAATCCAGAACCGCAGTAAAGGCCCAGTCTTTGGCAGACTTCGTCGCAGAGTTTACTCCTGGTAGTCATCATATCTGCCCAGTCGACCTAACTGACACAACCGAACTAGGGATGGAAGTTGACGCCGGAATAGCGCAACCCCTAGCAGTTAGCACTCAGTCAGACTCCAAGGCAGACCAGACTAAAGACAGCAAGGAAGAAGCAAACCAAGGCTCACCAACAGTACAATCAGATGATGAAGGGCAGACAGCAAGCATGGACCTTGAAGAAAACACCATTCTTGACCCCACGACATCATCTGACCCCTCCACGTGCTGGAAGTTATTCGTTGGAGAGATGTGGAAGCTCTTTGTGGATGGAGCATCCAACCGGCATGGTGCAGGGCTTGGCATAGTCCTCATCTCCCCAGACGGCCTGGTTGTAGAGCAAGCAATCAACCTTGGCTTCCCAGCATCAAACAACGAAGCGGAGTATGAAGCGCTTCTCGCAGGACTTAAATCAGCATGCTACATGAAGGCCACCGAACTAATGGTTTACAGCGACTCACAGCTGGTAGTAAATCAAATTTCTGGCGACTATGAAGCGAAGGATGATAGGATGGCCAAGTACCAAGAGTTGGTCAGAACAGAGATCAAGAAATTTGAAGTAGTAAGGATAGAGCAAATCGGCAGGGAGGAAAACAGCAGAGCAGACGAACTAGCAGGCTTCGCCTCAATGGCAAATTCCTCCATACCTCATCCACTACTAATCGACTACCTACCTAGACCAAGCATAGAAGACCCCGAAGCAGAAGAAGTATGTTGCACAGAACTAGGCCCCTCTTGGATGGATCCCATCATCCTGTTCCTAAAAGACGGCATCCTACCAGAAGAGAAAAAAGAAGCCAACAGAATACGAGCGAAGTCACAGTGATTTTGGCTATCTCCATCTTTGGCATTATACAAGAAGTCATTCTCAGGGCCTTACCTAAAGTGCGTCCATCCCAGCAAAGTGGAAGCATTCTTGTTCGAAATACACGAAGGGGTGTGCGGAAGCCATCAAGGAGGAAGGTCACTAGCTTACAGGGCCATTTCGCAAGGTTATTGGTGGCCATACATGCAGGCAGACTCAGAGAAATATGTCAAGAAGTGTGAAAAATGCCAAAAATTCGCACATCAAATACATCAACCAGCTAGAGAACTCCTACCATTGACTAGCCCATGGCCTTTCGCAATGTGGGGCTTGGACATAGTAGGACCACTTCCAACAGCACCCGGCGGCAGGAAGTTCTTTCTCGCAGCAACAGACTACTTCACAAAGTGGGTGGAAGCAGAAGCATTGGCATCAATCAAGGAAAAAAATGTGAAGAAGTTCGTTTGGCAAAACATCATCACTCGATTTGGCATACCGAAGGCCCTAATCTCAGACAATGGTACTCAGTTCGACGGCAGAATCTTCAGAGGCTTTTGTGAAGAATACAAGATAGAGTTCTACAATTCTACACCGGCATATCCTCAAGCAAATGGCCAAGCAGAAGTATCAAATAAAGTCGTCTTGGATGGACTTAAGAAAAGACTAGAGAAGGCAAAAGGCAAGTGGGCAGACGAACTCCCTCATGTTTTATGGGCTTACCGCACCACACCTCGACGATCAACAGGAGAGACACCATTCTCCTTAGCCTATGGAATAGAAGCAGTAATCCCACTGGAAGTTGGCCTCCCCACAATCCAAAGCGAAAATTTTGATCCAGACTTAAATGAAGAAGCCATAGCGTTGGAACTCGACCTTGCGGAAGAAAGAAGAGAAAGGGCATTAGTTCACATTTCTTCATACCAACGAGAATTAATTAGAAAATACAACAAAAAGGTGCATCCAAGACAATTCAAGATCGACGATTGGGTACTGCGCAAAGTAATGGGAAACACCTTGGTACCAGGAGATGGCAAGTTAGGGCCAAACTGGGAAGGTCATTACAAAGTAGTTGGGTTAGCAGGCAAGGGGGCATACCACCTAGAAGACAAGGACGACAAAGCAATCCCTAAGCCATGGAACACGGCCAATCTCAAGTTGTTTTATTTTTAGTTTTTTTTCTTTCAAACATGTAATTTCTTTTTTTTTCAATAAAACAACCAATTCTTTTTCAGAATGAGTTGTTTTTTGTAAAAGTTAGTTTTAGTGAAGATAGGAATATTACAAACCTTTTGTTCTAAGTTAGCTGGAAAAAACTAACTTAGAGGTTGGCTGGAATAAACCAACACCCTTCCTAAGCCCAGGATAAGGATCCAGGCTGCAGGACGTTTGGTCGGAATAGCCAAACAATATTCTAAGTTAGCTGGAAAAAAAACTAACTTAGAGGTTGGCTGGAATAAACCAACACCCTTCCTAAGCCCAGGATAAGGATCCAGGCTATAGGACGTTTGGTCGGAATAGCCAAACAATATTCTAAGTTAGTTGGAAAAAAACTAACTTAAAGGTTGGCTGGAATAAACCAACACCCTTCCTAAGCCCAGGATAAGGATCCAGGCTGCAGGACGTTTGGTCGGAACAACCAAACAGTGTTCTAAGTTAGCTGGAAAAAACAAACTTAGAGGTTGGCTGGAATAAACCAACTCTTAGTACTCTTCAGCCGAAGTATGAGTATGGCTGAAGAGTGGTTGGCTGGATTAAACCAACTCTTGTTACTCTTCAGCCGAAGTAAGGGTATGACTGAAGAGTGGTTGGCAGGATTAAACAAACTCTTGTTACTCTTCAGCCGAAGTAAGGGTATGGCTGAAGAGTGGTTGGCTGAAATAAACCAACTCTTGTTACTCTTTAGCCGAAGTAAGGGTATGGCTGAAGAGTGGTTGGCTGGAATAAACCAACTCTTTGTACTCTTCAGCCGAAGTAAGGGTATGGCTGAAGAGTGGTTGGCTAGAATAAACCAACTCTTTGTACTCTTCAGCCAAAGTAAGGGTATGGCTGAAGAGTGGTTGGCTGGAATAAACCAACTCTTAGTACTCTTCAGCCGAAGTAAGGGTATGGCTGAAGAGTGGTTGGCTGGAATAAACCAACTCTTAGTACTCTTCAGCTGAAGCATGGGAATGGCCAAAGAATGGTTGGCTGGAATAAAACCAACTCTGAGTACTCCTCAGCCAAAGTAATTATTTCGGCTAAGGAGTGGTTGGCTGATAAGCATAGTTCAACCATTTAAAACCAGAATAGCAGTTGGAACAATAGAAGACATTACAAGTGCAAGCACACATGAAAACCGGAATAAGAGTCCAACAAAATTTTCATTCATTGAAAATCAATTACAAAGAGGCATAGCCCGGTTACAAAGACAAAAGGTAACAAAAAAGAGAAAAAGTGCAAAATCAAGAAAAAAGATCTTCAATTTCGGCATCAAAGGCAGCGTCGGCATCAACTTGAAGACCGATTTCAGGCGGAAGGACGTTTTCAGTCGTAAGAGTGGTTTCGGTCGGAACCACGGTTTCACCTGGTTGTTCAATAGTTAGATCTTCCACCGTGGGCTTCGACCGAACTACCCGATCTACATTCGCAACCGGAGTATCCTCAGGGGCAGAGTCTTCATCAGAGTCTGAGCCCTCAAGAAACTGCTGTTGCATGGCACTTGCATATTCCATGAAGGAGTTCGGTATGAAGTAGGCTGGAGGGTGGAAAACCTCGGTCTGAGGATCATGACCGAGCTTCTCAGCGGCTCCCCTCCAGCCGCACTTAAAGAACAGCTCTTTGGCGGCCTCACACTGTTGGACATATATATCCTCTGCCTTCTTGTAGCCTTTCTTTTCGGCCTCTTTTGCGTCCTCCTTCGCCTGGGTTATTTCGGCATCTTTCTTCCTTTCCAGCTTCACCAGCTCGCGTAGGTACTTGTCTTTCAGAACAATGGCAGCCTTCTGCTTTTCGACTTCAGCCGAACTAACCAGTCCAGTCAGTCTGCCGACCTCACCTCGTAGTTCGGCCATTTCTTTTCTGGCCTCCTCCAGCTCGGCTGCTTTTGCCTCAGCTTCTGCTGCTGCTTGCCTGGTTACTTTCCTAAGCTCCAACACTTTCCTATGAGTGATTTGGTTTTTCTGAATGGCCTGACAAAGACAAAATTTCCCTTTAGCCGAAGTAGAAGTTGAAAAAAGAAAGTAGACAGAAAAACGACCGAAGTTGCTTACCAGAATCATGGATTTAGTCGTAGACCGGATGGCCTTCAGTTCGGTGTTTAACTGTTTGTGGTGGTGCTCCATGTCTTTGGGCAGACACACACTCTTGGCCAGATTTATGGCCAACAGGTGGTCTTTCTCAGCTACAACCGAGTCTGTATCTCGGATGTCTCGGTCGTTGAAAGTAAGTTTTGGGGCCCAGCTGCCGGTAGTTCGGTCAGAAGGTTCCGGTTGGGGGCTCGGTGGCAAGCTCGGTGGAAGTGCAGGTTCTGCTTCATCAACCAAAATTTGTTCGGTTTCAGCAGTCCGGGCACGCTTGGTTCGGCGGGAAGAGGACGACTGTTGAGAAGGGAGGGCCACAACAGCAGGTTGCGATTGGCTGGGTGGCGTTACTTCGGGCCTGGTTGTCTCGGTTAAAAGAGCCCTGACTCTGTTCTTTTTCGCCATCTCTTCTTTGGCTGTCAGTGGGACTAGTCTAATCTCGGGCAAGGATGGGTCCGGTTCTAGGGCGTCTTCAAGAAGGAAGTCAGTTACCCTGGCTTTCCGACGACCGCTGTATCGATAGGTCGGCTCGAATTGCAGCAACTTGGCCCAACTATGTTCAGGAT
This sequence comes from Camellia sinensis, assembly GCF_055761805.1. NCBI lineage: Eukaryota > Viridiplantae > Streptophyta > Magnoliopsida > Ericales > Theaceae > Camellia > Camellia sinensis. The sequence goes on from NC_138963.1 coordinate 78,763,565, forward strand.
ACCGTAGTGCGGCTCGTAAAGCTGCAAGATTTGGATAACTGTACAAGGAATGAAGGTGAGCAGAATCTGCAAAAAAGAGACAACTGTTAGTTCGGTTGATAGACTAGCAAAACTGAAATAAAAAATACAAGGAACAAGACCGAAGTTAAATTACCGGGCTCCCCTTTTTTCCAATTTATAGGTCGGCCAGGAATTTGAGCTTGAAAATCCTCAAAGTTCCCAGAGACCCAGAAAAAGTCGTCGTCATTTACGTCTTTGTCCGGAGTATATTTAATTATCTTCTCTCGGCGGCGACGTATCCTAAGGTAATAGACCCACCCATCTTCTTTTGAGCCGATGGAGTATTGATGGAAAATTTCGGCCAGGCCAAGATTTAGTCCGGCTTGGCGGTTTAGTTCAGCTATTCCCATGATGATGCGGTAGGAGTTGGTGGACAGTTGGGTAGGGCATAATCTAGTCTGCCTAAGAAATTCACAGATCAACGGTTGAACCGGAAACCGTAGTCCGGTTTCTATGATGGATAAAAGGGTGAAGGGGACGAAGCCTTCATTGTCCCAGGGAATGACGTCTTTTTCGGCCAGGACCAGATGGACGTCGTCAGGTATTTGGTAGTCTTTCCTGAATTCGGCTAGGCCACCCGGAGTATTTACTAAATATCTATACTTCCCCATCTATCGTATAATTTAAGAATAAGTTATTTCGGTGCAAATATTGTGCTCAGTAGCTCGGTTGAGCGCACGCAGGAGTGCCTGGGCAACCTAAAGTCTGCAAAGCAGAAAACACAGGGGTTAAGCACAGATCATTGGACCGTGCTACAAATTAAAAGCGAGGTAAAAAAGTCCTACTTCGGCTTTATGGACGGGTTCTATCTCGGTTCAGCAAAATGCTCGGTAGCTCGGTTTGAGCAAAGTTCTTATTGATCAAATCTTGGAAGGCATCTCAGCATACTTGCTTTGGAAACGACTTTGTTAGGCCGGTTCGTCGTCTAGGGGCAGCTTTCTGAGTTCGGTCTAAAAAACTAAGAAAGCTGGCTTAGCCCCAAAGGCCTAAATCGGTTGAACTACGAGTTTTGTTACTTCGGTTGAGCCTCTAGGGGCAGCTTTCTGAGTTTGGCTTAGAAGCTAAGAAAGCTGGCTTAGCCCCAAAGGCTTAGCTCGGTTGAAGACCGAGGTTCCTAGTTTAATGTCTTCAAACTTCGTTCGGTGATCTTATTTCGGCTAAGGTGAATCGGAAGTCGGTTATTTGTTGAAGCTGCTGTTATTTCTACAAGTTTTAGTTCGGTTATTTTCTGTATTGATCTACCTATATAGCACAAAACAGTATCCTAGTTCGGTTGGGACAAGTTTTTGGATCAAAGACTAGTCTTCTACAGGATATTACATACACGCACGAGTTCAGTAAAGTTTTTCCAGTAAAATACAGAAGCAAAGCAGAAAATAGACTAATATGTTTCGCAAAAGCATGGAAAGCAAAATAAAAAAACAAACAAAGCAAGAAGGTTAGATTTGCCTACCAGAGTAAAAAGGAAGAAGCTAGAAGATGGAAGCAATGGCAGCAATGAAGGGCACGAACACAGCAAGCTCAAACTCAGGGCTCAGGAACAAGGGAGAGAAGAAATAAGGAATAAAGTAAATGATTCAGAAATGAGAGGGTTGTTTTGTGTAAAGGATGAAAAGCAAAAGGGCGGGACTGTTCAAAAATTTCGTGGTACGAGAGCGGCGTGACAGCTGCTCATAGCCTATCAGAGCCTGCCACGTGGCATTGGAAAGTGAAGCGTTACAGTCAGTGATTGAAGAGACGTTTTGACCGAACGCGTAGAGCCGAAGTAAAATAAGCTCGGTTGGAGAGGCTAAGTGATTTTTTAGTTCGGCTGGAAAAGCTTATAGACGTTAGCTTGGCTGGTCACTAGGTAATCCCAATCATGCCGTGCAGATGGAATCAAGGGGCAATTGAGAGGGTAATTTTTGGTGAAAATTGGGCCGAGCTATGAAATGGACTTTATGGCCCCAAAGTACGAAAGACCGGGTAAAATGGGCCGAGAAGTTACTCCGGCCCATGAGAAATAAAGTTACTTCGGTCAAAAGAGATGAAGTTACTTCGGCTCAGGAATTGTAAAGCTACTTTGGTTTGGAACCGGTCTCCGAGTTATTCCGGTCATGACGTATTCTGGATAGATCGGTCAAGGCCTTGCTACTCGGTAGCTCGGTCCCAACATATCATGGTTCGTACATGGGAGAACCGAGATACGGAGTAAAAGGAAGGGCCGAACTAAAGATAGTTCGGCCTACCTTGTGGCTCAGCTTAGCCAGTTTACTTCAGTTAAATGGTAGTTCGGCCGTAGTAAAAACCATCCCACTTGGTTTAAGCAGTGAGGGGGGGGGTGTAAAAGGATAAGCATTATCCTTTAGGAGTGTGAATCCTAGGAGGACTCTGCATGGAGAAATAAAAGTCCTACTAGGATTGTGCCACTTGAAACCTATAAAAGCTCACAAGCATCACCTTGGAGGAGGTAATATAACTCAACATACAATTTTGCTTCCTGAATACATTGAGCTTTGTCTATTTGTCAAGTTTTCTGACTTAGGCATCAGAGAGGTTTCCGGCACACACCCGCCGGCTAGCTCACGTTTGTGTTTTCAGGTGACAAAGCGACGTTGTATGGAGGAGCGTGGACTTAGTCAACAGGATTATACGAGGAGAATTATTTCTTCCCCGTACAAATATCATTATTTTTTTAACAAACAATCACATTTGGTAACTTATATTTTAGTAAGATTATTAATATGTGTAGAATTATTCTTTATAAATTACTCTCTTTTTTTTCTTTTTTTCTCAGGTTGCATATCTATCAACTATTTTTTATACCTCACCAATGATAATTATTTAGTAGTTTAAAAAGTTGCTTAGTCACTTGGCTACGCAATAATAAGGAACATACAATTATTTTAAGAACAAAATCCTCACTATGATATATAAAAGTTTTAGAAATTAATTTTTTTTTGTCTCTAAAAATATAAATTTTGTTACAAAACATATTTAGGCCACATCAACCCAATGCTCCAATTCACTTCCATCCACTCAAACCCCATCAACACCACCACATGGGGTGAATGGGGTGATTGTCACAACCCAAACCCGTCTCTATGGGTTTAGCATCATAACTGGTTAGTAATCCTAAGATTACCCAAGGCCTCTAAACATATTGATTTAATAATAAGGGGCTACGGAAGCAGATATGAAACACACATAGTCCATAGAGCTGTGCAGACATACATAAGACACAAAAATTTAAAACATATACATGAACCTATATATGACGTCATATACATAACAATTCCACATTGTTATAATACGCAAAATAGGACAAAAGAACTGTTACGAAACCACAAAAGTCTAACTCTTATAACTCAGTTCACAAAACTCGACCACTAAACTCTTTTTGGAATCTCCTTGGGAGGCACAATAGTTGGCCGACAAAACTGACCTCCAGGCAAACATCACTGAGCTTGGTCACGTGTTGGTCACCTACATACATAAATAATACAGTGAGCTGGAGCCCAGTGAACAATGACAAAGTAAAGATTTTAATGAATGAGATCCGTAACAGACTTAGATTTCCAAAACAGAAACATCAGCATGTTCGTATCATACAGAGTCATATTCATATTCATATTCAAATCATGCATGGTACATCCATTAGCATTAACATATCTCTTTGGTCAAGCATATTAAGTTTCATAAAGGAACCTCTGGTACCTGGTAACATATCTCATACGTGGGCCACGGTATTATTTCTCCCTGGTGAGGGCTTGGGCACAGTATTATTTTCCTTGGATGAGGGCCTTATGACGATAAGCCATAGTATTATTTCCCCTGGGCGAGGTAAGGATACCACAAAGACATTTCAAAGAATTGAATCATCATTCATGTAATCACAAAATAGCCTTTTGTATCATTTAGAAACAGTTCATATCATATTATAATGTTCAAAAAGTATTTCATATCGAACATAACTTTACTAAGTTATTACTCACAAATAGTTTCACAAATAGCTTCGATAGCAAACCAATGGATCGACAGCTCACGGCGCGTGACCTACACAAACATAATAGATACACATATTGAAACACAAGGTTGGATAATACTTAACATATTTCGTTTTGTTCTTAGTGTGTTTCTAAGTCTCATCCTCATTATTGTGTCTTAACTAAGGCTTAAGAATACTAAGGATGTAATGAGGTTGCCAAAGTGCACATGAAAACACTTAGTAAGATTTGCGGAAAATAGGGGCTTCGCTTGAGCGCAACTTCGTTCGCTTGAGCGCAACTTCTTTCGCTCGAGCGAAGGTTAAAAAATAAAGGTGGTCGCTCGAGCGCAACTTCAATCGCTTGAGCGGTTTGTAAACTCTGCAAAAGTACTGGTTGCTTGATTTTTTCACTCGACGCACGCTCGACGCGAGACTGAGGTCTTCGCTCAAGCGCAACTCTAGTCGTTCGAGCAAATTTACGCTTGAACCAATTTTTGATCGCTCGTGCGAAAGTGCAAAACAAAAAGTGGTTGCTCGAGCAGAGATGCAGAATTCTGGAATTTCAAATTGCTCTTCATGATGCAAAACTTGAATTCAAAGCCTCAAAACACATCCTTTGGGCCCAAAACTTAAGAAATCTCTTGTAAACTTGTAAAACATCATGAATTCAAAGCCATTTCGCAAAATCAAAGTCCAAAGATAAGCCAATTGAACCAAATCAACTTAGAGTTTAAAGAACATAACATGTATGCATTAATATGAACTCAACCTTCCCAAACATGATCAATTAAGGCCAATTGGTAGGAAATATGATGAATTCTCAAAATCAAACTAGACTTGATACATGCATGAGAGAATTCTTTGAAACAACATCAAAACTCCACTAAATGCACATGTATGTATGAAATGTTCATATTCTCTACATTATTAGCTCAATTCTTGCATAATTCAACTCAATCCTCTAGAATTCATGTCCTAGATATCATAATTATATTGTCTAAATGTTGAATCCTTACCTCAACTTCTCAAGTAAGCTCTAGGTGATGAATTCACTAAGATTCCAAGATAAATCCTAGAATTTCCAAGCTAGTTCCTTCCAAATTCAAGCAATTTCTTTGTTTGATCTCAATTCTCTCCTCCTCTCTCTCTCTCTCTTCTTACGTTTATGTCATCAAGGATGAAGATATGAGAGTGCACATTGTAACCAAGGGTTCACTTGAGCCTTATATAGGCTTGAATTAATTAAGCTTAATTAAACTTGGTTATGCTTAGCTAAGTCCATATATTTTATTCTAATTAATTTGTTCCGAATCGAATTTAAATTAAACCTACCGTAATTTCCTACAAATTCCAAATAACACATATACCAAGTCAATTTCATGATCGGATGCCAATAAGACCTTCAATTCGTAGAACAAAATAGAAACACTAACAAATCTTCCTACGATGGGCATATAGAACGCAAATAATGCAACACACATGTAATTAATTCATAATTTTATCTTAATTACTTATTAGGCATCCTTAATCATGGTTTAACAGTTAATCATAGGTCCGGATTGTTACAGTCTTTCCCCCTTAAAGAGTTTGGTCTTCCAAACTCGAATTACCTTCGTTGTGGAAGAATATCGGATCCAGAGGGAATAAATCAGGGTATCTCTTCATCATATCTTCTTCAGTCTCCTAAGTTGCATAAGTCCCTCCGTGATTGTTCCAATCAACTTTCACTAATGATATTCATTTGTTCCTCAATCTTTTGATTCTGCGATTCACAATCTGAATTGGCCTCTCTTTGTATGTATAGTCATCTTTCATAAGCACATGTGTTAGTTTAATAACATGTAACGGATCTCGTAGATAGTCCCGAAGCATAGATACATGAAAAACATTATGCATATGTTCCATAACTGGTGGTAAGGCCACCCGATATGTCACTGGGTTGATTTTCTCAAGGATCTCATATGGCCCAACATATCTCGGTGCTAACTTACCCTTTACACCAAACCGAGTTTTCCCTTTCATTGGAGTCACTTTGATAAAACACGTGATCTCCAACTTCATATTCACTGTCTCTTCTCCGGGCATCTGCATAACTCTTTTGGTGGCTCTGTGCAGTTTTTAGTCTCTACTGAATCAATTTCACATTTTTCGTCATTTCTTACACAAGTTCTGGTCCCAATAAAGGTCTATCACTTACCTTGGCCCAACAGATCGGAGAACGGCATTTTCTACCATATAGAGCTTCATAAGGAGCCATCCCAATACTTTAGTGATAACTGTTGTTGTACACAAATTCAGCGAATGATAAATAGGTCTCCCAATTTCCTTAGAAATCTAACGTGCACAGTCTAAGCATATCGTCCAAGGTTTGAATGGTTCGTTCAGATTGGCCATCTGTCTATGGGTGATAAGAACTACTCAGTCTTAGCTCAGTTCCCAAAGCTTGCTGTAGACTCTGCCAGAATCTCGAAGTAAACTTGGAATCTCTGTCAGACACTATGGAGACTGGAACTCCATGCAATTTCATAATTTCATTTACATACAAGTTAGCTAACTTATCCGCATTATACAAAGATTTGACAGGCAAAAAGTGGGCAGATTTAGTTAAACGATCAACAATGACCCATATAAAATCCATACCTTGGGAGGAGCGATGTAGCCCAACAATGAAGTCCAATGTGATATGTTCCCATTTCCATTCCAGTATTTGAAGCGGCTGAAGTAATCCAGCGGGTCGTTAATGTTCAACTTTTACCTGTTGACAATGCAAACACTTAGCCACAAAATCTGCAATACTCTTCATCATTCCTAGCCACCAGAAGTTCTGTTTTAGATTCTTGTACATTTTCGTATTACCTGGGTGCATAGCAAACTTCGAATTGTAAGTCTCAATCATAACACGTTTCCTCAGTTCAAAACAATCTAATACACAAAGCCTACCCTAAAAGTTTAGCACATTGTTCTCAATTACAAACCCCGGCCTTGGTTTTGATTCAAGTTCATCAACAATCTTCTTCAGAAACTCATCGTCAAGTTGTTTCTCTTTAATTTCTTCAATTATCTCAGGTTGGACGGAAATGGCAGCTAGGATTCCACCCTATTCACACAACACAATTTCAATCTCATTTCTTTCCAAATCATGTAACATTTCTCTTTGACCGGTAAGTAAACATGACAAATTGCTAATGGATTTTCGGCTCAAAGCATCTGCAATGGTATTGGCTTTCCTCGGATGGTACAAAATCTGCAAGTCATAATCCTTGATCAACTCAAGCCATCATCTCCATCTCATGTTCAGTTCTTTGTAGGTGAAAAAATATTTCAAGCTTTTATGGTCAGTATACACCTCGTAAGGCACACCATACAGATAGTGTTGCCAAATTTTCAAGGCAAACACCGCAGCTGCTAGTTCAAAGTCATGGGTTGGATAGTTCTTTTCATGTGGGTGGAGTTGTCAAGAAGCATAAGCAATCACCTTCCCATTTTGCATTAACATACACCCCAAACCTTTGTACAAAGCGTCACTGTAAATTTGAAACCCATCAGTACCATTAGGCAAAGTCAAAATTGGTGCAGTTACTAACCTGGTCTTTAACTCTTGGAAGACAGACTCTCGTTGATCATTCCAATCAAATGATACATTTTTCTATGTCAACCGTGTCAATGGCATGGCAAGTTTGGAAAAGTCTTTTACAAATCTTCTGTAATAGCCAACAAGCCCTAGAAAACTTCTAACTTCAGATATATTTGTCGATCTTGGCTAGCCTATAATAGCCTCAATCTTCTGTGGGTCAACTGATATGCCATTTTTATTGATTACATGCTCCAAAAATGTGACATTATCAAGACAAAATTCACATTTGGAAAATTTTGCAAACAACTTCTTTTCCCGTAAAATCTGTAAAGTAGTTCTCAGATGATTTTCATGTTCTTCCTTACTTTTGGAGTAAATCAGTATATCATCAATAAATATAACTTTGAATTCGTCAAGAAATTGTTTGAAAACCCTATTCACTAGGTCCATAAACGCTGCAGGTGCATTAGTTACCCCAAATTGCATTACCAAAAATTCGTAGTGCCCGTATCTAGTTCTGAATGCAGTTTTGTCTATGTCTTCTGCCTTGACTTTCAACTAGTGATACGCGGATCTAAGATCTATCTTAGAGAACACTTGTGCTCCTTGAAGTTGGTCAAACAGATCATCTATTCGAGGCAATGGATATTTATTCTTAATGGTTACTTTGTTCAGTTCCTTGTAATCTATACACAGTCTTAACGATCCATCATTCTTCTTTACAAATAGGACTGGAGCACCCCAAGGTGAAGTGTTCGGGAGGATAAATTTCTTGTCTAACAGTTCTTGGAGTTGAACTTTTAATTCTTTCAATTCAGAAGTTGACATCGATATGGGGTTTTAGAAATTGGTTGTGTCCTAGGTATTACATCAATGATGAATTCAATTTCTCTATCAATTAAGTCCCTAGCCAATTCTTTCGGAAACACATTGGGAAATTCACAAGCAACAGGAATAGTTTCCATATTAGAACTATCAAAAGTCTCAATCAAAACACAATACATATAACCCTTACATCCTTTCCTATGTAGTTTAACAACTTTCATGGTAGAAATCAAATATGGGGAAGGAACTACCCCATTCCCAGCAAACACAAATTCAGGTAATCTAGGTGGACGAAACACAATAGATTTATTCACACAATTAATAGTTGTACAATATTTCGTCAACTAGTCTATACCCAATATGCTGTCAAAATGATCAATACCCAATGGCTACAAATCAAAATACAATGTCACATCACCAATCACAATATCACATGCCAGATAAATATAAGCACATATCATAGAACCCCCAGATGATATAGATGCAGACAATAAGAAATTCATGGGTTCTAAAGGTCTAGTTAATTTCTGAGAAATGGCATATGACACAAATGAGCGTGTAGAACCGCAATCTATCAAGACATATGCATTTTGGGCATAGATGGAAATTATACCTAACACTACAGACTCGATGTTCTGTACACCTAGGCACTAGTGCGAACACTCTCCATTGCCTTAACGTTTTATTTCCAGTGTTACCTCTGCCACTAGATCTTGTATTTGACCTCATTACAGAAGCAGATCCGCCTGAACTTGTTGCGGGGCGATTGGCATTTTCAGACCCAAGTGGACAATCTTTCATTATGTGGCCAACTTTGCTACACCGGTAACAAGCACTGGATGCACAGTAACACACCTCTATGTTTCCTTCCACGATCTGGACAAACTGGTAAGACCCCGTGTTTTGTTTTTTTGCTTCCAAAGGAGCTGTCCTTTCTAAACTTGTTACCTCTCTATTCTGTTGTTGTTGGGGCCTTACTTTGTTTCATAGCTGCTAAGGTAGCTTTTATCATTAAGGCTCGGTCGAGCACCTCCGCATCCGTAGGTAACTTCAAGACACTGACTCGATCAAACACTTTTAAAGTCAAGGCTCCTTCAAATTTTTGTGCCTTTTTGTAATCGGTATCCACCATATGTGGAGCAAACCATGCCAATTCAATGAACTTGGCTTCATATTCGGCTATTGACATATTGCCCTGCTTGAGTTCTTGAAATTCTAAAACTTTTCAGTCCCAAAAGCACTATGGGAAATATTTTTCGTAGAAGATTTCCTTGAATTGAACCCATGTCATGTTCCCATTATCATTTCGGATAGCAACCACCACCTTCGAGCTTTATTCTTTAAAGTATAGGTGGCCAAGAGCACCTTTTGATTCTCAAAGCAAAAAAATACTTTATATAGTTTTTGTATTTCAAGTAACCATGTTTCTGCCTTTAGTGGTTCAATACCACCCAAGAAAGTTGGCGATTTGATCTTTATAAACTTCTGAGTTAGGTTGATTATATCATTGTTATCTGGCTCATTTTGTACTGGTGGAGGTGGAGGGGGCAAAGGCTATTGCCTCGAAGATTCTGTTAAGGCTGCAAGCATTTATTCCATACGACTCATGCGAGCCTCAGAGGATTCAGCTATTCCATCACTTCTTGTATTTTCCATTTGCTATAGGTAAACAGAGCACTTATAAACGTAGGAAAATAATTCTTTTCATAATGTTCAGAGTATTCAGTTTCAATTCATCATTTCAATTCATATGTTCATGTTCAGATTCAGTTTTCACATTTACTGAAATTAACACACATTCACACTTATAGATGAAATGTCCCTAATTCTTTTCTAGGACATCCTGTAGCTCATATGGACTTGTGTATGTGATAGAACACGTGCTCTGATACCACTCTATCACGACCCAAACCCACCTCTATGGGTTTAGCATCATAACTGGCCAGTAATCCTGAGATTACCCAAGGCCTTTAAACAGATTGATTTAATAGTAAGGGGCTACAGAAGCAAATATAAAACATACATAATCCATAGAGCTATGAGGACATACATAGGACACAAAAATACGCAAAATATATAATGTCATATACATAACCATTCCACATTGTTATAATACGCAAAATAGGACAAAAGAACTGTTGCAAAACCATAAAAGTCTAACTCTTATAACTTGGTTCACAAAACTCGACCACTAAACTCTTTTTGGAACCTCCTCGGGAGGCACAACGGTTGGCCGACAAAACTGACCTCTAGGCAAACATCACTAAGCTTGGTCAAGCGCCTGGTCACCTACATACATAAATAATACAGTGAGTTAAAGCCCAGTGAACAATAATAGAGTAAAGATTTTAATGAATGAGGTCCGTAACAGATTTAGATTTCCAAAACAGAAACATCAGCATGTTTGTATCAAACAAAGTCATGTTCATATTCATATTCAAATCATGCGTAGTACATCCATTAGCATTAACATATCTCTTTGGTCAAGCATATCAAGCTCCATAAAGGAACCTCTGGTACCGGGTAACATATCTCATACGTGGGCCACGGTGTAGTTTCCCCCGAGCAAGGGTCTAGGCCGCTGTATTATTTCCCCCAGGCGAGGGCCTCATGACCATAAGCCATGATATTATTTTCCTTGGGCGAGGGCCTCTGCTAAGGATACAACAAAGACATTTCAAAGAATTAGATCATCATTCATGTAATCACAAAATAGCCTTTTGTATCATTCAGAAACAGTTCATATCATATCATAATGTTCAGAAAATATTTCATAACGAACAAAAATTTACTAAGTTATTACTCACAGATAGTTTCACAAATAACTTTGCTAGCAAACCAATGGATCGACAGCTCACGGCGCATGACCTACACAAACATAACAAATACACATATTGAAACACACACTTGGATAGTACTTAACTTACTTCGTTTTGTTCTTAGTGTGTTTCTAAGTCTTATCCTCATTATTATGTCTTAACTAGGGTTTAAGAATGCCTAGGATACAATGAGGTTGCCAAAATTTATATGAAAACACTTAGTTAGATTTGCTGAAAATAAGGGCATCGCTCAAGTGCAACTTCCTTCGCTCGAGCGGAGGTTCAAAAATAAATGTGGTCGCTCGAGCGCAACTTCTGTCGCTCGAACGGTTTGTAAACTCTGCAAAAATAATGGTTGCTTGATTTTTCTGCTCGACGCACGCTCGAAGGTCGCTCGAGCGCGAGATTGGGATCTTTGCTCGAGCATAACTCTAGTCGCTCAAGCAGTCTGCAAAATGTGTAAACTTCTAAGAGCTTGCAATTTACGCTCAATCTAACTTTTGGTCGCTCGAGCAGAAGTGCAAAACCAAGAGTGGTCGCTTGAGCGTAGGATCTATCGCTCAAGCGGAGATGCAGAATTCTAAAATTCTAGATTGCTCTTCATGATGCAAAACTTGAATACAAAGCCTCAAAACACATCCTTTGGGCCCAAAACTTAAGAAATCTCTTGTAAACTTGCAAAACATCATGAATTCAAAGCCATTTCGCAAAATCAAAGTCCGAAGGTAAGCCAATTGAACCAAATCAACTTAGAGTTTAAAGAACATAACATGTATGCATTAATATGAACTTAACCTTTCCAAACATGATCAATTAAGGCCAATTGGTAGGAAATGTGATGAATTCTCAAAATCAAACTAGACTTGATACATGCATGAGAGAATTCTTCGAAAACAACATCAAAATCCCATGAAATGCACATGCATGTATGAAATCTTCATCTTCTCTACATTATTAGCTCCATTCTTGCATAATTCAACTCAATCCTCTAGAATTCATGTCCTAGATATCATAATTATATTGTTTAAATGTTGAATCCTTACCTCAACTTCTCAAGTAAGCTCTAGGTGGTGAATTCACTAAGATTCCAAGCCAAATCCTAGAATTTCCAAGCTAGTTCCTTCCAAATTCAAGCAACTTCCTGTTTTGATCTCAATTCTCTCATCCTCTCTCTCTCCTCACGTTTATGTCATCAAGAATGAAGATATGAGAGTGTAAAGTGTAACCAAGGGTTCGCTTGAGCCTTATATAGGCTTGAATTAACTAAGCTTAATTAAACTTGGTTAGGCTTAGCTAAGTCCATCTATTTTATTCTAATTATTTCATTCCGAATCGAATGTAAATTAAACCTATCATAATTGCCTATAAATTCCAAATAACACATATACCAAGTCAATTTCATGATTGGATGCCGATAGGGCCTTCAATTCGCAGAACAAAACAGAAACACTAATGGATCTTCCTACGATAGACAGATAAAAACGCAAATAATGCAACACGCATGCAATTAATTCAGAATTTCATCTTAATTATTTATTAGGCATCCTTAATTTTGTTTTAACATTTAATCATAGATCAATGTTGTTACAGTGATTGTTAGGATTAGTCCACCCATGTAATAAAGGTAGATCCCATACAGTTATTAAGTTGGTTGATACATGTATTTAAGTTTGAATAGTAGAGTTTGAAATCTACTAGAAATCCAATGTGTAAGATTTGGTTTACCTAATTGTATGGAACTAGAATTCTCATGAATAGACTATTATCAATAGTCATGTAGACTATAGGATTTTCTTAATAGAGATTGAGAAAGTAGTGAGGGAAAAAAATTGAGATGTAAATGTGAGAGAAAAAATACCGTGGGCATCGAATGAATAAGGGTGAACTACCCTTGAATATGGGGTTTGGGTAGTGGTGTGAGTTTTGAGTGTTTTTGGCCATATCACATATATTATCTATTTTATTCATAATAGAAGCTCTCTCTCTCCTCTAGATGTAGGCAATTTATGTCAAATCACGTAAATTTGTATGTGATTATTTTTTTCTTTAATGTGTGCGTAGATGTATTTTTTTTTTTGTTGGTGGGATGTGTTATAAATCTCAACACCACTCTTTCTCCTCCTATCTTTTTTGTTTTCTTTTTTTTTTAATAGTTGTAAATCTGAGATCTCTCTCTCTTTTTTTTTTTTTCTTTTAGTTGTTGTTGATGATATATATATATATATATATTGAGAAGGTTTACAAGTTTGTGATCTGAAAAGATCCTTTTTTGTTTTTTTTCGTTTTTTTAGTAATGGTTGTAGATCTAAGATCTCTCTCTCCTCTTTTTTTTTTTTTTTTTTTTTAATCTTTTCAACAAATCAAATGTCCAAATCATGGATCATTTGATTTTTTCAACATTTATATATATATATATATATATATCTGAACATGGAAAATTCCAACGGATCATGGATCATTTGATCTTTTCAACAAAATTTCAACATATTACTCTTCTTTTCTTTCTTTCTTTTTTTTTTTTTTCTTTTTTTGTTTTTGTTTTTGCTAGATGATCTTGATTCGATTTCCACCTCAACATATTTGAGAGACCATGTTTGTTTGTTTGTTTTTTTAATCTCTAACACTATAAATTTTGTTGCAAAAAAAATCTTTAGGGACTAATTTTAGTTATCGCGAGAATAGTCTCTAAAAAGCCGTTCTGAAAAATCAAAAAAAGAGTTTTAAGGGATAAAATTTTAAAAATGTCGCTAATAAATGTACTTTTAAAAACAAAATAACTTAGTCTCAAAAAGATTTATTTTATGAGACAACACTTTTGGTCCCAAAATGTTAGTAATTCATTATTAAATATCTAATTTTGTCTCTAAAATAAAATAATAACACTTTTGATAACAAAAAAATTTTACTCGTAAAAAATAATTTTATCTCTAAATTGTTGTCTCTAAAATATTAATTTTTTATAGTGCCTCTTTGCCCCTTGTGATTTTAGTTTTAACCCTCTACCGTTTAGAAATAGCCGCTCATCCCTTTTATGGTCTTGGAGTAAACTGCTGCCGTTACTTGTTCCATCCAACTTCATAGATTTTGATGCGTTGGTGAGGAAATCAAATTTTCCCTCCAAAAGTAACTACGTAAAAAGACATAAAAGACCCTAGGTGTTTCTAAGCATATCCCTCTACGTTTCTATATAATGAAAATTGTTAATATGTTAATTAAAATAAAATAAATACATAATTAAAGATTGATCTAAACTATAAAATATAATTAAGAATTAATTTTAAAATAATTAAAATAAAATATAAAATAAACAATAATTAAGGATTGATTTAAAATATAATTAGGCTTCGTTTCGAAACAAGTTATTTTAATTACTGTTTGACTTTTTACGAAAAGATGTACAGAAAAATAGATAGAGTAATATGATAACTTATAATGACTTTTTGACTAAAACTGAAAGTTGACAAACAAGGCCTTAAATTAATTAAATATTTAGTTATGATCTAAAATATAATTAAATTAAAAGGTTATAAATTACAAACAATAATTAAACCGACCATCCATTCTTAATATATACACAAGTATATATATAAATCTTCCGTGTTGTTCGTATATATATATATATATATATAATTGTATAGGCATGAGAATAATTTATAATTTAATATGCGATAAAATTAGTAAGTAGATTGAAATTTTAAAAGTAGGTTAAAAATTAAGCGAACAAATTAAAGTTTCTTAACTAAAAGTAGTTAATTTATAATTTTTTTGCCTTGATTTGGGAAGAGCTAATTTAACCTGACTTTTTAGTTTTTTTTGACTAATTTAGCAATTAGCTCTGTTTGGGATTTTTTCTTTTTTCTTTTTTCGTTTGGATATGATAGTTGTGGGAGAAAAAATGAAGTGATCATGATTGAAATGTGACATTTTGTCTTAAATTAGGCCTCGTTTGAAAAGTAATAGTTTTAGCTTACAAGTCAAAAAGTTATTAAAAAAATCAAAAAGCCTATAACCTAAATAAAAAAGTCAAAATTTTTCTTTTCTCTATACTTTTTGTACATCTTTTTGTAAACAATCAAAAAGTCATTCTAAACGTACAAGTTTTTTTTATCTCATATTTTAGTCAAAAAGTCAAAAAATTATTAAAATAGTCTGTTCCCAAATGAGGTTTTAGTCTATTTTGCCTTTTTGTGTTTATTTAGGCTATGTTTGAGATGTTGGTTTCAAGTTATTTTAGTCACAAAAAGACAAAATAAGCTAACAAGTCAATAAGACAAAATGTCATATTCAAATTATAATTATTTTATTTTTTCTCTCACAAAAGTCAAAAAATCTAAAAAAGTCATTCCGAATAAGACTTTTTAACCTCAAGCTAAAAAAAGTCAAAAAGCCTAAAAGTCAATCAATATCCCAAACAAATTGTTAGTCACTTTAGCTTAGCTTGATCTTTTACAAACATGATGAGATGTAGAAAAAGAATAAAAAGGGTATAATTGTCTTTTTAATCATTAAAGTTAACAAAATTAGTGTTGTAATTTCGTCTAAAATCACATGAGCATTATTGTTGGCTTTTTGGCTTTCGAAGGTGATTATTGTAATTATGAGCGTGCCAACAAGGATCAATCAGTCCTTACAGAAAATTAATTGCCAACCAATTATCAAACGATTGTATTTTAGTTCTTTCAGCCTCAATGAAGAGGACTTTTACTGGTGGCTTGATTTAGGAGAATTAAGCAGATGACAATCAAATGAAGAGCACTTGAAGCATTTCATTAAAATGAAAACTTACAATGATCCAATTCAACCTCGTGGAGGTTTACAACAACAATTTACTTGAAACTACTCCTATGAACGAAGTGCAGTGCAAGAATTAAAGTACAGAAATATAAAGAACAGGAAATGTAAAAACTGGAAAGAAAATGAAGTAGAATAAAACTGGTTTTTTTGGATCTGAGTCTGAGGTTTTTTCTGGGGCCTACTCTGCTATTTATACTTCTCAAGGATGACCATCGAACTGCACTTTCAACTGTCGAATTGCTCCTCTATGATTGTTGATCATGTTGCCTTATAATTAGCTCCACTATGCCATCACTTACAGTTAGGCCTCCTTCCTAATTTTGAATTCAAATGTGAGTAACCGTTGAAGCCACATCCCTTTGCATCTCTTTGTTGATTCAGTACTACGCAGATCTTATGAAAACCAATATTAACTGCCACGTATATGATCACGATCGAAGATTTGAGTTGTCTTCCCATTTTACCCTCAATCTGCCACGCGTTGAATTGTAATTGGCTTATACAAAATATGTAGCCAACATTACCCCCCGCACTAATATACCCGATACTTGGTGATATTAGTGGATCAAGGTCTTTTATCCACGTTTTAGAACATTCATGGGCTTTATATTTTTAGAAACACAACCGTCATTCATTGATGATCATTTGCATTAACTCCTCTTTGATCCCTTAAACATGCCCACTATCTCAGTATTTGAAAAGTCCAATTCAATGGAGAAACAGACCTTTTCTTATCTCGATCAAGCATATGAAGAGTTATTTGAAAAAACCGTTCGTCCTCGAAAGAATCTTCATGCATTGATTAGCCACCTTTACCCACCTTCCTATATTCAAGTCATGGAAGCTTTCGCAAATTATCAACCTTTGGATTACGAACATACTGTCCATAATCCCTTGATTCAGAAATTTGCACATATGGACATGGGAAGCTCTTCTTCTAATTCACAATCTTCTGCATGGGACGAGGCCGTGGCTTCTTCTTCTTCTGGGGCTTCTGGTTGGAGAAGCTGGTCAGAACCTGAGGCTTGTGAATTGAGGGAGCGAGTTAATCACCACTTTGTCGAGTTCACTGATCCTTTAGAGTTCCCTTCCTATGCGTGAAGCTCGATGGTCTATCCTTACGTGCCCATCGATCGCCGCCGTAGTTTAGAGGAGAATCTACTTGTAGCATGGTACACATCATCCATGCCTACAAAGATAGTACGAGCTACCCTTCGCCCAGAAGAGCCACAGGGGTATAACCCATCAATTTTAGCCAAGAAAGCAAAGCTTCATCCTTCTGACTAGCTTGATTGTGTTAATGTTCCTCGGTTCCTCCCTTCCTTCGAAATAGAAGTCTCTATACCCCCTCCTCCGCAAAAACCTTCATGGATAGAGAGATTGAATCTTACCCTCTTTGCGGAGAAGGTTTTATCTCCTTACAAGCCTCCACCTCCTCCTACCCCAGCTCAACAAAAGCAAGCCCAACTTCTGCTTGCGGCCTTTTCTCACTTGTCTTTCAATGTTCTTGAGGATGATGTTCCTCTCAAGAACCTTCGATGGGCTTGTGATATTCTGACTCGGGGTCATGTCCTCAACCCCATCGCCCAAGCAGAACTCCACATGTTTTTGGACCAACTCTCATTGCTTCTCCATTGGCACCGGACTTCTTTGGACACCACCCAATCTTTGGACCATCTTTAATCCCTTCGAATTCATACTCAGTACGAAGCAGAGAACCTCGTCGAGGAATACAACGATTTCAAGAATAAAGACTCTGCGTACTGGGATGACTTGGATATGGACGAGTTGGAACAAGGGCTAAAAGTGACAGCATTCGAAATAAAAGCTGAAGAGCTCTTTTATCAAATAAGAGCACATCAACTCCAGCAACCAAGCTTGGAACAAATAGAGGACAAAATAAAAAAAAGAACAGAAATTTATTGACCATACCTGGACTAAATTCCATGATCTCATTATTTATTATATTCCTTACTTTTATGAACTGGAATTTGTACCAAAAGAGGAACTCTTAATGTAATTGCTTTTGTTTTAATACATCTAAGTCTTTTCTCTTTGTTTGGCACGGTTCAAATTTATCTCTATTTGCCTTCACAAACAAATTTAGGGCTTCGAACTAACCAATCTCATCCTTCGAATTTGGGTTCAATAGAACACTAAAAAACCAACATGAATTTCCAATTTATGGAATACGGTTGACAACTTTTGCTAATTTCTGTTTAGGATCAGTGCTTCAAATTTTAACAATCATGCCCTTTAAAGCTTGTTTTGAATCATGTCCAATATATGGTCATATGGTTAGCACGATCAATCAGTTTTAAATTGATCATTTTTGCTTCGAACAACAGTTCATACTTTCAAAAATATGGAAGCTCCTTTCAAGGGCTGCATTGTTTTAATCTGAGAAACAATCTCTTCTTCATACTATCAAACCAACTATTGGTTTGATACTTTGAACAACAATTCCCATCCTTAAGGGATCTCAAGTTTTGCTTCAAAAGATACTACTCTCACTAAGAAACCTAAAACAGGTCTTTAAACCTTTTTGAAGTAAACAAATACTTGAACATTTTTACATTCTTAGGTATGGAATGTGCTTCGAAGCAGGCTTTTGACATTCGAAGCCGTTTGTCATTTCACTCTGGCACTAAAAACTGGCTTCGAAGCCAAATATTTTATTTCGAAGCTGACAGTAACGTTTGGGGTGTGTTTTTCCCTCCAAAAGTATCAATATTGAAGGAAACTCTTTGTATCTGTACTTTTAGTACTTCTTTACGAATTACACGATATATTTCCCAGACACAAAGGTTTTTAGAACCCTTTTATTTCGTATTCTGAAATCACTCGCTTGCTCAACATACAAACCCTTCCCCTCTATTAACCCTCTCTCCCTTGCTACTTGCCACCAATGGATTCTTCTTCTTTGAAAGTACCAACTGGCGATCGTGCAAGCCCAACAATGGCTTTGAAGAGATGTATTGAGGAAGAGATTGCCAAGCTTACAGCTGATGGGTCAAGTTCCATAGACAGACGCCTCTTTGTTCCTCGCCATAGCGACAAACAAGAATATGTCCTAGGTCCCATCTTTTGAGAAGCTCTTGCTTAACTTCCAGCTTTATACCCTCGTTTGGAGGACCATTTTCTTCTCTATAAAAGAGGGCTCGACTAGGGAAATTGGAGAATGACCCGTCCTCACCGTTGCTGGCCAACATTGAGAGCAGAGTGGGAGGAATGGTATGACAGAGTTGTTCCTGCAAGAGAAGATGACCTGCAAGAGCTCTGTATTCTCGATGTCCTTCGTTTTTCCAGGTTTATCATTCCTGAAGGCCCTTTTTTTATTCTTGCTGCTCTTTGCTTTTGGAACATGGCTTTTAATTTTTTTCAATTTTGGTGTGGCATGATGGCCCCCACCGTTCTTGATATCTGCCATCTCCTAGGGCTTTCACCCATTGGTACTCCTTTCACACCCAGTTACCCGGGCCTTTCTGTTAAGTTTTCCCTTCCACCCTTAAATTCCTGCTATAGCGACTTTGTAAAGGCTGAAAACAAAAGGGTAGGCCCTGTGAGAGATAGATAACTTTTTTCCTTTATTTTATACTAGTTGTGTAAATTTCTCTTTTATACATCATCTCAATGGATTATACCTAAATTCGCCCCACTTGCAAAGGCCCTTGTCTTGAAGAAACTCATAGCCTTGGCCCCATATCTCTTAGGCCATATTTATAGAGCTTGCTCCCAATTTTGTGAGAAACCTCTTGACATCAACCAAGGAGGTCCCCTTTAGGTGTTCCAACTCTGGCTCTTTGCTTACTTCACTGATTTGCATCCCAAATGCTTGAAATTCCTTGTTCAGGATCCTAGCACTTATGGGGAGAAATATGCTAGAATTATTTTTTTATCCTGCCTCATTTGCCTACTACCTCACCTTTTTTTATTAACTTCCTATTTCTCCATCCACCTCCTTTTTTGCCCCTTTGATGCCAACAAAGGACCTACTTGGCTGCAAACATATTTGGCTGATAAAGAGTGCTCCACCCCTCCACACAAAGATGCGTGGGCTTCTATTTTGTTACCGAGGGAGCTGTTCATTGGTACTCTAAACCGTCGAGCTTATAAGTGTATATCTGAGGTATACTGCCCTTCTCAGTTTGCCAGACAATTTGGGTTTACTCATGGGATTCCCGTTCCACTTTGCAGCCTCTTGAATGTCCATCTTACGGCCAGAGACCTGAGAATACCCAAATCAAAACTAGAGGTGGCAACATTTAAACTGTTGAAAGAATTGAGTGAGTTCAAATTTGTCCCATTTCTTCCCTCTGGCTTGGCTTTGAAAAGATTTCAAAACTGGTGGACAGCCAATATGGAAGTGTGCCTATCAGTACACCCTCATGACTTGCTGATAGGGCTAGGAGTGCCTTCTAAGGCTAAACCAGCAACAGTTGAGAACATTCCCTCCCTTTCCACAGCTGCCAAACTATTCTTGTAGCCTCACTCTCTCCAGCTAGAGTTACCAGAGCTGCTTCAAAAAAGGGTAAGTATTTTCAGGTTCCTTTTCTTTTAGGCTCTTTTGTTTGTCTCCTTTACACTCATACCTCTTGGTGCAGGGTCTCCACAAGAAGGATCTCCTAAAAGAGCTGAAACTCTAGCTGCTCTCAAAGACAAGCAGCTAACACTCAGGCCTCGTTTGGAAACCCTTCTTTTTAGCCAAAAAGTCAAAAAGTTACTAAATTAGCCAAAAAGCCAACAACCCATACCAAAAAGTCAAAGATTCTATTTTCTCTCTACTTTTTGCACATCTTTTCGTAAAAAGCCAAAAAGTCATCCCAAACATACTAGTTTTTTTTAGCTCATATTTTAGCCAAATAGTTAAAAAATTACTAAATTAGCCTGTTCCCAAACGAGGCCTCACTCCTGAAGAATTTGAATCTCAGACTGAAGAGAGAGAGGTTGAGAAAGAACAAGAAATACCATTACAGAGAACAAAGAGAAAAAAGGTGGCTGTCTTTCCTTCTGATTTGGTTGAAGACCCTACTTATGAGACAACTGCTAAGGCAGTGGAAAAGGAACTTACTCCTGAAGAGCCTGAATTCCAGATTGAAGAGAGAGAAATTGAGAAGGAGCAGGACATACCATTACCGAGAAAAAAGAGAAAGAAGATGACTATCTCCCCTTTTGATTTGGTTGAAGACCCTACACATGAGGCGACTGCCAAAGCAGTAGAGGAAGAACATTCCAAAGAAATAATTGTTTTTCAAAGAGCTGAGAAGAGGCGGCAGCAGCAACTATTAAGAGATGAAGCTGCTGCTGTTGATGCAATCCAAAGGGAAACTGCAAGAAAGCAACACATTGCTGAGCACTATGCCCTTCGTAGCTCTCCCATCATTGCTATCACTTCTGAAACAAGTAATTTCTTTCATGCCTCTATTTTTTTCTTGTCAAATTATTGGTATTGAGACTTGACATTACTTTGTACTTCTTCTTTTGCAGCAACAACTACTGAGCCTATTCTTCTAATAAGGACTCCCTCAGTTTTGGTTGAAGTTGATCAATTGCAACATGTGAAGTCTATTAAGATAATACTCCCACTTCCTAGGCCTACATTCTCTGTACCCCCCTTGAGGCCAAGTATTCCTGCTCCTTTCCTTTCTGGCTTAATTCCATATCTCCTTCATTTAACTTTTGATTTATCTCAATTTAATTCTCTTTCGAGCCTTGCTTTTCCTCCTCCTCCTAAGGGACTTCCAATTGCTGCTCCATCTCTGATGATAGCTGATTCCCCTATAGGGGGTGCTGGCAGCTCTCCAACTCATAGTCTATTATCTCTTCCTAGTTCCAGCCCCTCTTCCCTTGACGTACTGGTGGCTAGAACTATAGAAACTATTAAAGATGCTCCACCCATTTCTCCTATCCCTATGCAGTCCTTTGTGCCTTCCACCAAAGCTCTTTCTGCACCCTTCATGTCCACGGATGAGGTAGACATCTTCGAAGCAAGACTGGCTAGTCTCTTCGACATGCCTTCCACCTCTCCAATGGCTAGTGATGAGACTGAGCCATTAGTTTTGGCTGATTCCCTACTAGAAATTTTTGAGAGGTCTTCCTCCAGTAATAAGCCCTCTTCAACTCTGATGGACTTGGACAACTGTTTGGAGCTATTGACATCTTTTTCGAGGATTCCTTTTGAGGCCTTAGAGAGACCTATAATAAGAAATGGATTCCTTCGGTGCTGCAAGATTGTTGAGCAATCCGGCATGATTGTTTCAAGTCATTTATCTCAGGCGGCAGCCACCATCGACTTTTACATCAACATTTGCTACACTGCCAAGGCTGCAGAGGAGAAATTAGTGAGAGACCAGAGTTTTGTTTCCAAAGTACATACTGAAGTATTAGAGCTAAAGGAACAACATTCCTCTATCTCCCAATTTCGAACTCAACTACTAGAGAGAAAAGCTCAACTTGAGGAGGAGCTATCTGCAGTTAATCAAGCCTTAGTCCGAACTAACACCAAGTTGCTGATTACCAATAAAGGACTGGCCAATCGAAAGCAATAAATGACCACAGCCATCTAGTTGTTTTCATCATTTAAGAATAGAACATCTGTTGTAAAAGAACAACTAAGGCATTGTACTGACTTCTGGGCCAATTCATAGCAAAATGTATTCAATTCTTTATGAAAAGCAAATTCTTAGTTATCATTTGAATATTCTTATATTCTTTTACTTAGCATTTATTCTATTCCTTGTGTTTCCCAAATGGTTGGAAAATAAGGCTTCAAATATCGGCCATTAATCTTTTTAGGATGCACATACCCATTTAAATTTCTCAAATGGTATGCTCCAAAGGACAGGACCCTATGAACTTGATATGGCCCTTCCCAATTAGATGACCATTTACCAAACTTATGGCTTTTAATTCCTATTAGGAGTATTGTCTTCCATACCAAATCACCTTCATCAAAGCCAATGTGTTTGCCTTTCTTATTATAGTTTTTGGCTGCTTTTTTCTTTTGGAAAAGAATGCTATTCAATGCCAGAATTCTAGCTTCATCTACACTTTCTAATTCTAAACACATACTCTGATGGTATTGCTCAGGATTTAACTGATCCTGGCATCTCACCCGCAAGGATTTAACATTAATTTCTATAGGCAACACGGCATCATGTCCATACACTAAGGCATATGGAGTGATCCCTGTACTTGATCTTGGTGAAGTCCTATAAGCCCACAATACATCCAACAATAAGTTATGCCAATCCCTTGGATTGTCTTCCATAACTTTCTGTATTCCTATCTTCAAAGACTTGTTGGATGATTCAACTTGACCATTAGTTTGTGCATAATAGGGGGTGGAATTAATAAGGCTAATTCCAAACTCTGCCACAAAAGAATTTACTATTTTCCCATCGAATACAGTCCCATTATCAACAGTTATAGTCTGTTGGATGCCAAATCTATGGATTAAATCCTTAATGAATCTAATGACTTCAGTCTGGTCTACAGCCTTGTATGGCTTAGCTTCGACCCACTTAGTGAAGTAATCAGTGGCCACTAAGACGAAACAATGATGCTTTGAAGAGGGTGGGTGTATTTTTCCCATCATGTCCATAGCCCATCCTCTAAATGGCTAAGGCTTCACAACTGCATACAGGTCAGTTATGGGCACATGCCTTATTGTGCCATGCTTTTGGCATGCCTGGCAACCTCTTGCATATTCTATACAGTCTTTAAGGATAGTTGGCCAATAGTAGGAATGCCTTCGAAGCAACCATCTCATCTTCACACCAGGCTAATGGGCACCACAGATGCCTTCATGAACCTCAGCCATAGCTGTCAATTCTTCCTTTGGACCTAAACATTCCAACAGTAACCCATCTCCCCCTCTTTTGTAGAAAGCATACCATACATTATGTATTGCATAGACTGCAATTTAATTTTTCTACTGGCTTTCGAAGTTGGGCCAGTCAAATACTGCATTATTGGATGCCTCCAATCTTTCTCTTGTAAGTCATTATGATTGACTTCTAGGACCACATCCCTTTTATTCAAGGGTAATATTACTTTCTGATATGTTGTCTGGCTTATATCTCTTCTAGTATTATCCCTTCTCTTAAAATTCGAAGCTTTCTGAGCTACATCATTAGCTTTATTATTCAAGAATCTTGGGACATGAGTTACATTTGCTATCTGAAATTGAGAAAGCAGATGTAATGCAACAACATAGTATGACAACATGTTTATACTCTGACATTTGAAAATCCCTTTCACCTAGTTAACTACCAATTGAGAATCTCCAAATATGTCAACTGCATGAGCTTATAATCCAATAAGTATTTCTAGTTCCATTATTAGGGTTTTATATTCAGCTTGATTATTGGAACAAGTAATTTCATCCACTCTGAAATCATGCGTGGTTTCTACTCCTTGTGGTGACTTGATTACTATACCAATTCCAGTTAAACCATTAGCTTTTGATCCATCGAACCACATTTGCCATGGTTCAACACTAGCCGAACCCAGTTCCATTATCTCTTGGCTTTTTGTTTGACATGGATGGTCTGCTAAAAAATTAGCTAAAATTTGACCTTTTACTGCCTTTTGGGGAACGTATTCTAGATGAAATTCTGACAAAGCTAGTATCTATTTGTCAATTCTTCCCCTCAACATGGGTCTAGATAACATATACTTAACCAAATCTGTGGTTGCAATTACCAAGATAGTTGTAGGCAAAAGATAATATCTTAATTTCATTGCAGCAAAATACAATGCAAGGCACAACTTTTCTACAGCTGAATATTTACATTCACAAGAATTTAGAAACCTACTAAGGTAATAAATAGCTTGTTCCTTGCCTTCTTCATTGTCTTGGGCTAAGAAAGCTCCCAATGAATCTTCTGCTGCAGCTATGTACAACTTCAAAGGCTTATCACCCTTTAGTGGCATCAGCACTGAACGGTTGGCCAAGTAGGCTTTGATTCCTTCGAAAGCAGTTTGATGCTCT
This sequence comes from Camellia sinensis, assembly GCF_055761805.1. Lineage (NCBI taxonomy): Eukaryota > Viridiplantae > Streptophyta > Magnoliopsida > Ericales > Theaceae > Camellia > Camellia sinensis. The sequence goes on from NC_138963.1 coordinate 78,788,599, forward strand.
GTTGTCTACACAAACTTCTCTTCATCTTTTAGCCTTAACAAGGAAGAAAATACTTTAGTTTTCCCTGCAGTATTAGAAATGAATCTTCGAAGGAAATTAACCTGTCTAAGGAACTTTTGTAATTCTTTCTTACTTGATGGAGGTCTGGCTTCAATGATGGCTTTGGCTTTATTCTGGCCAATCAGTATTCCTTTCTTGTGTACTACATAGCCCAAGAAGTTTCTAGATGATACGCCAAAAGCACACTTAAGAGGGTTGAGTTTCAATTTAAACTTTTTCATTCTTTCGAAAGCTGCTTCTAAGTGAAACAAATGTTTCTCCATGGATTGGGATTTCACTACAATGTCATCAATACAACACTCTAAATACCTCCCAATAAGGTCATGAAAGATAATATTCATAGCCCTCTGATATGTAGCTCCAGCATTCTTCAGACCAAATGACATTTTAACCCATTCGAAGATGCCAATATTCCCAGGACATCTGAATGCTGTTTTGTGGACATCCTCCTCTGCAATGCAGATTTGGTTATAACTAGAGTGTCCATCCATCATCGATAAAATTTGATGCCCTGCTGAACTATCTACCAACAAATCTACTATAGGCATAGGATACTCATCTTTTGGAGTTTCCAGATTCAAGTTTCTGAAATCGATGCATACCCTCATTTTACCATTCTTTTTAACTATAGGCACAATATTAGATAGCCATTCAACATATCTGGCTGTCCGAATAAAGCCTGTCTTTAGGAGTCTAAGAATTTCTTCCTTAACTTTCTGAATCACTTCTGGACTCATTCTCTTTGGTTTTTGCTTGTATGGTTTGAAATTAGGCTTCATAGGGAGCCTATGTTCTACTAATGACCTATCCAATCCTGGTAATTCATTATAAGACCATGCAAAACAATCTTTATATTTCTTCAGAACAACCAACAACTAGTCCCTGTCAAGAGTATTTAACCAAGCACTTATATAAGTGGGCTGTTGTATAGAACCTTCCCCTAAATTTACCTCCTCCAAGGGGTCTTGTATCTGAGGACTTACTGATGCTCTTTCTCCGATTCTTTCTGACTTCGAAGCAATTTCCTCGCTTTGTTCTGTTCCCAGCTTCTTTGATTAAACATCTCTACCCTCCTCCTCATAGACAAAGTCTGTCCACAAGGCTTCTTCCTCTTGTATCTCCTAGACTTTTGTTTCAATGTCCAAAGAACAACATTTATCTAAAGCCAAAAATCTGACCTGTTGCAGTTCTTTCTCACAGCCAATCATCATGGCTTATTTCTCTTGCTTTTGCACTTTCTGGACTATTGACTGTATGTCCAATGCTGAAAACTTAATTAAAGCCAGAGATTTGGCCACTTGAGTTCCATCTTCTTGCCTACAACCAAGCATCATTGTCATCTTTAACGACAAACTCTTCCTCAGCACTTTCTTGGACTAAGTGCTCCAGGTGTGCTAATTCCTCTTCAGCCGTCACTTCGGCTGATCCATCAGGTTTTCTCAGCATACTGAGCGGTGCTACTCCTTCAGTATACAATTTGGCCTCAGCAAAATCTGCACAGGCTATGAAGGGCTGAGGATCTGCATTAATTTCCTTTGTCTCTCCATTACACAAAGCCATCATGATTGTCTGATGTAAAAAGGAAGGCACACATTTGTTAGTGTGAATCCAATCTCTTCCAAGTAAAGCATTATACTTAGCATTGCTGTCGATAATGAAGAATGTTGTCATGTAGTCCCTGGTTCCCACACTCAGGTTGTTGGGTAAAATACCTTGAGCCATCTGTTTATCTCCAGCGAAGCCAGCAATGGCTATGCTAGTTGGGTTTAGTCTGGGGTTCTTTTTTCCTAGTTTTTTCAATCAAGATTTTGGAAGCAAGTTTGCTGCTGCCCCATTATCCACCAATACCCGATTCATCTGTACTCCATCAAAGAAAGCCTTGATATACAAAGGCTTGACATGCTGAGTCATGGACGTTGTAGGGTATTCGAAAGGGTATGAGAGGTTAATACTGACCTCTTCCTCACTCTCACCTTCAGTTTCCATTGGTGTGACCGATTCAGATTCGTCTTGTATTATACTCACTAGCGAGTCTTCACTGGAAACCAGGATTGGGTCAATCTCCTGACCTTGGTTGTCATCTTCAACTTGAAACTCCTGTGGTAATATGAGCACCATATTCACCGACATCGGAGGAAATGAGCCAAATTGGACGACTGGCTGTACTGGCTTCATTTCCTGGCTGACTTGTTCAGCTACTTCAAAAGCATCTTCCATGCTGCATTCTAGCACTTCAGTACCAATAGCTGTTTTCGAATGGACTGTCTCTACTGGTTTTTCAACCAAAAAAGTCTGTTCAGCCATGAAGGCTTCAAACATTTCTTCCTCAATCATTTCTTTTCTTTGGCCTAGGCTAACTTCTTCCTCTATTTCACTATCACTCTCCATCAGGGCCTTTTCCAATCCTGCCAAACTGGTCCTTTTTTTGGCTTTTAGTTCAGAGTGAACTTTGGCCAATTGTTCTTTGCTGCAACCCCTTTTGTCTTGAAGAGTTGATTTTGGATCATGATTTGACTTTGAATTTTCTTCCCTTTCTGCTTGGCTCTTTGGTTGGACCAATGAAGAGCTCTCTCCACTTTCTTTTAGGTCTTTCTGGTACTGTGTGTACCTTCGCTGGATTTCCTTCTTTGGGACCTAGAAATCACTGGGGCCATGTTTGGTTCTTTTGTTTTTGGATGTTTAAGCAATATCCAATTGTTTGGAGCCACCAAAGGAGGTTTGACCATCCTGCCTTGGTTTCCAACAACATTTCTTTGGGTAGACATCTCCCTAGGTTTGTTCTGCATGACAAACCAATCTGGAACTCCAGGTACCCACGAACCTACTGATCCAGCTGTTGAACTGTTTCCCTCCTCTTTTGAAGCTATCTTCGAAGTTGGCCGTGAAGGCCACTGCTTGGCCCTGACTCCCTGCTTTGGGACTAACTCAGGCCTTCGATGAAGGTGGCCACTTTCTGTCCTGCATGAGGTTGGTCTAAGAGGTCAATCTCTGGCTTTGATCCCATAAACTGAACCCTTCTCCGATCTCCTTTCACGATAACCGCTCTCCATTCTATAATGATTAGGTGGTCTGGACTCATACAAAGGCCTCTTGCCTTTAGAATGCATTCTAGCGGCCGTTGGCTCAACGATTAATGGCTCCTGCCTAATGCTAGTTGGATAGGACCTTTTGTTGTAAGCACTGGTTGGTTTAGGACGCCTCTGCACATCCTTGTAATATTGCTTCCCATCAATCGGAAGCCCTTTCAACCACTTGTAGCTCAGCCTGCATCTGGGACACATTCTTTGCATAACAGCTGCCTCCAAAGAATCGTCATCCAGTGCTTATTCATCAGAGTGTTCCCTCTGGTCTGAGAAACTTTGACCAATAACTGGTAGATTTCCAGTGTCTTTCTTGACAGTTGTCTGGCTAGCAACATGCATCTGCACATTGACTTCTTATAATTCTTTCAAGGACAAGTTCTGGAGGTTTGGCACAACAACATTGGCTGCCACTTCTCCGATTTCTGGGAATGGATTAGTGTCAATCCCCATGGCTTTTTCTGCTTTAGCTGGGAATTTTAGACTCCCCTTTCGAATATGCTCTTGGATCCTGTCTCAAAAAATAATGCAGTTTTTAGTTGAGTGAGACCAAGAATTATGCCATTTACAATACACTTTTCCTTTAAGTTCCTCTGGAGATAGAATTTTGACTCCTTTTGGTAACTTCAAGAAATTTACAGCAAGCAAACGGTCAAAAATGTCATCTGCCTTTGTTAAATCGAAAGAATATTTCCTATGAAGGTCTTTCTTTTTAAACTGTTGGTTAATTGTTGTGTCCTTATGAATTAATGCCTCACAGATCACAGGTTCTTTCCCCACAATCTCTGCTGCATCAATCTCATAATTAGGATCTCTATAATATGTCTTGTATGATGCATTATTTCAATCTTGTTCTTCTTCTAGTAATGCTTCATACCTAGACACCTTATAAGTTAGTTCCACCAAGTCTCTAAACTCAGTTGAGTCAAACTTCTTTCAAAGCCTAAGCTCTAAGACATTTTGAGCCAATCTCACGAATTTTGGCTCTGGTAGGATGACCCTACATTTGTTTCGTTCTCTTTTAAATCTGGCAATAAATTGAGCAGCCTTTTTATCAGGCCTTTGGCTCAACCTTGCCAAATCTACCATGGACACTTTTGGCTCTGTTTGGAAGAATTGGGCATGAAATGCCTCTTCCATTTGTTGCCAAGTCTGAATGGAGCCAGGCGTAAGGCTAATATACCATACGAAGGTTGCCCCTGTAAGAGAATTTGGAAACAATCTTAACTTCATGTAATCATTATTGGTAAATTCACCACATTGAGCAGCAAACCTAGCAACATGCTCAACTGTTGACTGGTTTCCATTCCCATAAAAAAGGGCAAAGTCTAGTATCCTGAATCCTCTTGGATATTCATGTACCTTATCCACCCATTCTGGATATGGCTTCCTGTACACAGGAGTTTGAAACCCCCCGAGCCATTGGTCCACACATCTCTCTAACAATGTTAGCAATTTGGTCCCTAGGGACCATATTTTGTGCTTGTTGAACCACTACTAGAGGAACAAACACAGGATTTGGTGGACAACCTTGTGCTTGTGGTCCTCTTGGCCCATAAGGTGGTATATTTGGGACTGGTTTTCCCTATGGTGTCGGTTGCTGTTAAGGGTGTGGGTAACCCTTTTGAGCCTGTCCTACGAAAGGACCTGCGAAAGGTGTTGGAACAGGTGTTGTGTCTCTTCCATTTGTAGGAAAACCTTTCACCCCCCCGGGTATAAATTCGAATAAGGGATTAGTGAACCCCCTTGTGCTAGGTATGGTTTCGAACATGGGATTTGGAACCATTCTTATGCCATTTTCTTGTCCTGGTCCAGATTTACCAGTTTGCATGGCTTCACTATTAAATACTGAGGCATTTTGACCTGCTATAGGCCTCGAAATAGGTTCATACCAAGACTGAGGTGATGGTCTTTCATGATTTTGACTACTAGTTTGACCATAAGAATGTCCATTAATTTGCATAGGCTGTTTATCTCTAGCCAATCTTTTCTGAGGGACATTTGAACCTTCCTCCATGTGTCTTGTATTTGTTGGTTGATGGGTATTCATTCGATCCAAAAAGGATGTTGCCCATCTCTCCATTGTGTTCATTAACTGTTGTCCCATGGCATCTACTAGGCCTCCCCACAGATTCATTGCCTAAGTAGATGGAACAGTGGATGGTCCAATTCTTTGGCCTCGTCCAATATTATGAAAATATGGTACTTGTTTCAAAATACTGGTCTGTTCGACCATAGGTTCTGATAAAATAAGTGTTCCCACAGGATGTGTCATCACATTATCCTCTGGATTAGGTAATTCTACCTCTCCTTCCACGCCTTCTTCCAAGCGTTCATTTTCTCCTTGTCTCCTACGTCTAGCTATTTTAATTAGTCCCACCAGGCGTGCCAAAAATATATGTTGGCTTTTTGGCTTTCGAAGGTGATTATTGTAATTATGAGCGTGCCAGCAAGGATCAATCAGTCCTTACAGAAAATTAATTGCCAACCAATTATCAAACGATTGTGTTTTAGTTCTTTCAGCTTCAATGAAGAGGACTTTTACTAGCGGCTTGATTTAGGAGAATTAAGCAGATGACAATCAAATGAAGAGCAATTGAAGCATTTCATTAAAATGAAAACTTACAATGATCCAATTCAGCCTCGTGGAGGTTTACAGCAACAATCTACTTGATACTACTCTTATGAACGAAGTGCAGTGTAGAAATTAAAGTACAGAAATGTAAAGAACAGGAAATGTAAAAATTGGAAAGAAAATGAAGTAGAATAAAACCAATTTTTTTGGATCTGAGTCTGAGGTTTTTTCTGGGGCCTACTCTGCTATTTATACTTCTCAAGGATGACCATCGAACTGCACTTTCAACCGTCGAATTGCTCCTCCATGATTACTGATCATGTTGCCTTATAATTAGCTCCACTATGCCATCACTTGCAGTTAGGCATCCCTTCTAATTTTGAATTCAAATGTGAGTAACCATTGAAGCCACATCCCTTTGCATCTCTTTGTTGATTCAGTGCTATGCATATCTTATGAAAACCAATATTAACTGCCACGTGTATGATCACGATCGAAGATTTGAGTTGTCTTCTGTAGACACCCCATTTTTTACCGTCCTTAAGACTTGGACGTCATCGTTTGAACATTCGGTGATCATCCTTGTTCATGTTCGTCTTGAGTTCCCGGAGGTCTCGGCTACGCGCCCTACCTCAAGATCTCTCGACTCGACTGTTTTGTGTCTGGTTTTGCACCAAACACTTGTTGTTTGCTTTTGAGGGTGGGAAGTAGCTTATAGGCCATCCCCACACCTCACCGGCCATGGCTTGAGGCCACCGGCCTTGTTTCCTTGCCACCGGCCATTGGTGATGGCCGGTCGGCAATATTGATGGTCGGTCGGCATTGTGTTTGGTCGGCCGGCCACTATTTTTGATCAATCGGCCACTTGTCCTGACCGAGACCTTTTCTTGAGGGAGCTTGACCCTTTTGAACCTTTTTAGCTTCTCCAAAAAGCTTGACCCTTTTTTTAGCTTCTCCAAGAAGCTTGACCTTTTTTTAGCTTCTCCAAGAAGCTTGACCCTTTTTAGCTTCTCCAAGAAGCTTGACCCCTTTTTTTTAAAGCTTCTTGAAGAAGCTTGACCCTTTTGACCCTTTTGCCTAGCTTCTCCAAGGAGCTTGGCCCTTTTGCTCCAAGCTTCTAAGAGAAGCTTGGCCTTTTTGGTCAAAGCTTCTAAGAGAAGCTTTGCCCCCTTGGTTTCTCTATATAAGGAGAGCCTCTCCTTCCATTTTAAGGGTTAGAAAAATCAGATATATATGATATATATATCACTCCCTCTCTATATCTCCCTCTCTCTCTCTACATTTGTATGGATTAGAGGGTCCAAAAGGGGCTTGTTCTTGGCCTATTGCACACTACTTCATAGCCACACACTTCCATCATCACTTGGAGGTTCTTGGAGCTTGTTTTCAGAGGTTGAGGAGTGGTTTTTGAGACCTAAAGGCTGCTGGTTCTTGCTGGTCTTCAATGGTAACTTCTTACCCTCTTTATTCCCCGTTTTTGCACACCCTTTTAGCCTGTCTTTCTTGTGGATTTATGCTTTGTGTATAACATAAAAAATTTCTATTTTTTTTGTGTTTAAGATACTTCATTAAGACCACTTTTGTGTTTGGGGTCGTTTACCCCCTCTTAGGCCTTGTTTGGCCCCATTTTGTGCTATTTTTGTGAGTTTCGGGACCACCTTGTTTGGGCCTCCTCACCACTGAAATCTTGAGGGATTTCAGTAGTGAGGATGGTGGTTTAAGGTCCTAGGAAGGAGAGGGTCATCCCCTCTCCTTGTTGTCTTCAAAAAGTGCCATTTTAGCCTCATGTGTGAGCACCATTTTTAAGTTCATGTTGGCCATGTCTTAAGTGTTATTTGTGCCTATTTTTCCATGATATAGCACTGTTTTTACTTGGTTTAGACACACCATGCTTGCTTTGCATACTTGTCTTGTAATGCCATGAAATTGCCTTAACATGTATCTAGCATTTAGAACACTATGCTTACTTGTTTTGGCTTAGCTTTGTGAACCTTTAATGCATGTTTTAGTGTGCTTGAGGTCTGTTTTGGGTCATTCGGGTCATCCATGCTTTGCTTTGTATAGCTACCATGTAACCCCCCTCGGCTCGCCTTGAGTTTTAGACCATCGTTGCATGCTTAGCTTGAAATGTTTACTTGGTTTTGCACCTTCTATAACATGATTTCAGAGCTTTCTATGCATTCCATGTATCCATGTTTATCCTCTTTTAAATGCGCTTCGAAGTTGCTCTTTGGTGCCTAAGTATTGGACCTTGTGTGCATGCATGCTTGTATGTGTTTTGGCCCTCATTTCCATGACATTTGGGCCGCTGTTTTGGACCTAGTAGAGAGCTGTCCAAATTAGTTTAAGACCATCCCTTTGGCATGTTGTTGCATGCTATACATGTTTGTATGTTTAGGTACTTAGCCTATTTACATGTTGCATGTTTAAGTGTCATCGCATTTGGCATGCTTCTTGTATTAAGTTGCTTTGCATATTTACATGTGTTATGCCTTTCATGTTATTGCATGTGTGTCATTAACATTGATGTTATATGCCTTACATGCTTACTTGTTTAGTTCATGTGCCTATTGCACATGGTTTTGTTGTTTGCATGATCATGTTGCACACTTAGCTCACATGCCTAGGTTGCATTTCATTGAGCATGCATCCCTTGCCTCTTGATCAACCATGATAGGGGTTGGGGCCCTTTGATGTGTTTTGTGCTTGCATTTCATTTGATATCGAAGTTGCACACTTGGCTTTTGGGCCATCATGCATTGAAATGCGTGATAATGGCCCGAGGGTCGAGGGCCATGCTCCCTTGAGTCCCTTGCATGATAAGGAGTGTGATTGGTGCATACATTTGCTTGAAATACATTGACATGCCTTGTCTGCCCTCTGCTGCTGTCAAACAGGTTTTCAGCAGGAAGAATTGGCCGGCCGGCAGTGTTGGGTGCCGACCGGCAAAACAGGTTTGGCCGAGAGCATAATGTTTAGCCGATGACCATTCTAAATGGCCGGTGATGATCTCACTCAGCCGGTAGTGTCCCACAACACTCAGAGAAGCAACCTTGGAAGTTGTGCAATTTTCAGAGAAGCAGAACAATCAAAGCAAAGGCAAACTTGTGCATGGCAATGACTTTCCGAGTGGAGCCGAGCGCGCATCGCATTGGGCCCTCTTCCCAAGGCTGTTTACTGTTTTCCTAGATTAGTTAATTTGCTTAACTAGTTAACAGACTGTAATAATTAGTTAGCTCGTAGTTAATTAATTGTATTATTCTTTTGGTCCCTCCGAGCGAGGGCGAATTTGTAATAAGTGTGGGTGCGTGTGTGCATGTCTTCCAATCCCCACTTCTTTCTCCTTTTTACTTACCTGCTTATGATGGTAGACTAGGGCATATTTAAATTAGCATACCTTATGCTTGGCATGCGTGCATCCATACATTTGTCTTACACGCACCAGGCTCGGTACATCATGCTAAATGCACTCGTATTTCAATTCCAAGTTGAGTATTTGTTAGTTGCAGCATTTCACATGCCATGTTTAGGATAGCCGAGCCTGTTTGGATTGCATCTTTGCATGTGTTGCATTAGCCATTTCAAATATGAACTAGGATCATGCATGTGATTACTAACTGGTTTCTGTTTTGGCTTGAAGTACTAGGTGAGCTTTTATGCTTTAGCATGCCGCATGCGTGTGAGTGTTGCCATAATTGTATGATTACCATGAGGCTAGCTGTTTATGTGATATAACTACTTGAATGCCTGTGGATGGAGGTTGAATTATCTAAATTGGAATAATGCATTAAAACTGTGAGTTTTAAGCCCACTAGATAGTGGCAAAACCATCTTTTCTAAAAGCCCACTTGAGGGTGGCAAAACCTGCATTTTAGCCTACTTGTGAGTAGCAAACCATTTTCAAAACAAACATGAAATGTTTTGTTCCAATTTAGGCAATTTGGTCTATACTTGTTTGCTGTGCGCATAACATAGTAATTCTAGGCTAATAACTGGAATAAGAACACATAATGCTTTCAAAACAAGATATCACGGTTAGTAGAAGCCGATCTTTGATCGGGCGAGAGGGGGTGCTCATAGCTGACCTTCCCCAATCGTACCCAAGTTCCCGAGCCGAGGCAACTTTGGTGATGACGGACACGTGGCCTTTGGCACCGAGTCAGGGTTTCCTAAATTCCCCAAAATAAAATATTTAGGTGGCGACTCTGTATCTGGCAAAGCAGTCCATGTTTGGCACTTCTTTTCAAAAATCTGTTTCTCAAAAAGATTTGCCGGATTTGGACTCTTTGGTTCAGATTAAGAACCGTGACACAAATCGAGTCCGAACTGTAGCGGGGTCCCTCGCGGGCGTTGTTACATCTTCCCGTTTTACCCTCAATCTGCCACGCGTTGAATTGTAATCGGCTTATACAAAATATATAGCTAACAATTATGTAACTATTTTTAAAAGACAGTGAGATAAAATGCAATTAGGTCAAACTACATAGAGTTAAAATAAATTTTAATATATCTATATCTATAATATGTGAACACATGACTTGGTGTCTGATAGTGTGGTGGTTTCTCCTTCAGCCACATAGCAAATTTTTTTATCCTAAAATACAAAAATATTATTCAAAGGCGTGAGCAAGATTTGAACCCAAGAACTTGAGTTTCAATAAGAACACTCTTACCATTTAAACAACATACACATTATGATATTAATTTCTTTATTATTTCTTTTTATGCTTACTTATCTAAATTGCACACGTATTGCATGTGCCACCCACTAGTATATATATAAACTGCTTAGTTGTTTTAGATTCGTCTTTTCTTCTTGATTTGGCCCTTTCATTTTGAATAATTTACTAATGGTGGCCTATATGTTGAATTAAGGTTTTTAGTAACTACGTAAACATTATTGGTCAATCGTGAAACATGTTTTTTCGTAATTACGTGTAACGCCCCCAAAATAAACCCATATATTCATACATTCATGATACAAGAAATTGACAATATATATTCAAGAGAATAAAGTGTACATCTATTTATCAGAGTATTTATCACAAAAGTATTACATGTTGACAACAAAACTAAATGCCCTACGGGCTTACAACTTTCCAAGCCAACACTTGGTTACAAAAAGGAGAGTACTAACTCATATACATTAAGCCCTCGGCTTGAATTTACATGTAATACACAAAAAGGTAAACAACAAAAAGGGATCCTTAGCCTCTAAGCCTCCCAAGCTATGTCCTTGAAGGTGGCATATCACCTGAACTTGAAAATGATGTCCCATATAGGGTGAGCCAATACCCAGTGGAGATATACTAAACCAAGTATGAGAAATAACTAAAACAATAGCATTTGATATATGGTTGATACTTATAAACCAACTTACAACACTTTTCAATTCAACATCAAGTACATCCATTTTTCATTTCAGTTTCCTTCACTTATACAGTTTCGATTCATAATTATGGCTCAAAACCTGGCCAAATGATTCAATGAGACTATAACACATATTAAAACACTTTCATACTTCACAATTCACATGAGAATATAACTCATATTAAAACACTTCCAAATTTCAAGTGATACACAGATTTGCTGTATCAGTGGAGTCCATCCCCTATCTCCTCCCAAACAGATTTGAGAGTCCATCCCCTATCTCCTCTCAAACCATGGAGTACATCCTATATCTCCTCCCAAACAATGTACATATACAATGTATTTAAACACTTATCATATACAATGATCAATCAATACACACATTTGCTGTAATATTCCAACCGTCATATTCAATGACATATTCAATGTGATTAGTTTCAGTTTTCCCTAATCATCAGACAATGTCTACAACAATCAAGATTATCCTCCACCGATTGCCCAAAGCAGTTATCTCTAAACAGATAATAAATTTATCAACAGATAAAATATCGACATTTTCATAGGTAAGTGATTAAATTATCCAACTACACCATTTACTCCCATAATTTTCCAATTTCATGAATTTCACATTTCCCCAATTAATTATTCAACATAATAAGGGCATTTTTCCCATTGTTCTCAATATTAGCTCAAAGGCTCAATTTCATCGATTTAACAACAATTTCATTTTCAATGTCTCATACACACATACATTTTAACATTTGAAAACCTCCCTTTTTATAATCTCAAATCAAACCCTAACTTTCTCAAAATGACCAAAATTTATGTTAAAACTCATAGAATAGAGTAGGTTATCCCTACCTTAATTTTCGGAGCTCAAAGGAGAAGAGAGGTGAAACTCAAAGTGCTCCAAATCCACAACTTTTCAGATTAAAGCGAAGCCCTCGCGAAGCTCTACCTTTTTTTCCAAAAAGACTAGGGTAGAAGACCACTAGAACTAGATAAAACTCTAGAGAGATGATGAAGTCTAGAGTGAGAAGCTCTCAAGTTTGGGTTTTGAAAAGCTAGAGAGAGAGAGTGGGCCGAAAAAGTGGTTCAAAAAGCTAAAACTCGGACTGATATAATACAGAGTCTGCTCGAGCATGGAATGCCTCACTTGAGCGTCAGACACAGACTCACGCTTGAGCGTCAAAAGTGCCGCTCGAGCGCCGGATGCACACATCCAGAAGTTCTACAGACGAAGGTCCCCGCTCGAGCGTGAAAGTGGACGCTCGAGCATCCGATGACTTGCAAGAAAAAAAATACTGAGGGTTGAATAATCACGCTCGAGCGGAGGAACAAAAGCAAAGGGCCTGCTCGAGCGTCAAAAGCCATGCTTGAGCGTGAAGGCCAAAATCTGGGCATCAACTCTTGGTTTCCAAACACAATCGACCTGTTTCAAACCTGCCCAGCACAACCCAAGACTCAAATACAAAGAGTAAAGGATGGGAACGAGAATAAGACAACAACACATCCACGAAATCGAGTCCGGAATACAATTAAACAATGAAGGGGAAACCGGGATCGCTATAACCTCCCCCCTTAAAGAATTTCGTCCCCGAAATTAGATGAATAAGTTTCAAAAACATGATTTCTCAATTCCCAACAGATTATAACTCAACATTCATCAACTTGACCCAATACCGGCTAGCCCATCTCTTTTCAAGAGGCAATTTACAATATATTTTCAATATGCATTATCAACATGCTTTTCTTTGAAATTCAACAATTTCAACACAAGTATTCCACAGTTCAATAACATATTTAATGTCAACAATATTCTTGCATTTCCAAAACATAATTAACATATGCAATATTAAAATAAACTTCCATTTCCGAACCATATTCAATGGCTATAACATTTCCACAATCTAAAACATATATAATGCTTCCAGAATTTCTTAACAAAAACAAAATTCCCAATACATGGTTAAACATTAACAAACAAGTCCGGGTATTTCCTACGGACCTCCAACTCACGTTCCCAAGTGGCTTCTTCCACTCCGTGATGTTTCCACAAGACTTTCACCAAGGGTATCGTCTTGCCTCGCAAGACTTGATCTCGCCTATCCAAGACCCGCACCGGTCTCTCCTCATACGGGGCATCCTCATCTACCTCTAAGTCGGTCCAATCCAATACATGTGACAGATCCGGTTCATACTTCCGAAGCATACTAACATGAAACACGTCATGTACCTGGACAACTGCGGCGGTAAAGCTAAACGGTATGCAACTTCTCCAATCAGCTCAAGGATCTCAAAGGGGCCAATAAACCGAGGGGACAACTTCCCACTCTTTCCAAACCTCATCAAACCCTACCTAGGTGATATTTTCAGAAAGACGTGATCACCCACCTTAAATGCCAAAGGCCTCCTCCTACGGTCGGCATAACTCTTTTGGCGACTCTAGGCTGTAACAAGTCTCTTACGGATAAGCTTAACTTTCTCCGTCGTTTTCCGCACCAACTTCGGCCCAACAGAGGTGCAACACCCACCTCGGCCCAACACACTGGATACCTACACGGTAGGCCATACAAGGCCTCAAATGGTGCCATGCCAATACTCGATTGGAAACTGTTGTTATAGGCAAATTCCACTAAGGGCAAGTGCCTCTCTCACGACCCACTGAAGTCAAGGACACAGTCTTAAAGCATATCCTTAAGGATCTGAATAGTACGCTCGAACTGCCCGTCAGTTTGAGGATGATAAGCCGTGCTAAAGGTCAACTTAGTGCCTAAGGCACTCTGCAAACTCTGCCACAACCTAGCAGTAAAACGTAGATCTCTATTTGAGACAATTGACACTGGGACTCCGTACAACCTCACTATGTCCCGAATATACAAGTCGGCAAGATGATCTACCGAATCTCTCACGCGCATAGGAATGAAATGCGCCGACTTAGTCAATCGGTCTACAACCACCCAAATAGCATCACTACCCCGCTGAGTCCTCGGAAGACCTACAACGAAGTCCATCGTGACATGCTCCCACTTCCACTCGGCAATAGGTAAGGGTTGCAACAAACCCGTTGGCCTCTGATGCTCGGCCTTGACTTGCTGACAAGTAAGGCACTTAGACACGAAAACAACCACATCTTTCTTCATCCCTCGCCACCAAAACTGGCGACTCAAATCACGATACATCTTAGTGCCTCCCGGATGCACAACAAGGCGTGAATGGAGAAACTCTCGGAGTACTTCCTCTCGACAAGACTCCAGTACAAACAAACGGTCTCGGTATCTCACACTCAAGTCGAGATACACAGTCAAACCCTTCTCAACCTTCCCACTGGAGATCTTCTCCCGGAGGGATTCTACCTCAAGGTTACTCCTCTGTGCCTCTAACACTCGATTCACAAGTGTGGACTGCGTAACTACAGAAAGCATAGCCACAGACTTAACAGATTCACCCTAATGCAAATCAAACTCGCCAAGTGCACCCAACATCTCCCATTCCCGGATGGCTATACAAGCTACATCACTAATGGATTTCCTACTAAGGGCATCGGCCACAACATTGGCCTTCTCCAAATGATAATACAACTCGAAGTCGTAATCCTCAATAAATTCCATCCACCTCCTCTGCCTCAAGTTCAAGTCTTTCTGTGTAAACAGATACTTTAGACTCTTATGATTCGAGAACACCTCGAACCTCTCACCATACAGGTAATGCCTCTAAATCTTCAAGGCAAAAATCACAACTGCTAACTCTAGGTCATGTGTAGGATAATTCCTCTCATGTATTTTCAACTGCAGTGAGCCATAGGCTACCACTTTCCTCTCTTGCATCAATACACAACTCAGACCCTTTCGTGAGGCATCACAATAAACCGCATAGCCCAAACCTCTCTCCAGAATAATCAAAATCGGAGCGGTGGTAAGTCTAACTTTCAGCTCTTGGAACGACTTTTCACAAGTCTCACTCCATACAAACTTGACCCCTTTCTGCGTCAATCTAGTCAATGGTGAAGCTAGCCTGAAGAAATCTTTCACAAACCGGCGGTAATACCCAGCTAATTCCAGAAAACTGCGGATCTCAAAAACAATCTTAGGCTGTGCCCAATCTTGCACTGCCTCAATCTTGGATGTATCAACAGACACCCCTTCCCCGGAGACTACATGGCCTAAGAACTTAACCTCTGTTAGCCAAAACTCACACTTCCCAAACTTGGCATACAACCTATGGGCTCTAAGCAACTCAAGCACCACTTTCAAGTGTTCTTCGTATTCCTCCTCAGAAGGTGAATAAATCAGGATGTCGTCCACGAAAACGACTATAAAATGATCTAAGAATTCCCAGAAAATCTATAAACACTGCTGGTGCATTGGTGAGCCCAAAAGGCATCACCAGAAACTCGTAGTGGCCATACCGTGTACGGAATACCGTCTTCGGAACATCTTCCTCCCTGACCCTCAACTGATGGTAACCCGATCTCAAGTCTATCTTAGAGAAACAACGGGACCCTTTCAACTGGTCAAACAAATCATCTATACGGGGCATAGGGCACTTGTTCTTAACCGTAGCCCGATTCAATTTCCGGTAATCAATACAAAGTCTCAAAACCCCATCTTTCTTCTTAGCAAAGAGGGCTGGTGCTCCCCACGGTGAAGCATTAGGGTGGATAAAGCCCTTATCTAGCAATTCCTGGAGTTGAATCTTCAACTCACTCAACTCGGCTGGGGCAAAGCGGTAAGGTGCCATGGAAATCGGCGCTGTGCCGGGCACTAAATCAATAGAAAACTCCACCTCTCGATGGGGTGGCAAACTAACAAGATCCTCGGGAAAGACGTTAGAGTACTCACAAACCACTCTCGGCAATACAGTCTGGGTCTCATCACACTCACTACTCATATAGCTAGCGAGAAGACAACTAAGCTCACTCCGCCCTCGCGGATCATACATTGGTGGCAAAACACTACCAACCCGATCTCCCAAGAAGTGGAAACAATCCCCGCTCAAGGTACACACAGTAACCCATTGGCGGTCGCAATTAATAACAACTCGGTATGATGATAGCCAGTCCATACCCAAAATCACATCAAAACCCGACATAGCCATAACTATAAAAGAAAATGGAAGCCGGCGGTCGGCGACCTCAATATCACAACCTCTACACCTCTACTTCAAAATCCACTCACCCCCAACAGGTGATACAACACAAATAGGAGATACTAACTGCGCCAACTCCAACCCCAAAATAGATGCAAATGCAGTAGATATAAAGGAATGGGATGCACCCGTATCAATTAACACATTAACAACCGAGTTGCAAAACAAAAAGGTACCTCTCACAACAGATGGAGTTGGTACAAGATCCTACGCGGTAACAGCAAACACACGCCCTGAAGGTCTCTGATTTACCTGCTCACCTCTCGGAGCATAAGTTCGCTGTACAGACTAAGACGATGAGGCTCCCTGATTGGCCCTTGAGGCCTGAACTGACTGTGCTGGTTGATGGCTCTAAGTCTGCCTCGACCAGATGCACCAGATGTGCCACTCAATTGCCAGCAAAACCTCTTCAGGTGCCTCGCCTGACCACACTGGTAACAAGAAATCGATTGACCTCTACCCTGACTCTAGCTCTAAGGACGAGCCGAAGATGAAGCTGCTCTCTGCCCTCCTCCCCTCTGCGGGCAAGCTGGAGACTTGTGGCCCAACTGACCACATTTGTAACAAGTAACGTCTCCCTGACTGCCTCTCCCAGAATCTGAACTTGGCACTGGAAAGGTAGATCTCACGAAAGCACCCTGTGACTGCTGAGGGTTAGAACCCCTTTGCCTCTTGCCATCCCCCTGGCCATCTTGACTCCTCTTGGAGCACCTCAACCTCTCCTCCTCCTATGCATAATAATCTCCATATGGGTCGCAACATCCACAAGGCGTCCATACTCCCGAGTCATGGACCCAGCAACCCTAACCTTGAGTCCGTGTCTTAACTTCCTTTCGAACTCCAGACAACGACGTTCCTCAGACGCCACTAGCTCAGGTGCAAACCTAGACAAACTGGTAAATGCGGCCTCAAACTCAGCCACTGGTGTACTTAGCTGCTTAAGCAGACAGAACTGATCCCTCAGCTTCTCCCTGACAGCGGGAGACAGAAACTTCTCCTGAAAGGCATCAACGAAAGCCTCCCAAATCCCTCTAATACGACCTCGCACGAACTTCCACCACTGACCCGCGTCTCCCTTCAACTGGAAAGACGCCAAGGTCACCTTCAATGCCCCGTTTTCGATGCCAAGCATCTCAAATGTCTTCGTCATCTGCTCAAGCCATTCATCAACCTTCAGTGACTTTTTAGGATCCCCCACAAACTCATCCGGATTGGACCGGAAAAACTCTCTCTTCAAAAAAGAAGGCCCTGCCTCAACCACATGGGCCTGGACTTGATTCTCAGCTCTGAGAATGTCCATGGATTCCCTCAATGCTCCTGCCATCTCGCGAGCTAAGGCGCCCATGGCCTGCTGACCTACTGGCTCGGCCACATTGGCCTGACTAACACCTTCTTGCTGTGCCAGAATCTCATCCGGTATAGGCATCTCCTGCCTCCTAGGCCTACCTCGCCTACCACCACGTCCTCGTCCTGACATCCTAATTAAAGTAACGAAGACATTAGCACATTCACAAATGTGCCGAAGCTATAACACTCACGTCCTAATGCAATGGACAACTGTAATTCACTCCACGTAAGCACGTAATCACATAAGCACTTACGAATTTCATTTCCGGATAATGATAGTCCCGAGGCGTTGCTAGAGTTCCAGTTACAAATGGCAGTGATCAAGTGCCTTTCCAACAGGACTCCCAAAAACCCAAGGATCCAATAAACATCCTAGAAACTAAATCCCATACCCAAATAGTCACGTAAACATGTTATCAAATAAACATATAACATTACATCTAAGTCTCTAACAAGCGAGACAAACCCACTGCGGTACTAACCACTTCCGACGTACCGAAGTATTCAAACCCGGTACGCTCTGATGCCAAGTTGTAACTCCCCCAAAATAAACCCATATATTCATACATTCATGATACAAGAAATTGACAATATATATTCAAGAGAATAAAGTGTACATCTATTTATCAGAGTATTTATCACAAAAGTATTACATGTTGACAACAAAACTAAATGCCCTACGGGCTTACAACTTCCCAAGCCAACACTTGGTTACAAAAAGGAGAGTACTAACTCATACACATTAAGCCCCCGGCTTGAATTTACATGTAATACACAAAAAGGTAAACAACAAAAAGGGATCTTTAGCCTTTAAGCCTCCTAAGCTATGTCCTTGGAGGTGGAATATCATCTGAACTTGAAAATGATGTCCCATATAGGGTGAGCCAATGCCCAGTGGAGATATACTAAACCAAGTATGAGAAATAACTAAAACAATAGCATTTGATATATGGTTGACACTTATAAACCAACTTACAACACTTTTCAATTCAACATCAAGTACATCCATTTTTCATTCAGTTTCCTTCACTTATACAGTTTCGATTCATAATTATGGCTCAGAACCTGGCCAAACGATTCAATGAGACTATAACACATATTAAAACACTTTCATACTTCACAATTCACATGAGAATATAACTCATATTAAAACACTTCCAAATTTCAAGTGATACACAGATTTGCTGTATCAGTGGAGTCCATCCCCTATCTCCTCCCAAACAGATTTGAGAGTCCATCCCCTATCTCCTCTCAAACCATGGAGTACATCCTATATCTCCTCCCAAACAATGTACATATACAATGTATTTAAACACTTATCATATACAATGATCAATCAATACACACATTTGCTGTAATATTCCAACCGTCATATTCAATGACATATTCAATGTGATTAGTTTCAGTTTTCCCTAGTCATCAGACAATGTCTACAACAATCAAGACTATCCTCCACCGATAGCCCAAAGCAGTTATCTCTAAACAGATAATAAATTTATCAACAGATAAAATATCGACATTTTCATAGGTAAGTGATTAAATTATCCAACTACACCATTTACTCCCACAATTTTCAATTTCATGAATTTCGCTTCAATTTCACATTTTCCGAAATTAATTATTCAACATAATTAGGGCATTTTTCCCCTTTTTCTCAATATTAGCTCAAAGGCTCAATTTCATCGATTTAACAACAACAATTTCATTTTTCAATGTCTCATATACACATACGTTTTAACATTTGAAAACCTCTATTTTTATAATCTCAAATCAAACCCTAACTTTCTCAAAATGACTAAGCAACACCATCTAATCAAAATGACCAAATTTTATGTTAAAACTCATAGAATAGAGTAGGTTATCCCTACCTTAATTTTCGGAGCTCAAAGGAGAAGAGAGGTGAAACTCAAAGTGCTCCAAATCCACAATTTTTCAGATTAAAGCGAAGCCCTCGCGAAGCTCTATCTTTTTTTCCAAAGGGACTAGGGTAGAAGACCACTAGAACTAGATGAAACTCTAGAGAGAAGATGAAGTCTAGAGTGAAAAGCTCTCAAGTTTGGGGTTTGAAAAGCTAGAGAGAGAGAGAGTGGGTCGAAAAAGTGTTTCAAAAAGCTAAAACTCGGATTGATATAATACACAGTCCGCTCGAGCATGGAACGCCCCACTCGAGCGTCAGACACAGACTCACGCTCGAGCGTCAAAAGTGCCGCTCGAGCGCCGGATGCACACATCCAGAAGTTCTACAGACGAAGGTCCCCGCTCGAGCGTGAAAGTGGATGCTCGAGCGTCCAACGACCTGCAGGAAAAAAAATACTGAGGGTTGAATAATCACGCTTGAGCGTCAAAATGTCCGCTCGAGCAGAGGAACAAAAGCAAAGGGCCCGCTCGAGCATCAAAAGCCACGCTCCAGCGTGAAGGCCAAAATCTGGGCATCAACTCTTGGTTTCCAAACACAACTGACCTGTTTCAAACCTGTCCAGCACAACCCAAGACTCAAATACAAAGAGTAAAGGATGGGAACGAGAATAAGACAATAACACATCCACGGAACCGAGTCCGAAATACAATTAAACAATGAAGGGGAAACCGGGATCACTATATTACGCAAATATTCTTAGTCAATTATGAAACATCAAACTATACTATTATATATGTGAGCGCATGTGACTTGGGGTTCAATAGTGTGGTGGTTTCTCTTTCTGCTACGTGACAAATTTTTTTATCCGTAAGCAAGATTTGAACCCAAGACCTTAGGTTTTAATAAGAACACTCTTGCCATTTAGACAACATACATATTATGATATTAATTTCTTTATTATTTATTTTTATACTTACTTATCTAAATTGCACACGCATTGCGTGTGCCACCCACTAGTACCACACACTAGTATATATATATATAAACCACTTAGTTGTTTTAGATTCGTCTTTTCTTTCTAATTTGGCTATTTCATTTTGAATAATTTACTAATGGTGGCCGATATGTTGAATTAAGGTTTTTTGGTAATTACGTAAACATTATTGGTCAATCATGAAACATGTTTTTTCGTAATTACACAAATATTCTTAGTCAATTATGAAACATAATTTTTTTATTTTTTAACAAATTAAAAATACCAAAAAGGTTTGTTTAAAATATAAATTGGTCCTATAATATTAGAAATTATAACTATAATTTGTTATAAATTTTAATTTAACACAATACTTAGAGGAAAAAAAATAATTCTCATATGCAATAATAAATTATCAAAATTGTTTATTGAAAAATATTTCTCATTTCAATAAAAATTGTTAATTGACTTATTGATTTATTTATTAACAAAATGGTTAACTGAAAAATAATTTTCATACCATTAAAAATTGTTAATTTACTTAATACTATTGTAACGACCTCAAAAATGATACAATCATCCATTCACAAGATCTATAAGCATAATAGAAATGTTATATTTTCATTCATCAGAGTTAATATTATAAAAGATATTACATGCATTACACTTTCATCAATGTTCATCTTGAAACTATAGCATGCAACCCTAATTGAGAACAACAAAATAAGTGCCCTAAGGGCTTACATCTTTCCAAGACTTCGCTTGGTTACAACAAAAGAAGAGTCTAGTCTCTATACAAGTAAAGCCCTCAACTTGAATAAACATTCAACGCAAAACGAAATCAAAAAAGTGGAGCCTTCAGCCCCTAAGCCTCCCAAGCTACGTCCTTGGAGGTGGCATGTCACCTGTCCCTGAAAATGATTTCCCAAGTAGGGTGAGCCAAAGCCTAGTAGAGGTATGCTAAACAATATATGAGAATTAATTAAGCTATCAGCATCAGATAAATGTTCAATACTAGTAAACCAACTTACACCTTTTTCATGACCAATCAATATTGACATTCGTATTTCAGTCCATTTCTATTCATTTAACCAAATCAATTCATTGAGATAGTTCATTGTTATCTAAACAATTCAAAACGAGACTACAACTCATTTATCAACACTTTAATAACAAACATTATTCAACACTTCCATTTTCTTGCCATTTCACAAAATCACATCCGAGGGAACCGGCACCATATATGCATAATTTCGAGACTTTCACCCTAGACACTCCGGCCAACTTAATTATCAATGGAGTCCATCCTATGTCTCCTTCTAAACAATGGAGTATATCCCCTATCTCCTCTCAAATAACGATATATATACAATGTATTTAAAAGCATGTCATATACAATAACTACCAAAATTCACATATTCAACAATTTAATCAATCCATCATATTCAATGATAATATTCACATGACTAGTTCTAATTTACCTAGTCCTCATGCAATTTCTACAACAATCATAGCTATACTCCACCGATAGCCCAAAACAGATATTTTCTAAATAGATAAACAAATCTATCAACAGATAAATTATCAGCTTTTCTATAGGTGTGTGATTTATCAAACCAAACTACACCATTCAATCACATATTCCCACAATTTCATAATTCCTAAACCAATTTCATTTTTTAAACAAATATTTATTTCAACTCAACTTAGGGCAATTTTCCCCCTATTCCAAAACATCAACTCATAGGTCCAAATCTCACCATTTCAACAATAAAGAACCTCATACACAAACCCCCAAGGTTGCTTTGTAAATCAACATGAAAACACCTCTTTAGTTTAGAGCCCAAACCTTAACTTTTACCCAAATCCCTCTATTTATACAAATGACAAATATCTAGGTCAAAACCTATATCAAAGAGTAGAATATCCCTACCTCAAGTATAGAAGCTCAAAGGAGAAGAAGGAAGAAACTTTGAAGAAGACCAAACTCCACCTTTTTCGGATCAAAAGGAAGCCCACGCAAAACTCTATCTTTTTTAACAAAGGAAATAGGGTAGAAAGACCCTAGACCATGGAGTATTTGTATAAAGAGAGAGTTTTAGAGAGAGAAGGTGTCGGATTAGGCTTTTTATGGAAGAAGAAGATCAAAAAGTGGTGTAAAATATCTCTGTTGCGAACTGATATACGCGACCTTCGCTCGAGCGCAAGAGTTGTTGCTCGAGCGACCAGACATAACAAGTAACCTCGCTCGAGCGCAAGAAGTGTCGCTTGAGTGCAGAATGCAAAGCTTCAGGTCTGCCATCGATGCAGACGCACGCTCGAGCGCAAGAAGTCTCGTTCGAGCGAAGAAACAATTCCACAAAGCTCGCTCGAGTGAAGAACTTACATCTTTCCAGAAAAACTGTGTCTGGGAAAGAAACTTGAAGACCCTTAGTTCTCGCTCGAGCGTAATAAACCTCGCTCGAGCGAAGAAGCAAATTATACAAGACTCGCTCGAGCGCAAGAAGCCTCGCTCGAGCGAAGAGGCCAAAATCTGGGTAACAACCATTTGAACCAACCAACAACCAACCTGTTCCAAACTCGTCCAACGAGTCTCAAAACTCAAATTTAAAGAATTAAAGGAAAGAAACAAGACGTAGACAACAACATACAATCATGAAACCCGAGTCCGAAACACAATAAAAGTCGGGATAAAACCGGGATCGCTATAACTATTATATATATGAGTACATGACTTGGTGTTGAATAGTGTGGTGGCTTCTCCTTTCGCCACATGGCAAATTTTTCCATCCTAAAATATTATCCAAAAGCGTGAGTAAAATTTGAACCTAAGACCTTGGGTTTCATTAAGAGCACTCTTACCATTTAGACACCATACCTATTATAATTTTAATTTCATTATTATTTATTTTTATGCTTACTTATCTAAATTGCACACACATTGCATGTGCCACCTACTAATATATATATATATATAAACCGCTTAGTTGTTTTAGATTCGTCTTTTCTTTCCGATTTGGCCCTTTCATTTTAAATAATTTACTAATTATGGCCTATATGTTGAATTAAGGTTTTTTGCTAATTACGTAAATATTCTTGGTCAATTATGAAACAGGTCTTTTCGTAATTACACAAATATTCTTAGTCAATTATGAAACATAAATTTTTTATTTTTAACAAATTACAATTACCAATAAGGTTTGTTTAAAATATGAATTGGTCCAATAATACTAGAAATTACAACTATTATTTGTTATAAATTTTGATTTAACACAATACTTAGGGGAAAAAAACTATTCTCCTTTGTAATAATAAATTATCAAAATTGTTTACTGAAAAATATTTCTCATTTCATTAAAAACTGTTAATTGACTTAATGATTTATTTATTAACAAAATGGTTAACTGAAAAATATTTTTCATACCATTAAAAATTGTTAATTTACTTAATACTATTATTTATGTGAGCACATGACTTGATGTCCAATAGTGTGGTGGCCAGGGGCGGAGGCAGCATAGGCCGAGGGGGGTCACGTGCCCCCCTCAGTTTTGCAATTTTTTTTTTTAATTTTTTATTGTCATGTAAAAAATGTATTCTTTTTTTTTTCTCCTTAACATGCTCTTTGGCTGATGATTTATTAAATTGTTCACAACAAGAAGTTATTTGATATTTTTAGAACACTATGTGGTATTATTTATGTAGTAGTTTAAATCGATAATATAGAGAAAAATATTATAGATTGGATATAATGAACTCATTATTTTCAAGTAGTTGACATACTACTTAGTGTGATTTGTGATTTTCTATACTTTGAACATCACTTAGGTAACGTCATATGGTGCTCTAAGACT
The DNA here is from genome assembly GCF_055761805.1 of Camellia sinensis. Taxonomy (NCBI): domain Eukaryota; kingdom Viridiplantae; phylum Streptophyta; class Magnoliopsida; order Ericales; family Theaceae; genus Camellia; species Camellia sinensis. Next base: position 78,812,861 of record NC_138963.1, read on the forward strand.
GTTTAATAATTTTCATTCGAAACACATTATTTATAAGTAATGTCATCTCTTTAATATTTTTGTGTCAAATAAAAATTAAATAGATTCTATAATAATTTGTGCTATAAATGATGTGTTTTTATTTTTTAAAATTAGAAATTTTGATCCATAATTTTTTGTGCTAAAATTACAAACTTACATCATCACCTCACACCGAGCTATTCCACACTATTATAGAATTTTGATTTGTTCTTATTAAAAATGAATATATAATTTTTTATGTTTAAATTTATCTCATAAAATGATTATTATCTTAATGTTGCTCATGAATTTTTTTTTAAATAAAAAATTATAATTAATAAGTGCCCCCTCTAACCTAATTTTCTGGCTCTGCCACTGGTGGTGGCTTCTTTTTCTACCATATGGCAAATTTTTCTATCCTAAAATACAAAATATTATTCAAAAGCGTGAGTAAGATTTAAACCCAAAACCTTATGCTTCTTTAAAAATACTTTTACTATTTAGACAACATACATATTATGATATTAATTTCTTTATTATTTATTTTTATGCTTACTTATCTAAATTGTACATGCATTGCGTGTGCCACCCACTAGTATATAGATATATATATAAACCGCTTAGTTGTTTTGGATTCGTCCTTTTTTTTCCGATTTGGCCCTTTCATTTTGAATAATTTAGTAATAGTGACCTTTATGTTGCATTAAGGTTTTTTTCATAATTACACAAATATTCTTGGTCAATTATGAAACAAGTTTTTTGTAATTACGCATACATTCTTAATCAATTATGAAACATAAAATTTTTATTTTATAACAAATTACAAATACCCATAAGGTTGTTTAAAATATAAATTGGTCCTATAATACAGAAATTACAACTATCATTTGTTATAAATTTTAATTTAACACAATACTCAGGGAAAAAAAAAAACTATTCTCTTTTGCAATAATAAATTATCAAAATTATTCATTGAAAAATATTTCTCATATCATTAAAAATTGTTAATTGACTTAATGATTTATTTATTAACAACATGGTCAACTGAAAAATATTTTTCATACCATTATATTTTTTACTTTACTTAATAATTTACTTATTAATAAAATTGGTCATTTGTTATGCTAGTATGATTTATGTATTAATGAAATTAGTCATTTGTATATATATGTATTCTCTTCTACTTCTTTATTAGTTCTGTGAATTATCTTAATAGTTTTTTGTGGATGGAAGAATTATCTTAGTATTTGTTTTATATTTATCTATTGAAAAAAGCTACACACCGTAAATTTTTTTTTATAATAAATTTAGAAGAAACGTTAAAAACTCAAAAACTCACCAAAATGATATGGTAATAGAATTGGAGTTTACATCATTAGATGTATAACGAAACAAAAAATGATACACATCATATACCTAATGATTTGTTTTATTCAATTTCATAAAATAATATTTTAATTTTTAAAAAATAATAAAAAAAACAAAACTTAAATATACTGTATTAATAGTTCATGCCTTACACAGGCTTTTCAAAACTAGTATATATATATATATATATATATATATATATATGTATATTGAATATATGACAATCTGATCACATGACATTAATTAATAACTGAACAAATACACGATGAATTGAATTCTTTAACCACCTGATAAATTTTGGCGATTTTTTTAAGGTTCTTGGTATTAAGATTTTATAGGATAAAGAACATCTAATATTTTCATATTGTCTAAGGCCCTTCGAATCGATCTAGAGAATCGCTGGTCGAATTTTCTCTAGACTTTACATAGAAATTCTCTCCATATCAGAGAAATTCTCTCCAAATTAAATAAATTTCCATAGATATTTGTCTCATTACGTGCAGAGAATTACTCTGGAAGCAAACTAGAGAAAATTAAAATTTCTCTAAACAAAATTGTTAATTTTTGAAACTAGACTTTACAAATACAAAGCAATTCACTGTGCTCCATTTGAAATACCTATATATTCACCATTATATTGGCCCAGAGAGTGAGAGAGAAAGCTTTACATCAATGGCATTTACTTACAGACCAGGGAAATTCTCTCTGATTTAATTTTCTGTGTTAATTTTCTCTATGTGATGGCTAGAGAAATATGTTCATTTTCTCTGGCCAAATCACATACTCACCTTGTGATTTTCTCTGGCCAGACTACGTACTCATCCCTCATTTTTGTGTTAAACAACAATCAATAGCTAATATTGAAATCAATTTTCTTTTACAAACACATTCATATAATCAAATCCTTTACTTCTTTAAAATCATTATCAATCAACAATAAGAACAAATCACAATTCATCAAACAGAAATAAGTCACCAATTTACACAAATATAAAATTCCCCATTTAAATCTGAATACACAAAACATATTCAAACATGTTTTTATATACAAGTTTGTATGCTAAAATGAAAAATTATCTATACTATTATATATATGAGCACGTGACTTGGTATTCAATAGTGTGGTGATTTCTCCTTTCTCCACATGACAAATTTTTCTATCCTAAAATATAAAAATATTTTTCAAAAGTGTGAGTAAAATTTGAACACAAGACCTTGAGTTTCAATAAAAACATTCTTACCATTTAGACAACATACAGATTATAATAGTAATTTCTTTATTATTTATTTTTATGCTTACATATTTAAATTACACACGCATTGTGTGTGCCACACACTAATATATATATATAAACCGCTTAGTTGTTTTAGACTCGTCTTTTCTTCCTAATTTGGCCCTTTCATTTTGAACAATTTACTAATGGTGGCCTATATGTTGAATTAAGGTTTTTTGCTAATTACGTAAACATTCTTGGTTAATTATAAAACTATTTTTTTCATAATTATGCAAATATTCTTAGTCAATTATGAAACATAATTTTTTTATTTTTTAACAAATTACAAATACCAATAAGGTTTATTTAAAATATGAATTGGTCCTATAATACTAGAAATTACAACTATCATTTATTATAAATTTTAATTTAACACAACACTCAGGGAAAAAAAACTATTTTTCTATTCAATACAAAATTATCAAAATTGTTTATTGAAAAATATTTCTCATTTCATTAAAAACTGTTAATTGATTTAACGATTTATTTATTAACAAAATGGTTAACTAAAAAATATTTTTCATACCATAAAAAATTGTTAATTTACTTAATACTATTATATATGTGAGTACATGACTTGGTGTTCAATAGTGTGGTGGCTTCTCCTTCTGCCACATGGCAAATTTTTCTATCCTAAAATATAAAATTATTATTCAAAGGCACGAGTAAGATTTGAACCCATGACCTTTGGTTTCATTAAGAGTACTTTTACCATTTAGACAACGTACATATTATGATATTAATTTCTTTATTATTTATTTTTATGTTTACTTGTCTAAATTGTACACGCATTGTGTGTGCCACCTACAAGTATATATATAAACCGCTTAGTTGTTTTAGATTCGTCTTTTCTTTTCGATTTGGCCCTTTCATTTTGAATAATTTACTAATGGTGACCTATATATTGCATTTAGTTTTTTTTTCATAATTACGCAAACATTCTTGGTCAATTATGAAATAAGTTTTTTTTCGTAATTACGCATACATTCTTAATTAATTATAAAGCATAAAATTTTTATTTTTATTTTTATTTTTTATAAAGCATAAAATGGTGACCTATATAAATTTTTATTTTTTAACAAATCACAAATACCCATAAGGTTTGTTTAAAATATGAATTGGTCTTATAATACTAGAAATTACAACTATCATTTGTTATAAATTTTAATTTAACACAATACTCAAGAAAAAAAAATTACTATTATCTTGTGCAATAATAAATTATCAAAATTGTTTATTGCAAAATATTTCTCATATCATTAAAAACTGTTAATTGACTTAATGATTTATTTATTAACAAAATGGTAAACTGAAAAATATTTTCATACCATTAAATTTTTTTAACTTACTTAATAATTTACTTATTAATAAAATTAGTCATTTGTTATGGGGATTTTTATTGATAAGTCCAATTTAGAAGTGTTTTAACCCAAGAAGTCCATGAAGGAATTTTTTAACCCATTTAGTCCCATGTATGTATAGTTTTATTCCATAAAGTCCATTTTCTTGATTTACACTATTTTCTTGGACACTTATGCCCTTATATTTAATTTTGATATCCTTATAAATATTTTTTCAACGATTAGCAATTTAATGATGTGAATATTCATATTTTAAAATTCACATTTATAGGAACGTAAATTGGCCCGTGGGCAGCCCGAAACCTGCCCGTGAGCCAGGGCGGGCCCGGCCCGTTGACAATGTGAATATTCACATTGACATGTTAAAATTCACATTAATAGGAGTGTAAAATTGGCCCCCGTCCCGTGGCGGCGCAAAACCCACCCGCGGCCCATGGGCGGGCCGGGGCGGGCCCGGTCCGACCCGTTAACAATGTGAATATTCACATTGACATGTTAACATTCACATTGATAAGAGTATAAAATTGGCCCGCGGCCCATAGACGGCCAAAAGCCCGCCCGTTGCTCGGGGCGAGCCCGCCTCGGCCTGGCCCGTTGACAATGTGAATATTCACATTGACATGTTAACATTCACATTGATAAGAGTGTAAAATTGGCCCGCAGCCCGTGGGCGGCCCAAAACCTGACCGCAGCCCGAGGCGGGCTTGGCCCAACCCGTGACAATGTGAATATTCACATTGACATGTTAACATGCACATTGATAGAAGTGTAAAATTAGCCCGCGCCCCGTGGTTGTCCGAAACCCGTCCACGGCCTGTGAGCGGCCCGGGGCGGGCCCAGCCCGGCCTGTTGACAATGTGAATATTCACATTGACATGTTAACATTCACATTGATAAGAGTGTACAATTGGCCCGTGACCCGTGGGCAGTCCGAAGCCCGACCTCGGGCCAGGGCGGTCCCGGCCCGTTGGCAATGTGAATATTCACATTGACATGTTAACATTCATATTGATAGGAGTGTAAAATTGGCCCGCAGCCCGTGGGCGGCCTGAAGCCCGATCACAGCCCGAGACGGGCTTGGCCCAACCCGTGACAATGTGAATATTCACATTGACATGTTAACATTAACATTGATAGGAGTGTAAAACTTGTCCGCTGCCCGAAGCTCGCCCGCGGCCCGGGGTAGGCCCGGACCCAAACCCGGGCCACCCTGGGCCGCCCACGGGCTTCGGGCCGTCCGTGGGACGCGAGTCAATTTTACACTCTTATTAATGTGAATGTTAACATGTCAATGTGAATATTCACATTGTCAACAGGCCGGGCCGGCCCCGCCTCAGGCTGCCCATGGGCCGTGGGCGTGTTTCGAGCAGCCATGGGGCACAGGCTAATGTTACACTCTTATCAATGTGAATGTTAACATGTCAATGTGAATATCAATGTTGTCAACGGGCCGGGCTCGCGTCGGCCCGGGGCCGGGCTTCGGGCTGCCCACAGGTCACGGGCTAATTTTACACTCTTATCAATGTTAATGTTAATATGTCAATGTGAATATTCACATTGTCAACGAGCCGTGCCGGGCCCGCCCTGGGCAGCGGGCGGGCTTCGGGCCGCGGGCCAATTTTACACTCCTGTCAATGTGAATGTTAATATGTCAATGTGAATATTCACATTGTCAACGGGTCGGACCGGGCTCGCCCCGGGCTGCCCATGGGACGCGAGTCAATTTTACACTCTTATCAATGTGAATGTTAATATGTCAATGTGAATATTCACATTGTCAATAGGCCGGGTCGGGCCCGCCCACGGGCCGTGGGCTAGTTTCGGGCAGCCACGGGGCGCGGGCTAATTTTATACTCTTATCAATGTGAATGTTAACATGTCAATGTGAATATTTGCATTATCAACGGGTCGGGCCGGGCCCGCCCAGGGCAGCCCACGAGCCGCAAGCGGGTTTCGGGCCGGCCACAGGCCGCGGGATAATTTTACACTCCTATCAATCTGAATGTTAACATGTCCATGTGAATATTCACATTGTCAACGGGCCAGGCCGGGCCCGCCCCGACCCGGGCCCGAGCTTCGGGCTGCCCACGGGTCATGGGTCAATTTTACACTCTTGTCAATGTTAATGTTAATATGTCAATGTGAATATTCATATTGTGAACGGGCCCGCCCCGGGTGACGGGCTGGTTTCGGGCCGCCCACGGGCCGCAAGCCAATTTTACACTCCTATCAATGTGAATGTTAACTTGTCAATGTGAATATTCATATTATCAACGGGCCGGGTCGAGCCTATTTTTTTGGCTTGTGGGCTGGCCCGGCCCGACTCGAATTTTTCCGGACACCCACGAGGATCGACATGAGCCGGGCCCCTACACATTGACGATATAAACATTTATATTGACGGTGTGAATATTCACATTAAGGGTATTTTGGTAATTATGTCACCCATAGGACTTATTGAAACATAAGAAAATAATGTGAACTAAATGAAACATAAGTAGATGAAAAGGGTATTTTGGTCTTCTTATCTCAAATTGGACCTAATGGAATAGTCAAAAAGAATATGGGTTGGATGGAATAAAACTCGTAGAAAATGGATTTATCAAAAAAGCTCCCGTTATTATGCCAGCATGATTTATGTATTAATAAAATTAGTCATTTATATATATATATATATATATATGTATGTATTATCTTATACTTCTTTATTAGTTCTGTGAATTATCTTAATAGTTTTTTTTTAGATGGAATAATTATCTTAGTATTTGTTTTATATTTATATGTTAAAAAAAGCTACACACCATAATTATTTCATTTAATTTTATTTTTTATAAATTTGGAAGATACATTAAAAACTCAAACATTCACTAAAATGATATGGTAATAGAATTAGAGTTTACATCGGGTGTATAACAAAACAAAAAACGATACATATCATATATCTAATGATTTGTTTTATTCAATTTCATAAAATAATATTTTAATTTTTAAAAAATTATCATAAACCAAAACTTAAGGCCAAGTTTGGGAAGATAAGAAAAAGTCAAAAAGTTACTCAAAAAGTTAAAAAGTTAATACTATTCACCAAAAGTCAACAATTACGGTTGCATAATTTTTAATCCTAATTTTTCCCTACAAACCAATTTTTACAATTTTTTAATATACATTTTTTCATAAAAAGTCAAAAAATTAACCAAAACATCCATATTTTTTTCTCAATTTTTTAATTCAAAAAGAGAAAAAATACACTTATTTAAGACACCTATTATATTAATAATTCGTGCCTTACACAGGCTTTTCAAAACTAGTATATATATATATACTAGCGATAACCCGTGCTATGCACGGACAAGTAACAAAAAATAGTAAATAATGTTGAACATGCTAAAAATTAACAATTAAATACTATGATGTTAATTTAGATGAGTATTGAAATAATATATTTAGTGATCTTACTATATTTAATTAAATAAATTTTAGAAGAAAAAAAAGTTCAATTGAAAATTAAGAGTAAGAGTAGATTCTGTAAATATAAGATATAGATAAAAGCAAATTAAGTATAAATTTGAAGATAAACTATAAATATATATATATATATATATATAAAAGAAAATTAGATAAATCCTAGAAAAATGAGGTAGAGAGAAATTCAGTAATTGAAAAAAAAAAAAGTTGAAATTTAAAATTAAAAAATAAAATAAGACAAACTTGAAAAGAAAAATAAAATCTAATATAACTCTAATAACAAAAGAACTGGAGAGGGTAGTAATTAAAAAATTAGATAAGAGTGAAATGTCACTTATAATTTTTTAAAATTTGTAAAAAAAAAAACTAAAATAAAGTCGAGGTAGTATGTTAAAAATCAGATAAGATTTAAGTGCCACTTATAATTTTTTAAAATTTAAATTTTGTGTAGTTAAAAAATAAGCAATTATGTTATCTTATTATACAAATTTTAACTCTATTTTGTGTCTACCGCCTATAATTTTAATCAAATTTTGTCTTCTAAAGCTACTTAATTGAAATAAGAAAGAATAAAAAATTATAAGAATATAGAAAGTGAAAATCAGATAAAAAATAAATAAACTTAATTGAAAATTAAAAGCAAGAATCGATCCTGTAAATATAAGATAAAGATTAAAAAAATAAATAAATGTAAATTTGAAGATAAATTATACGAATATAGAAAGAGAAACTTAGATAAATTGCAAAAGTAAAAGAGAGAGAAAAAAAATACAATATGAGATTTAAAACATGTGCTTCTTTTCACATAAGATGCCAAAAAATCTTGCATAATTGGTTAAATCACCCGTTTAATTTCTCTACAACGTTATTTTTGTTCTCTAATCTTTTTGCCTAATTTCATATTGTCATAAAAGTTAGGTTTTGAGATTTATAAATTTATTTATTTATTTATTTCAAATATCCTTGGGTAAGACATAAATTGATGAAGAAATTTGAATTTGAATCAAACTCATCTTTTATCTTTAAATATTTTGAAAACCTTTTTATATCCATGCCATAAGTAATCAAAAATATATAAAAAAAAATAAGAAAAAATAGAAAAATAGGAAAATAGAATGAGAGAAGAATGGATGTGCCACGTAGGAAAGAGGTTCATGAGATGTTAGGATTGAGAGTTTGAAATTTTTTAAGAGACTACTACATTTGCTTATATATATAGTATAGATATATTGAATATATGACAATTTGATCACATGACATTAATTAACAACGGAACAAATACACGATGAATTGAAATCTTTAACCGCCTAATAAATTTTGGCGTTTTTTTTAAGGTCATGTCATGCCCCAATTTTTAATGACTCAGAAACATTATCAAAAGTCTGTAATTTAGGTCTATTTTTTTTATTACAGGTCTTGTCATGTCCCAATTTTTAATCGCTCGGAAACATTATCAAAAGTCTGTAATTTAGGTCTATTTTTTTTATTACAAATATCTATTACCCTTGAGTAATAGAAACATAATAGTACATGTTCACTCACATGATGAATACAACAATAATAATACATGTCAAGCTCCCGCTATGAAGTTACAAATAAATAATTACAAATATCAATGTACAAAATTCATTCTTACACATCTACTATGAAATTACACATAATAGACATGTGAACTTCTTAATCGTCCAACCAATCAATTCGAATTCTCTTCTTGTAGGAAAATGAAAGAACAAGGGGTGTGCACAATTCCCATTAAGAATCTCGTAGTTCAAAATCAATAACTATCCTATAGATAGAAATGATCATGCATGCAGGGTGATACCATACAGTAAAGTGATGTTTTTGTAATTTCAAAATATCATATGTAGAGTACCTTTTTCTCAAAAGTTATTTGAATATTTAAGGAAAACCTTCAGCCATAAAAATTATCCCTTATTATCAGAAAGCCATAAATCCTTTTTTTTTTTTTTTTTAACAAACATGCTTAAGGAACAACATCGTTTTAAATTTATTAAGCAATTCCAAAATATTCCTCATTTAATTTCCATCTTAACATTTCTCATTTTTTATTTCCATTTTCCTTTTTACTAATTACATTAATTATAACACCATAACCTCAAGTTTAAGTTCCCTTAATACTCAAAACAGCCCTCACACACTCCATTCCCACTA